>NC_132894.1:21230532-21543925 GCF_030463535.1 Salminus brasiliensis | reverse complement strand
TAATCCACCTTCAGAGAGGGAGTCGATCTTGGGGTCCTGCGAACCTGTATAACAAGAAAGAGAGTCAATACATGTATAGAAACTGAATGATCACTTACCTTTTACACAGCTGCATACGAACAGTCAGCCTCCTACTGTTGCAGATCATCAGAACATCTGCCAGCCAATGTTCCAGATGGAGATGCAGACAACCACATACATTTGCAGAAGGCAGGTCCCTTGTTGTGTGCATCCAGCTTCAAAGTGAGCAAGTCGTGAGGTCCTGTGAACCTGGATGACAAGAAAGAGAGTCAATACATGTATAAAAAAAGAATGATCACTTACCTGTTACACAGCTGCATATGAACAGTCACCCTCATACAGTTGCAGATCAAAAGAAAGTACGCCAGCCAGCCATAGTTGTCAACTGAGATGCAGATGTAACGAAACTTGTTAATCCACCTTCAGAGAGGGAGTCGATATTGGGGTCCGGCAAACCTGTATGACAGGAAAGAGAGTCAATTCAAGTATAGAATCTGAAAGATCACTTACCTGTAACACAGCTGTATGCAATCAGTCAGCCTAATACAGTTGCAGATCGACAGAAAGTCAGCCAGCCAGCCATAGTTGTAAATGAAGATGAAGATGTAAAGAACCGTGTTAATCCACCTTCAGAGAGGGAGTTGATTTTGGGGTCCTGCGAACCTGTATGACAAGAAAGAGAGTCAATACATGTATAGAATCTGAATGATCACTTAGCTGTTACACAGGTTCTGTACACTCCTTCAGAGAAGGAGTCGATCTTGGGGTCCTGCGAACCTGTATGACAAGAAAGAAAGTCAATACGTGTATAGAAACTGAATGATCACATACCTGTTACACAGCTGCATATGAACAGTCAGCCTAATACAGTTGCAGACGGACGGAAAGCCAGCCGGCCAGCGATTGTTGTCAACTGAGATGCAGATGTACAGAACCTTGTTAATCCACCTTCAGAAAGGGAGTCGATCTTGGGGTCCTGTGAACCTATATGACAAGAAAGAGTCAATACATGTATAGAAACTGAATGATCACTTACCTGTTACACAGCTGTATACGAACAGTCACCCTCGTACAGTTGCAGATCGACAGAAAGTCAATCAGCCATCCATAGTAGTAAACGAAGATGCAGATGTACAGAACCTTGTTAATCCACCTTCAGAGAGGGAGTCGATCTTGGGGTCCTGCGAACCTGTATGACAAGAAAGAGAGTCAATACATGTATAGAAACTGAATGATCACTTACCTGTTACACAGCTGTATACGAACAGTCACCCTCATACAGTTGCAGATCGACAGAAAGTCAGCCAACCAGCCATAGTCGTAAATGAAGATGAAGATGTAAAGAACCTAGTTAATCCACCTTCAGAGAGGGAGTTGATCTTGGGGTCCTGCGAAACTGTATGACAAGAAAGAGAGTCAATACATGTATAGAAACTGAATGATCACTTACCTGTTACACAGGTTCTGTACACTCCTTCAGAGAAGGAGTCGATCTTGGGGTCCTGCGAACCTGTATGACAAGAAAGAGAGTCAATACATGTATAGAAACTGAATGATCACTTACCTGTTACACAGCTGCATACGAACAGTCAGCCTCCTACTGTTGCAGATCATCAGAACATCAGCCAGCCAATGTTCCAGATGGAGAGGCAGACAACCACATACATTTGCAGAAGGCAAGTCCCTTGTTGTGTGCATCCAGCTTCAAAGTGAGCCAGTCATGAGGTCCTGTGAACCTGTATGACAAGAAAGAGAGTCAATACATGTATAGAAACTGAATGATCACTTACCTGTTACACAGCTGCATACGAACAGTCACCCTCATACAGTTGAACATCAACAGAAAGTCTGCCAGCCAGCGATAGTTGTCAACTGAGATGCAGATGTACAGAACCTTGTTAATCCACCTTCAGAGAGGGAGTCGATCTTGGCGTCCTGTGAACCTGTATGAGAAGAAAGAGAGTCAATACATGTATAGAAACTGAATGATCACTTACCTGTTACACAGCTGCATACGAACAGTCAGCCTAATACAGTTGCAGACGGACGGAAAGCCAGCCGGCCAGCGATAGTTGTCAACTGAGATGCAGATGTACAGAACCTTGTTAATCCACCTTCAGAAAGGGAGTCGATCTTGGGGTCCTGTGAACCTGTATGACAAGAAAGAGTCAATACATGTATAGAAACTGAATGATCACTTACCTGTTACACAGATGCATACGAACAGTCAGCCTCCTACTGTTGCAGATCATCAGAACATCAGCCAGCCAATGTTCCAGATGGAGATGCAGACAACCACATACATTTGCAGAAGGCAAGTCCCTTGTTGTGTGCATCCAGCTTCAAAGTGAGCCAGTCGTGAGGTCCTGTTAACCTGTATGACAAGAAAGAGAGTCAATACATGTATAGAATCTGAATGATCACTTACCTGTTACACAGGTGTATGCGATCAGTCAGCCTAATACAGTTGCAGATGGACGGAAAGCCAGCCGGCCAGCGATAGTTGTCAACTGAGATGCAGATGTACAGAACCTTATTAATCCACCTTCAGAGAGGGAGTCGATCTTGGCGTCCTGTGAACCTGTATGAGAAGAAAGAGAGTCAATACATGTATAGAAACTGAATGATCACTTACCTGTTACACAGCTGCATACGAACAGTCAGCCTAATACAGTTGCAGACGGACGGAAAGCCAGCCGGCCAGCGATAGTTGTCAACTGAGATGCAGATGTACAGAACCTTGTTAATCCACCTTCAGAAAGGGAGTCGATCTTGGGGTCCTGTGAACCTGTATGACAAGAAAGAGTCAATACATGTATAGAAACTGAATGATCACTTACCTGTTACACAGCTGTATACGAACAGTCACCCTCGTACAGTTGCAGATCGACAGAAAGTCAATCAGCCATCCATAGTAGTAAACGAAGATGCAGATGTACAGAACCTTGTTAATCCACCTTCAGAGAGGGTGTCGATCTTGGGGTCCTGCGAACCTGTATGACAAGAAAGAGAGTCAATACATGTATAGAAACTGAATGATCACTTACCTGTTACACAGATGCATACGAACAGTCAGCCTCCTACTGTTGCAGATCATCAGAACATCAGCCAGCCAATGTTCCAGATGGAGATGCAGACAACCACATACATTTGCAGAAGGCAAGTCCCTTGTTGTGTGCATCCAGCTTCAAAGTGAGCCAGTCGTGAGGTCCTGTGAACCTGTATGACAAGAAAGAGAGTCAATACATGTATAGAATCTGAATGATCACTTACCTGTTACACAGGTGTATGCGATCAGTCAGCCTAATACAGTTGCAGATGGACGGAAAGCCAGCCAGTCAGCCATAGTTGTAAAATGAGATACAGATGTACAGAACCTTGTTAATCCACCTTCAGAGAGGGAGTCGATCTTGGGGTCCTTCGAACCTGTATAACAAGAAAGAGTGACAATACATGTACAGAAACTGAATGATCACTTACCTGTTACACAGATGCATACGAACAGTCACCCTCATACAGTTGCAGATCGACAGAAAGTCAGCCAGCCAGCCATAGTTGTAAACTGAGATGCAGATGTACAGAACCTTGTTAATCCACCTTCAGAGAGGGAGTCGATCTTGGGGTCCGGCAAACCTGTATGACAAGAAAGAGAGTCAATACATGTATAGAAACTGAATGATCACTTACCAGTTACACAGATGCATACGAAAAGTCAGCCTCCTACTGTTGCAGATCATCAGAACATCAGCCAGCCAAATGTTCCAGATGGAGATGCAGACAACCACTAACATTTGCAGAAGGCAAGTCCCTTGTTGTGTGCATCCAGCTTCAAAGTGAGCCAGTCGTGATGTCCTGTGAACCTGTATAACAAGAAAGTGAGTCCATACATTTATAAAAACTGAATGATCACTTACCTGTTACAAAGCTGCATTCGAACAGTCACCCTCATACAGTTGCAGATCGACAGAAAGTCAGCCAACCAGCCATAGTTGTCAACTGAGATGCAGATGTACAGAACCTTGTTAATCCACCTTCAGAGAGGGAGTCGATCTTGGGGTCCTGCGAACCTGTATGACAAGAAAGAGTATCAATACATGTATAGAAACTAAATGACCACTTACCTATTACACAGCTGCATACGAACAGTCACCCTCATACAGTTACAGATCGACAGAAAGTCATCCAGCCAGCCATAGTTGTAAATGAAGATGAAGATGTAAAGAACCTTGTTAATCCACCTTCAGAGAGGGAGTTGATCTTGGGGTCCTGCGAACCTGTATGACAAGAAAGAGAGTCAATACATGTATAGAAACTGAATGATCACTTAGCTGTTACACAGGTTCTGTACACTCCTTAAGAGAAGGAGTCGATCTTGGGGTCCTGCGAATCTGTATGACAAGAAAGAGAGTCAATACATGTATAGAAACTGAATGATCACTTAACTGTTATACAAATGTATGCGAACAGTCAGCCTCATACAGTTACAGATCGACTGAAAGTCAGACTGCCAGCCATAGTTGGAAACGAAGATGAAGATGTAAAGAACCTTGTTAGTCCACCTTCAGAAAGGGATTCGATCTTGGAGTCCGGCGAACCTGTATGACAAGAAAGAGAGTCAATACATGTATAGAAACTGAATGATCACTTACCTGTTACACAGATGCATACGAACAGTCAGCCTCCTACTGTTGCAGATCATCAGAACATCAGCCAGCCAATGTTCCAGATGGAGATGCAGACAACCACATACATTTGCAGAAGGCAAGTCCCTTGTTGTGTGCATCCAGCTTCAAAGTGAGCCAGTCGTGAGGTCCTGTGAACCTGTATGACAAGAAAGAGAGTCAATACATGTATAGAATCTGAATGATCACTTACCTGTTACACAGGTGTATGCGATCAGTCAGCCTAACACAGTTGCAGATGGACGGAAAGCCAGCCAGTCAGCCATAGTTGTAAAATGAGATACAGATGTACAGAACCTTGTTAATCCACCTTCAGAGAGGGAGTCGATCTTGGGGTCCTTCGAACCTGTATAACAAGAAAGAGTGACAATACATGTACAGAAACTGAATGATCACTTACCTGTTACACAGATGCATACGAACAGTCACCCTCATACAGTTGCAGATCGACAGAAAGTCAGCCAGCCAGCCATAGTTGTAAACTGAGATGCAGATGTACAGAACCTTGTTAATCCACCTTCAGAGAGGGAGTCGATCTTGGGGTCCGGCAAACCTGTATGACAAGAAAGAGAGTCAATACATGTATAGAAACTGAATGATCACTTACCAGTTACACAGATGCATACGAAAAGTCAGCCTCCTACTGTTGCAGATCATCAGAACATCAGCCAGCCAAATGTTCCAGATGGAGATGCAGACAACCACTAACATTTGCAGAAGGCAAGTCCCTTGTTGTGTGCATCCAGCTTCAAAGTGAGCCAGTCGTGATGTCCTGTGAACCTGTATAACAAGAAAGTGAGTCCATACATTTATAAAAACTGAATGATCACTTACCTGTTACAAAGCTGCATTCGAACAGTCACCCTCATACAGTTGCAGATCGACAGAAAGTCAGCCAACCAGCCATAGTTGTCAACTGAGATGCAGATGTACAGAACCTTGTAAATCCACCTTCAGAGAGGGAGTCGATCTTGGGGTCCTGCGAACCTGTATGACAAGAAAGAGTATCAATACATGTATAGAAACTAAATGACCACTTACCTATTACACAGCTGCATACGAACAGTCACCCTCATACAGTTACAGATCGACAGAAAGTCATCCAGCCAGCCATAGTTGTAAATGAAGATGAAGATGTAAAGAACCTTGTTAATCCACCTTCAGAGAGGGAGTTGATCTTGGGGTCCTGCGAACCTGTATGACAAGAAAGAGAGTCAATACATGTATAGAAACTGAATGATCACTTAGCTGTTACACAGGTTCTGTACACTCCTTAAGAGAAGGAGTCGATCTTGGGGTCCTGCGAATCTGTATGACAAGAAAGAGAGTCAATACATGTATAGAAACTGAATGATCACTTAACTGTTATACAAATGTATGCGAACAGTCAGCCTCATACAGTTACAGATCGACTGAAAGTCAGACTGCCAGCCATAGTTGGAAACGAAGATGAAGATGTAAAGAACCTTGTTAGTTCACCTTCAGAAAGGGATTCGATCTTGGAGTCCGGCGAACCTGTATGACAAGAAAGACAGTCAATACATGTATAGAAACTGAATGATCACTTACCTGTTACACAGATGCATACGAACAGTCAGCCTCCTACTGTTGCAGATCTTTAGAACATCAGCCAGCCAATGTTCCAGATGGAGATGCAGACAACCACATACATTTGCAGAAGGCAAGTCTCTTGTTGTGTGCATCCAGCTTTAAAGTGAGCCAGTCGTGAGGTCCTGTTAACCTGTATGACAAGAAAGAGAGTCAATACATGTATAGAAACTGAATGATCACTTACCTGTTACACAGCTGCATTCGAACAGTCACCCTCATACAGTTGCAGATCGACAGAAAGTCAGCCAACCAGCCATAGTTGTCAACTGAGATGCAGATGTACAGAACCTTGTTAATCCACCTTCAGAGAGGGAGTCGATCTTGGGGTCCTGCGAACCTGTATGACAAGAAAGAGTATCAATACATGTATAGAAACTAAATGACCACTTACCTATTACACAGCTGCATACGAACAGTCACCATCATACAGTTACAGATCGACAGAAAGTCATCCAGCCAGCCATAGTTGTAAATGAAGATGAAGATGTAAAGAACCTTGTTCATCCACCTTCAGAGAGGGAGTTGGTCTTGGGGTCCTGCGAACCTGTATGACAAGAAAGAGAGTCAATACATGTATAGAAACTGAATGATCACTTAGCTGTTACACAGGTTCTGTACACTCCTTCAGAGAAGGAGTCGATCTTGGGGTCCTGCGAACCTGTATGACAAGAAAGAGAGTCAATACATGTATAGAAACTGAAAGATCACTTACCTGTTACACAGCTGCATACGAAAAGTCACCCTCATGCAGTTGCAGATCGACAGAAAGTCAGCCAACCAGCCATAGTTGTCAACTGAGATGCAGATGTACAGAACCTTGTTAATCCACCTTCAGAGAGGGAGTCGATCTTGGCGTCCTGTGAACCTGTATGAGAAGAAAGAGAGTCAATACATGTATAGAAACTGAATGATCACTTACCTGTTACACAGCTGCATACGAACAGTCAGTCTGCTACTGTTGCAGATCATCAGAACATCAGCCAGCCAATGTTCCAGATGGAGAGGCAGACAACCACATACATTTGCAGAAGGCAAGTCCCTTGTTGTGTGCATCCAGCTTCAAAGTGAGTCAGTCATGAGGTCCTGTGAACCTGTATGACAAGAAAGAGAGTCAATACATGTATAGAAACTGAATGATCACTTACCTGTTACACAGCTGCATACGAACAGTCACCCTCATACAGTTGAAGATCAACAGAAAGTCTGCCAGCCAGCGATAGTTGTCAACTGAGATGCAGATGTACAGAACCTTGTTAATCCACCTTCAGAGTGGGAGTCGATCTTGGCGCCCTGAGAACCTGTATGAGAAGAAAGAGAGTCAATACATGTATAGAAACTGAATGATCACTTACCTGTTACACAGCTGCATACGAACAGTCAGCCTCCTACTGTTGCAGATCATCAGAACATCAGCCAGCCAATGTTCCAGATGGAGATGCAGACAACCACATACATTTGCAGAAGGCAAGTCCCTTGTTGTGTGCATCCAGCTTTAAAGTGAGCCAGTCGTGAGGTCCTGTGAACCTGTATGACAAGAAAGAGAGTCAATACATGTATAAAAACAGAATGATCACTTACCTGTCACACAGCTGCATACGAACAGTCACCCTCATACAGTTGAAGATCAACAGAAAGTCTGCCAGCCAGCGATAGTTGTCAACTGAGATGCAGATGTACAGAACCTTGTTAATACACCTTCAGAGAGGGAGTCGATCTTGGCGTCCTGTGAACCTGTATGAGAAGAAAGAGAGTCAATACATGTATAGAAACTGAATGATCACTTACCTGTTACACAGCTGCATATGAACAGTCAGCCTAATACAGTTGCAGACGGACGGAAAGCCAGCCGGCCAGCGATTGTTGTCAACTGAGATGCAGATGTACAGAACCTTGTTAATCCACCTTCAGAAAGGGAGTCGATCTTGGGGTCCTGTAAACCTGTATGACAAGAAAGAGTCAATACATGTATAGAAACTGAATGATCACTTACCTGTTACACAGCTGTATACGAACAGTCACCCTCGTACAGTTGCAGATCGACAGAAAGTCAATCAGCCATCCATAGTAGTAAACGAAGATGCAGATGTACAGAACCTTGTTAATCCACCTTCAGAGAGGGAGTCGATCTTGGGGTCCTGCGAACCTGTATGACAAGAAAGAGAGTCAATACATGTATAGAAACTGAATGATCACTTACCTGTTACACAGCTGTATACGAACAGTCACCCTCATACAGTTGCAGATCGACAGAAAGTCAGCCAACCAGCCATAGTCGTAAATGAAGATGAAGATGTAAAGAACCTAGTTAATTCACCTTCAGAGAGGGAGTTGATCTTGGGGTCCTGCGAAACTGTATGACAAGAAAGAGAGTCAATACATGTATAGAAACTGAATGATCACTTACCTGTTACACAGGTTCTTTACACTCCTTCAGAGAAGGAGTCGATCTTGGGGTCCTGCGAACCTATATGACAAGAAAGAGAGTCAATACATGTATAGAAACTGAATGATCACTTACCTGTTACACAGCTGCATACGAACAGTCAGCCTCCTACTGTTGCAGATCATCAGAACATCAGCCAGCCAATGTTCCAGATGGAGAGGCAGACAACCACATACATTTGCAGAAGGCAAGTCCCTTGTTGTGTGCATCCAGCTTCAAAGTGAGCCAGTCATGAGGTCCTGTGAACCTGTATGACAAGAAAGAGAGTCAATACATGTATAGAAACTGAATGATCACTTACCTGTTACACAGCTGCATACGAACAGTCACCCTCATACAGTTGAACATCAACAGAAAGTCTGCCAGCCAGCGATAGATGTCAACTGAGATGCAGATGTAGAGAACCTTGTTAATCCACCTTCAGAGAGGGAGTCGATCTTGGCGTCCTGTGAACCTGTATGAGAAGAAAGAGAGTCAATACATGTATAGAAACTGAATGATCACTTACCTGTTACACAGCTGCATACGAACAGTCAGCCTAATACAGTTGCAGATGGACGGAAAGCCAGCCGGCCAGCGATAGTTGTCAACTGAGATGCAGATGTACAGAACCTTGTTAATCCACCTTCAGAAAGGGAGTCGATCTTGGGGTCCTGCGAACCTGTATGAGAAGAAAGAGAGTCAATACATGTATAGAAACTGAATGATCACTTACCTGTTACACAGCTGCATACGAACAGTCAGCCTCCTACTGTTGCAGATCATCAGAACATCAGCCAGCCAATGTTCCAGATGGAGAGGCAGACAACCACATACATTTGCAGAAGGCAAGTCCCTTGTTGTGTGCATCCAGCTTCAAAGTGAGCCAGTCATGAGGTCCTGTGAACCTGTATGACAAGAAAGAGAGTCAATACATGTATAGAAACTGAATGATCACTTACCTGTTACACAGCTGCATACGAACAGTCACCCTCATACAGTTGAAGATCAACAGAAAGTCTGCCAGCCAGCGATAGTTGTCAACTGAGATGCAGATGTACAGAACCTTGTTAATCCACCTTCAGAGAGGGAGTCGATCTTGGCGTCCTGTGAACCTGTATGAGAAGAAAGAGAGTCAATACATGTATAGAAACTGAATGATCACTTACCTTTTACACAGATGCATACGAACAGTCAGCCTCCTACTGTTGCAGATCATCAGAACATCAGCCAGCCAATGTTCCAGATGGAGATGCAGACAACCACATACATTTGCAGAAGGCAAGTCCCTTGTTGTGTGCATCCAGCTTCAAAGTGAGCCAGTCGTGAGGTCCTGTAAACCTGTATGAAAAGAAAGAGAGTCAATACATGTATAAAAACAGAATGATCACTTAACTGTTACACAGCTGCATACGAACAGTCACCCTCATACAGTTGCAGATCGACAGAAAGTCAGCCAGCCAGCCATAGTTGTCAACTGAGATGCAGATGTAAAGAAACTTGTTAATCCACCTTCAGAGAGGGAGTCGATATTGGGGTCCGGCAAACCTGTATGACAGGAAAGAGAGTCAATTCATGTATAGAATCTGAACGATCACTTACCTGTTACACAGCTGTATGCGATCAGTCAGCCTAATACAGTTGCAGATGGACGGTAAGCCAGCCAGTCAGCCATAGTTGTAAAATGAGATACAGATGTACAGAACCTTGTTAATCCACCTTCAGAGAGGGAGTCGATCTTGGAGTCCTGCGAACCTGTATAACAAGAAAGAGTGACAATACATGTGCAGAAACTAAATGATCACTTACCTGTTAAACAGATGCATACGAACAGTCAGCCTCCTACTGTTGCAGATCATCAGAACATAAGCCAGCCAATGTTCCAGATGGAGATGCAGACAACCACATACATCTGCAGAAGGCAAGTCCCTGGTTGTGTGCATCCAGCTTCAAAGTGAGCCGGTCGTGAGGTCCTGCGAACTTGTATGACAAGAAAGAGAGTCAATACATGTATAGAAACTGAATGATCACTTACCTGTTACACAGCTGCATACGAAAAGTCACCCTCATGCAGTTGCAGTTCGACAGAAAGTCAGCCAACCACCCATAGTTGTGAACTGAGATGCAGATTTACAGAACCTTGTTAATCCACCTTCAGAGAGGGAGTCGATCTTGGGGTCCTGCGAACCTGTATGACAAGAAAGAGTCAATACATGTATAGAAACTGAATGATCACTTACCTCTTACACAACTGTGTGCGAACAGTCAGCCTCATACAGTTACAGATCGACTGAAAGTCAGCCTGCCAGCCATAGTTGGAAACGAAGATGCAGATTTAAAGAACCTTGTTAGTCCACCTTCAGAAAGGGATTCGATCTTGGGGTCAGGCGAACCTGTATGACAAGAAAGAGAGTCAATACATGTATAGAAACTGAATGATCACTTACCTGTTACACAGATGCATATGAAAAGTCAGCCTCCTACTGTTGCAGATCATCAGAACATCAGCCAGCCAATGTTTCAGATGGAGATGCAGACAACCACATACATTTGCAGAAGGCAAGTCCCTTGTTGTGTGCATCCAGCTTCATAGTGAGCCAGTCGTGATGTCCTGTGAACCTGTATAACAAGAAAGAGAGTCCATACATTTATAGAAACTGAATGATCACTTACCTGTTACACAGCTGCATTCGAACATTCACCCTCATACAGTTGCAGATCGACAGAAAGTCAGCCAACCAGCCATAGTTGTCAACTGAGATGCAGATGTACAGAACCTTGTTAGTCCACCTTCAGAGAGGGAGTCGATCTTGGGGTCCTGCGAACCTGTATGACAAGAAAGAGTATCAATACATGTATAGAAACTAAATGACCACTTACCTATTACACAGCTGCATACGAACAGTCACCCTCATACAGTTACAGATCGAGAGAAAGTCATCCAGCCAGCCATAGTTGTAAATGAAGATGAAAATGTAAAGAACCTTGTTAATCCACCTTCAGAGAGGGAGTTGATCTTGGGGTCCTGCGAACCTGTATGACAAGAAAGAGAGTCAATACATGTATAGAAACCGAATGATCACTTAGCTGTTACACAGGTTCTGTACACTCCTTCAGAGAAGGAGTCAATCTTGGGGTCCTGCGAACCTGTATGACAAGAAAGAGAGTCAATACATGTATAGAAACTGAATGATCACTTAACTGTTACACAACTGTATGCAAACAGTCAGCCTCATACAGTTACAGATCGACTGAAAGTCAGCCTGCCAGCCATAGTTGGAAACGAAAATGCAGATGTAAAGAACCTTGTTAGTCCACCTTCAGAAAGGGATTCGATCTTGGAGTCCGGCGAACCTGTATGACAAGAAAGAGAGTCAATACATGTATAGAAACTGAATGATCACTTACCTGTTCCACAGATGCATACGAACAGTCAGCCTCCTACTGTTGCAGATCTTTAGAACATCAGCCAGCCAATGTTCCAGATGGAGATGCAGACAACCACATACATTTGCAGAAGGCAAGTCTCTTGTTGTGTGCATCCAGCTTTAAAGTGAGCCAGTCGTGAGGTCCTGTTAACCTGTATGACAAGAAAGAGAGTCAGTTGTTATACAACATACAGTTGTTACACAACTGTATGCAAACAGTCAGCCTCATACAGTTACAGATCGACAGAAAGTCAGCCAGCCAGCCATAGTTGTCAACAGAGATGCAGATGTACAGAACCTTGTTAATCCACCTTCAGAAAGGGAGTCGATCTTGGGGTCCTGTGAACCTGTATGACAAGAAAGAGAGTCAATACATGTATAGAAACTGAATGATCACTTACCTGTTACACAACTGCATGCAAACAGTCAGCCTCAAACAGTTACAGATCGACTGAAAGTCAGCCTGCCAGCCATAGTTGGAAACGAAGATGCAGATGTAAAGAACCTTGTTAGTCCACCTTCAGAAAGGGATTCGATCTTGGAGTCCGGCGAACCTGTATGACAAGAAGGAGAGTCAATACATGTATAGAAACTGAATGATCACTTACCTGTTACACAGATGCATACGAACAGTCAGCCTCCTACTGTTGCAGATCTTTAGAACATCAGCCAGCCAATGTTCCAGATGGAGATGCAGACAACCACATACATTTGCAGAAGGCAAGTCTCTTGTTGTGTGCATCCAGCTTTAAAGTGAGCCAGTCGTGAGGTCCTGTTAACCTGTATGACAAAAAAGAGAGTCAATACATGTAAAGAAACTGAATGATCACTTACATGTTACACAGCTGCATACGAACAGTCACCCTCATACAGCTGCACATCGACAGAAAGTCAGCCAGCCAGCCATAGTTGTCAACAGAGATGCAGATGTACAGAACCTTGTTAATCCACCTTCAGAAAGGGAGTCGATCTTGGGGTCCTGCGAACCTGTATGACAAGAAAGAGAGTCAATACATATATAGAAACTGAATGATCACTTACCTGTTACACAGCTGCATGTGAACAGTCACCCTCATACAGTTGCAGGTCGACAGAAAGTCAGCCAGCCAGCCATATTTGTCAACTGAGATGCGGATGTACAGAACCTTGTTAATCCACCTTCAGAGAGGGAGTCGATATTGGGGTCCTGCGAACCTGTATGACAAGAGAGTCAATACATGTATAGAAACTGAATGATCACTTACCTGTTACACAGCTGCATACGAACAGTCAGCCTAATACAGTTGCAGATGAATGGAAAGCCAGCCAGCCAGCCATAGTTGTAAAATGAGATGCAGATGTACAGAACCTTGTTAATCCACCTTCAGAGAGGGAGTCGATCTTGGCATCCTGCGAACCTGTATGACAAGAAAGAGAGTCAATACATGTATAGAAACTGAATGATCACGTACCTGTTACACAGGTTCTGTACACTCCTTCAGAGAAGGAGTCGATCTTGGGGTCTTGCGAACCTGTATGACAAGAAAGAGAGTCAATACATCTATAGAAACTGAATGATCACTTACCTGTTACACAGCTGCATACGAAAAGTCACCCTCATGCAGTTGCAGATCGACAGAAAGTCAGCCAACCAGCCATAGTTGTCAACTGAGATGCAGATGTACAGAACCTTGTTAATACACCTTCAGAGAGGGAGTCGATCTTGGCGTCCTGTGAACCTGTATGACAAGAAAGAGAGTCAATACATGTATAGAAACTGAATGATCACTTACCTGTTACACAGCTGCATACGAACAGTCAGCCTAATACAGTTGCAGATGAACGGAAAGCCAGACAGGCAGCCATAGTTGTCAACTGAGATGCAGATGTACAGAACCTTGTTAATCCAACTTCAGAAAGGGAGTCGATCTTGGGGTCCTGTGAACCTGTATGACAAGAAAGAGTCAATACATGTATAGAAACTGAATGATCACTTACCTGTTACACAGCTGAATACGAACAGTCAGCCTCCTACTGTTGCAGATCATCAGAACATCAGCCAGCCAATGTTCCAGATGGAGATGCAGACAACCACATACATTTGCAGAAGGCAAGTCCCTTGTTCTGTGCATCCAGTTTCAAAGTGAGCCAGTCGTGAGGTCCTGTGAACCTGTATGACAAGAAAGAGAGTCAATATATGTATAAAAACAGAATGATCACTTACCTGTTACACAGCTGCATACGAACAGTCACCCTCATACAGTTGCAGATCGACAGAAAGTCAGCCAACCAGCCATAGTCGTAAATAAAGATGAAGATGTAAAGAACCTAGTTAATCCACCTTCAGAGAGGGAGTTGATCTTGGGGTCCTGCGAAACTGTATGACAAGAAAGAGAGTCAATACATGTATAGAAACTGAATGATCACTTACCTGTTACACAGGTTCTGTACACTCCTTCAGAGAAGGAGTCGATCTTGGGGTCCTGCGAACCTGTATGAGAAGAAAGAGAGTCAATACATGTATAGAAACTGAATGATCACTTACCTGTTACACAGCTGCATACGAACAGTCAGCCTCCTACTGGTGCAGATCATCAGAACATCAGCCAGCCAATGTTCCAGATAGAGATGCAGACAACCACATACATTTGCAGAAGGCAAGTCCCTTGTTGTGTGCATCCAGCTTCAAAGTGAGCCAGTCATGAGGTCCTGTGAACCTGTATGACAAGAAAGAGAGTCAATACATGTATAGAAACTGAATGATCACTTACCTGTTACACAGCTGCATACGAACAGTCACCCTCATACAGTTTTAGATCAACAGAAAGTCTGCCAGCCAGCGATAGTTGTCAACTGAGATGCAGATGTACAGAACCTTGTTAATCCACCTTCAGTGAGGGAGTCGATCTTGGCGTCCTGTGAACCTGTATGAGAAAAAAGAGAGTCAATACATGTATAGAAACTGAATGATCACTTACCTGTTACACAGCTGCATACGAACAGTCAGCCTCCTACTGTTGCAGATCATCAGAACATCAGCCAGCCAATGTTCCAGATGGAGAGGCAGACAACCACATACATTTGCAGAAGGCAAGTCCCTTGTTGTGTGCATCCAGCTTCAAAGTGAGCCAGTCATGAGGTCCTGTGAACCTGTATGACAAGAAAGAGAGTCAATACATGTATAGAAACTGAATGATCACTTACCTGTTACACAGCTGCATACGAACAGTCACCCTCATACAGTTGAAGATCAACAGAAAGTCTGCCAGCCAGCGATAGTTGTCAACTGAGATGCAGATGTACAGAACCTTGTTAATCCACCTTCAGAGAGGGAGTCGATCTTGGCGTCCTGTGAACCTGTATGAGAAAAAAGAGAGTCAATACATGTATAGAAACTGAATGATCACTTAACTGTTACACAGCTGCATACGAACAGTCACCCTCATACAGTTGCAGATCGACAGAAAGTCAGCCAGCCAGCCATAGTTGTCAACTGAGATGCAGATGTAAAGAAACTTGTTAATCCACCTTCAGAGAGGGAGTCGATATTGGGGTCCGGCAAACCTGTATGACAGGAAAGAGAGTCAATTCATGTATAGAATCTGAACGATCACTTACCTGTTACACAGCTGTATGCGATCAGTCAGCCTAATACAGTTGCAGATGGACGGTAAGCCAGCCAGTCAGCCATAGTTGTAAAATGAGATACAGATGTACAGAACCTTGTTAATCCACCTTCAGAGAGGGAGTCGATCTTGGAGTCCTGCGAACCTGTATAACAAGAAAGAGTGTCAATACATGTTCAGAAACTAAATGATCACTTACCTGTTAAACAGATGCATACGAACAGTGAGCCTCCTACTGTTGCAGATCATCAGAACATAAGCCAGCCAATGTTCCAGATGGAGATGCAGACAACCACATACATCTGCAGAAGGCAAGTCCCTGGTTGTGTGCATCCAGCTTCAAAGTGAGCCGGTCGTGAGGTCCTGCGAACTTGTATGACAAGAAAGAGAGTCAATACATGTATAGAAACTGAATGATCACTTACCTGTTACACAGCTGCATACGAAAAGTCACCCTCATGCAGTTGCAGATCGACAGAAAGTCAGCCAACCACCCATAGTTGTGAACTGAGATGCAGATTTACAGAACCTTGTTAATCCACCTTCAGAGAGGGAGTCGATCTTGGGGTCCTGCGAACCTGTATGACAAGAAAGAGTCAATACATGTATAGAAAGTGAATGATCACTTACCTCTTACACAACTGTGTGCGAACAGTCAGCCTCATACAGTTACAGATCGACTGAAAGTCAGCCTGCCAGCCATAGTTGGAAACGAAGATGCAGATTTAAAGAACCTTGTTAGTCCACCTTCAGAAAGGGATTCGATCTTGGGGTCAGGCGAACCTGTATGACAAGAAAGAGAGTCAATACATGTATAGAAACTGAATGATCACTTACCTGTTACACAGATGCATATGAAAAGTCAGCCTCCTACTGTTGCAGATCATCAGAACATCAGCCAGCCAATGTTTCAGATGGAGATGCAGACAACCACATACATTTGCAGAAGGCAAGTCCCTTGTTGTGTGCATCCAGCTTCATAGTGAGCCAGTCGTGATGTCCTGTGAACCTGTATAACAAGAAAGAGAGTCCATACATTTATAGAAACTGAATGATCACTTACCTGTTACACAGCTGCATTCGAACATTCACCCTCATACAGTTGCAGATCGACAGAAAGTCAGCCAACCAGCCATAGTTGTCAACTGAGATGCAGATGTACAGAACCTTGTTAGTCCACCTTCAGAGAGGGAGTCGATCTTGGGGTCCTGCGAACCTGTATGACAAGAAAGAGTATCAATACATGTATAGAAACTAAATGACCACTTACCTATTACACAGCTGCATACGAACAGTCACCCTCATACAGTTACAGATCGAGAGAAAGTCATCCAGCCAGCCATAGTTGTAAATGAAGATGAAAATGTAAAGAACCTTGTTAATCCACCTTCAGAGAGGGAGTTGATCTTGGGGTCCTGCGAACCTGTATGACAAGAAAGAGAGTCAATACATGTATAGAAACTGAATGATCACTTAGCTGTTACACAGGTTCTGTACACTCCTTCAGAGAAGGAGTCAATCTTGGGGTCCTGCGAACCTGTATGACAAGAAAGAGAGTCAATACATGTATAGAAACTGAATGATCACTTACCTGTTACACAACTGTATGCAAACAGTCAGCCTCATACAGTTACAGATCGACTGAAAGTCAGCCTGCCAGCCATAGTTGGAAACGAAAATGCAGATGTAAAGAACCTTGTTAGTCCACCTTCAGAAAGGGATTCGATCTTGGAGTCCGGCGAACCTGTATGACAAGAAAGAGAGTCAATACATGTATAGAAACTGAATGATCACTTACCTGTTCCACAGATGCATACGAACAGTCAGCCTCCTACTGTTGCAGATCTTTAGAACATCAGCCAGCCAATGTTCCAGATGGAGATGCAGACAACCACATACATTTGCAGAAGGCAAGTCTCTTGTTGTGTGCATCCAGCTTTAAAGTGAGCCAGTCGTGAGGTCCTGTTAACCTGTATGACAAGAAAGAGAGTCAGTTGTTATACAACATACAGTTGTTACACAACTGTATGCAAACAGTCAGCCTCATACAGTTACAGATCGACAGAAAGTCAGCCAGCCAGCCATAGTTGTCAACAGAGATGCAGATGTACAGAACCTTGTTAATCCACCTTCAGAAAGGGAGTCGATCTTGGGGTCCTGTGAACCTGTATGACAAGAAAGAGTATCAATACATGTATAGAAACTAAATGCCCACTTACCTATTACACAGCTGCATACGAACAGTCACCCTCATACAGTTACAGATCGAGAGAAAGTCATCCAGCCAGCCATAGTTGTAAATGAAGATGAAAATGTAAAGAACCTTGTTAATCCACCTTCAGAGAGGGAGTTGATCTTGGGGTCCTGCGAACCTGTATGACAAGAAAGAGAGTCAATACATGTATAGAAACTGAATGATCACTTAGCTGTTACACAGGTTCTGTACACTCCTTCAGAGAAGGAGTCAATCTTGGGGTCCTGCGAACCTGTATGACAAGAAAGAGAGTCAATACATGTATAGAAACTGAATGATCACTTACCTGTTACACAACTGCATGCAAACAGTCAGCCTCATACAGTTACAGATCGACTGAAAGTCAGCCTGCCAGCCATAGTTGGAAACGAAGATGCAGATGTAAAGAACCTTGTTAGTCCACCTTCAGAAAGGGATTCGATCTTGGAGTCCGGCGAACCTGTATGACAAGAAAAAGAGTCAATACATGTATAGAAACTGAATGATCACTTACCTGTTACACAGATGCATACGAACAGTCAGCCTCCTACTGTTGCAGATCTTTAGAACATCAGCCAGCCAATGTTCCAGATGGAGATGCAGACAACCACATACATTTGCAGAAGGCAAGTCTCTTGTTGTGTGCATCCAGCTTTAAAGTGAGCCAGTCGTGAGGTCCTGTTAACATGTATGACAAGAAAGAGAGTCAATACATGTAAAGAAACTGAATGATCACTTACATGTTACACAGCTGCATACGAACAGTCACCCTCATACAGCTGCACATCGACAGAAAGTCAGCCAGCCAGCCATAGTTGTCAACAGAGATGCAGATGTACAGAACCTTGTTAATCCACCTTCAGAAAGGGAGTCGATCTTGGGGTCCTGTGAACCTGTATGACAAGAAAGAGAGTCAATACATGTATAGAAACTGAATGATCACTTACCTGTTACACAACTGTATGCAAACAGTCAGCCTCATACAGTTACAGATCGACTGAAAGTCAGCCTGCCAGCCATAGTTGGAAACGAAGATGCAGATGTAAAGAACCTTGTTAGTCCACCTTCAGAAAGGGATTCGATCTTGGAGTCCGGCGAACCTGTATGACAAGAAAGAGAGTCAATACATGTATAGAAACTGAATGATCACTTACCTGTTACACAGATGCATACGAACAGTCAGCCTCCTACTGTTGCAGATCTTTAGAACATCAGCCAGCCAATGTTCCAGATGGAGATGCAGACAACCACATACATTTGCAGAAGGCAAGTCTCTTGTTGTGTGCATCCAGCTTTAAAGTGAGCCAGTCGTGAGGTCCTGTTAACCTGTATGACAAGAGGAGAGTCAATACATGTAAAGAAACTGAATGATCACTTACCTGTTACACAGCTGCATTCGAACAGTCACCCTCATACAGTTGCAGATCGACAGAAAGTCAGCCAACCAGCCATAGTTGTCAACTGAGATGCAGATGTACAGAACCTTGTTAATCCACCTTCAGAGAGGGAGTCGATCTTGGGGTCCTGCGAACCTGTATGACAAGAAAGAGTATCAATACATGTATAGAAACTAAATGATCACTTACCTATTACAACGCTGCATACGAACAGTCACCCTCATACAGTTACAGATCGAAAGAAAGTCATCCAGCCAACCATAGTTGTAAATGAAGATGAAAATGTAAAGAACCTTGTTAATCCACCTTCAGAGAGGGAGTTGATCTTGGGGTCCTGCGAACCTGTATGACAAGAAAGAGAGTCAATACATGTATAGAAACTGAATGATCACTTAGCTGTTACACAGGTTCTGTACACTCCTTCAGAGAAGGAGTCGATCTTGGGGCACTGCGAACCTGTATGACAGGAAAGAGAGTCAATACATGTATAGAAACTGAATGATCACTTACCTGTTACACAACTGTATGCAAACAGTCAGCCTCATACAGTTACAGATCGACTGAAAGTCAGCCTGCCAGCCATAGTTGGAAACGAAGATGCAGATGTAAAGAACCTTGTTAGTCCACCTTCAGAAAGGGATTCGATCTTGGAGTCCGGCGAACCTGTATGACAAGAAAGAGAGTCAATACATGTATAGAAACTGAATGATCACTTACCTGTTACACAGATGCATACGAACAGTCAGCCTCCTACTGTTGCAGATCTTTAGAACATCAGCCAGCCAATGTTCCAGATGGAGATGCAGACAACCACATACATTTGCAGAAGGCAAGTCTCTTGTTGTGTGCATCCAGCTTTAAAGTGAGCCAGTCGTGAGGTCCTGTTAACCTGTATGACAAGAAAGAGAGTCAATACATGTAAAGAAACTGAATGATCACTTACCTGTTACACAGCTGCATACGAACAGTCACCCTCATACAGTTGCACATCGACAGAAAGTCAGCCAGCCAGACATAGTTGTCAATAGAGATGCAGATGTACAGAACCTTGTTAATCCACCTTCAGAAAGGGAGTCGATCTTGGGGTCCTGTGAACCTGTATGACAAGAAAGAGAGTCAATACATGTATAGAAACTGAATGATCACTTAACTGTTACACAACTGTATGCAAACAGTCAGCCTCATACAGTTACAGATCGACTGAAAGTCAGCCTGCCAGCCATAGTTGGAAACGAAGATGCAAATGTAAAGAACCTTGTTAGTCCACCTTCAGAAAGGGATTCGATCTTGGAGTCCGGCGAACCTGTATGACAAGAAAGAGAGTCAATACATGTATAGAAACTGAATGATCACTTACCTGTTACACAGATGCATACGAACAGTCAGCCTCCTACTGTTGCAGATCTTTAGAACATCAGCCAGCCAATGTTCCAGATGGAGATGCAGACAACCACATACATTTGCAGAAGGCAAGTCTCTTGTTGTGTGCATCCAGCTTTAAAGTGAGCCAGTCGTGAGGTCCTGTTAACCTGTATGACAAGAAAGAGAGTCAATACATGTAAAGAAACTGAATGATCACTTACCTGTTACACAGCTGCATACGAACAGTCACCCTCATACAGTTGCACATCGACAGAAAGTCAGCCAGCAAGCCATAGTTGTCAATAGAGATGCAGATGTACAGAACCTTGTTAATCCACCTTCAGAAAGGGAGTCGATCTTGGGGTCCTGTGAACCTGTATGACAAGAAAGAGAGTCAATACATGTATAGAAACTGAATGATCACTTACCTGTTACACAACTGTATGCGAACAGTCAGCCTCATACAGTTACAGATTGACTGAAACTCAGCCAGCCAGCCATAGTTGGAAACGAAGATGCAGATGTAAAGAACCTTGTTAATCCACCTTCAGAGAGGGAGTTGATCTTGGGGTCCTGCAAACCTGTATGACAAGAAAGAGTCAATACATGTATAGAAACTGAGTGATCAGTTACCTGTTACACAGCTGCATACGAACAGTCACCCTAATACAGTTGCAGATCGACAGAAAGTCAGCCAACCAGCCATAGTTGTCAACTGAGATGCAGATGTACAGAACCTTGTTAATCCACCTTCAGAGAGGGATTCGATCTTGGGGTCCTGCGAACCTGTATGACAAGAAAGAGTGTCAAAACATTTATAGAAACTGAATGATCACTTACCTATTACACAGCTGCATACGAACAGTCAGCCTCCTACTGTTGCAGATCATCAGAACATCAGCCAGCCAATGTTCCAGATGGAGATGCAGACAACCACATACATTTGCAGAAGGCAAGTCCCTTGTTGTGTGCATCCAGCTTCAAAGTGAGCGAGTCGTGAGGTCCTGTGAACCTGGATGACAAGAAAGAGAGTCAATACATGTATAAAAACAGAATGATCACTTACCTGTTACACAGCTGCATACGAACAGTCAGCCTCCTACTGTTGCAGATCATCAGAACATCAGCCAGCCAATGTTCCAGATGGAGATGCAGACAACCACATACATTTGCAGAAGGCAAGTCCCTTGTTGTGTGCATCCAGCTTCAAAGTGAGCCAGTCGTGAGGTCCTGTGAACCTGGATGACAAGAAAGAGAGTCAATACATGTATAAAAACAGAATGATCACTTACCTGTTACACAGCTGCATACGAACAGTCAGCCTCCTACTGTTGCAGATCATCAGAACATCAGCCAGCCAATGTTCCAGATGGAGATGCAGACAACCACATACATTTGCAGAAGGCAAGTCCCTTGTTGTGTGCATCCAGCTTCAAAGTGAGCCAGTCGTGAGGTCCTGTGAACCTGGATGACAAGAAAGAGAGTCAATACATGTATAGAAACTGAAAGATCACTTACCTGTTACACAGCTGTATGCGATCAGTCAGTCTAATACAGTTGCAAATGGACGGAAAGCCAGCCAGTCAGCCATAGTTGTAAACTGAGATGCAGATGTACAGAACCTTGTTAATCCACTTTCAGAGAGGGAGTCGATCTTGGGGTCCTGCGAACCTGTATGACAAGAAAGAGAGTCAATACATGTATAAAAACAGAATGATCACTTACCTGTTACACAGCTGCATACGAAAAGTCACCCTCATGCAGTTGCAGATCGACAGAAAGTCAGCCAACCAGCCATAGTTGTCAACTGAGATGCAGATGTACAGAACCTTGTTAGTCCACCTTCAGAGAGGGAGTCGATCTTGGGGTCCTGCGAACCTGTATGACAAGAAAGAGTATCAATACATGTATAGAAACTAAATGACCACTTACCTATTACACAGCTGCATACGAACAGTCACCCTCATACAGTTACAGATCGAGAGAAAGTCATCCAGCCAGCCATAGTTGTAAATGAAGATGAAAATGTAAAGAACCTTGTTAATCCACCTTCAGAGAGGGAGTTGATCTTGGGGTCCTGCGAACCTGTATGACAAGAAAGAGAGTCAATACATGTATAGAAACTGAATGATCACTTAGCTGTTACACAGGTTCTGTACACTCCTTCAGAGAAGGAGTCAATCTTGGGGTCCTGCGAACCTGTATGACAAGAAAGAGAGTCAATACATGTATAGAAACTGAATGATCACTTACCTGTTACACAACTGAATGCAAACAGTCAGCCTCATACAGTTACAGATCGACTGAAAGTCAGCCTGCCAGCCATAGTTGGAAACGAAGATGCAGATGTAAAGAACCTTGTTAGTCCACCTTCAGAAAGGGATTCGATCTTGGAGTCCGGCGAACCTGTATGACAAGAAAGAGAGTCAATACATGTATAGAAACTGAATGATCACTTACCTGTTACACAGATGCATACGAACAGTCAGCCTCCTACTGTTGCAGATCTTTAGAACATCAGCCAGCCAATGTTCCAGATGGAGATGCAGACAACCACATACATTTGCAGAAGGCAAGTCTCTTGTTGTGTGCATCCAGCTTTAAAGTGAACCAGTCGTGAGGTCCTGTTAACCTGTATGACAAGAAAGAGAGTCAATACATGTAAAGAAACTGAATGATCACTTACCTGTTACACAGCTGCATACGAACAGTCACCCTCATACAGTTGCACATCGACAGAAAGTCAGCCAGCCAGCCATAGTTGTCAACAGAGATGCAGATGTACAGAACCTTGTTAATCCACCTTCAGAAAGGGAGTCGATCTTGGGGTCCTGTGAACCTGTATGACAAGAAAGAGAGTCAATACATGTATAGAAACTGAATGATCACTTACCTGTTACACAACTGCATGCAAACAGTCAGCCTCATACAGTTACAGATCGACTGAAAGTCAGCCTGCCAGCCATAGTTGGAAACGAAGATGCAGATGTAAAGAACCTTGTTAGTCCACCTTCAGAAAGGGATTCGATCTTGGAGTCCGGCGAACCTGTATGACAAGAAAAAGAGTCAATACATGTATAGAAACTGAATGATCACTTACCTGTTACACAGATGCATACGAACAGTCAGCCTCCTACTGTTGCAGATCTTTAGAACATCAGCCAGCCAATGTTCCAGATGGAGATGCAGACAACCACATACATTTGCAGAAGGCAAGTCTCTTGTTGTGTGCATCCAGCTTTAAAGTGAGCCAGTCGTGAGGTCCTGTTAACATGTATGACAAGAAAGAGAGTCAATACATGTAAAGAAACTGAATGATCACTTACATGTTACACAGCTGCATACGAACAGTCACCCTCATACAGCTGCACATCGACAGAAAGTCAGCCAGCCAGCCATAGTTGTCAACAGAGATGCAGATGTACAGAACCTTGTTAATCCACCTTCAGAAAGGGAGTCGATCTTGGGGTCCTGTGAACCTGTATGACAAGAAAGAGAGTCAATACATGTATAGAAACTGAATGATCACTTACCTGTTACACAACTGTGTGCGAACAGTCAGCCTCATACAGTTACAGATCGACTGAAAGTCAGCCTGCCAGCCATAGTTGGAAACGAAGATGCAGATTTAAAGAACCTTGTTAGTCCACCTTCAGAAAGGGATTCGATCTTGGGGCCAGGCGAACCTGTATGACAAGAAAGAGAGTCAATACATGTATAGAAACTGAATGATCACTTACCTGTTACACAGCTGCATACGAACAGTCAGCCTCCTACTGTTGCAGATCATCAGAACATCAGCCAGCCAATGTTCCAGATGGAGATGCAGACAACCACATACATTTGCAGAAGGCAAGTCCCTTGTTGTGTGCATCCAGTTTCAAAGTGAGCCAGTCGTGAGGTCCTGTGAACCTGGATGACAAGAAAGAGAGTCAATACATGTATAGAAACTGAAAGATCACTTACCTGTTACACAGCTGTATGCGATCAGTCAGTCTAATACAGTTGCAAATGGACGGAAAGCCAGCCAGTCAGCCATAGTTGTAAACTGAGATGCAGATGTACAGAACCTTGTTAATCCACTTTCAGAGAGGGAGTCGATCTTGGGGTCCTGCGAACCTGTATGACAAGAAAGAGAGTCAATACATGTATAAAAACAGAATGATCACTTACCTGTTACACAGCTGCATACGAAAAGTCACCCTCATGCAGTTGCAGATCGACAGAAAGTCAGCCAACCAGCCATAGTTGTCAACTGAGATGCAGATGTACAGAACCTTGTTAGTCCACCTTCAGAGAGGGAGTCGATCTTGGGGTCCTGCGAACCTGTATGACAAGAAAGAGTATCAATACATGTATAGAAACTAAATGACCACTTACCTATTACACAGCTGCATACGAACAGTCACCCTCATACAGTTACAGATCGAGAGAAAGTCATCCAGCGAGCCATAGTTGTAAATGAAGATGAAAATGTAAAGAACCTTGTTAATCCACCTTCAGAGAGGGAGTTGATCTTGGGGTCCTGCGAACCTGTATGACAAGAAAGAGAGTCAATACATGTATAGAAACTGAATGATCACTTAGCTGTTACACAGGTTCTGTACACTCCTTCAGAGAAGGAGTCAATCTTGGGGTCCTGCGAACCTGTATGACAAGAAAGAGAGTCAATACATGTATAGAAACTGAATGATCACTTACCTGTTACACAACTGAATGCAAACAGTCAGCCTCATACAGTTACAGATCGACTGAAAGTCAGCCTGCCAGCCATAGTTGGAAACGAAGATGCAGATGTAAAGAACCTTGTTAGTCCACCTTCAGAAAGGGATTCGATCTTGGAGTCCGGCGAACCTGTATGACAAGAAAGAGAGTCAATACATGTATAGAAACTGAATGATCACTTACCTGTTACACAGATGCATACGAACAGTCAGCCTCCTACTGTTGCAGATCTTTAGAACATCAGCCAGCCAATGTTCCAGATGGAGATGCAGACAACCACATACATTTGCAGAAGGCAAGTCTCTTGTTGTGTGCATCCAGCTTTAAAGTGAACCAGTCGTGAGGTCCTGTTAACCTGTATGACAAGAAAGAGAGTCAATACATGTAAAGAAACTGAATGATCACTTACCTGTTACACAGCTGCATACGAACAGTCACCCTCATACAGTTGCACATCGACAGAAAGTCAGCCAGCCAGCCATAGTTGTCAACAGAGATGCAGATGTACAGAACCTTGTTAATCCACCTTCAGAAAGGGAGTCGACCTTGGGGTCCTGTGAACCTGTATGACAAGAAAGAGAGTCAATACATGTATAGAAACTGAATGATCACTTACCTGTTACACAACTGCATGCAAACAGTCAGCCTCATACAGTTACAGATCGACTGAAAGTCAGCCTGCCAGCCATAGTTGGAAACGAAGATGCAGATGTAAAGAACCTTGTTAGTCCACCTTCAGAAAGGGATTCGATCTTGGAGTCCGGCGAACCTGTATGACAAGAAAAAGAGTCAATACATGTATAGAAACTGAATGATCACTTACCTGTTACACAGATGCATACGAACAGTCAGCCTCCTACTGTTGCAGATCTTTAGAACATCAGCCAGCCAATGTTCCAGATGGAGATGCAGACAACCACATACATTTGCAGAAGGCAAGTCTCTTGTTGTGTGCATCCAGCTTTAAAGTGAGCCAGTCGTGAGGTCCTGTTAACATGTATGACAAGAAAGAGAGTCAATACATGTAAAGAAACTGAATGATCACTTACATGTTACACAGCTGCATACGAACAGTCACCCTCATACAGCTGCACATCGACAGAAAGTCAGCCAGCCAGCCATAGTTGTCAACAGAGATGCAGATGTACAGAACCTTGTTAATCCACCTTCAGAAAGGGAGTCGATCTTGGGGTCCTGTGAACCTGTATGACAAGAAAGAGAGTCAATACATGTATAGAAACTGAATGATCACTTACCTGTTACACAACTGTGTGCCAACAGTCAGCCTCATACAGTTACAGATCGACTGAAAGTCAGCCTGCCAGCCATAGTTGGAAACGAAGATGCAGATTTTAAGAACCTTGTTAGTCCACCTTCAGAAAGGGATTCGATCTTGGGGCCAGGCGAACCTGTATGACAAGAAAGAGAGTCAATACATGTATAGAAACTGAATGATCACTTACCTGTTACACAGCTGCATACGAACAGTCAGCCTCCTACTGTTGCAGATCATCAGAACATCAGCCAGCCAATGTTCCAGATGGAGATGCAGACAACCACATACATTTGCAGAAGGCAAGTCCCTTGTTGTGTGCATCCAGCTTCAAAGTGAGCCAGTCGTGAGGTCCTGTGAACCTGGATGACAAGAAAGAGAGTCAATACATGTATAGAAACTGAAAGATCACTTACCTGTTACACAGCTGTATGCGATCAGTCAGTCTAATACAGTTGCAAATGGACGGAAAGCCAGCCAGTCAGCCATAGTTGTAAACTGAGATGCAGATGTACAGAACCTTGTTAATCCACTTTCAGAGAGGGAGTCGATCTTGGGGTCCTGCGAACCTGTATGACAAGAAAGAGAGTCAATACATGTATAAAAACAGAATGATCACTTACCTGTTACACAGCTGCATACGAAAAGTCACCCTCATGCAGTTGCAGATCGACAGAAAGTCAGCCAACCAGCCATAGTTGTCAACTGAGATGCAGATGTACAGAACCTTGTTAGTCCACCTTCAGAGAGGGAGTCGATCTTGGGGTCCTGCGAACCTGTATGACAAGAAAGAGTATCAATACATGTATAGAAACTAAATGACCACTTACCTATTACACAGCTGCATACGAACAGTCACCCTCATACAGTTACAGATCGAGAGAAAGTCATCCAGCCAGCCATAGTTGTAAATGAAGATGAAAATGTAAAGAACCTTGTTAATCCACCTTCAGAGAGGGAGTTGATCTTGGGGTCCTGCGAACCTGTATGACAAGAAAGAGAGTCAATACATGTATAGAAACTGAATGATCACTTAGCTGTTACACAGGTTCTGTACACTCCTTCAGAGAAGGAGTCAATCTTGGGGTCCTGCGAACCTGTATGACAAGAAAGAGAGTCAATACATGTATAGAAACTGAATGATCACTTACCTGTTACACAACTGAATGCAAACAGTCAGCCTCATACAGTTACAGATCGACTGAAAGTCAGCCTGCCAGCCATAGTTGGAAACGAAGATGCAGATGTAAAGAACCTTGTTAGTCCACCTTCAGAAAGGGATTCGATCTAGGAGTCCGGCGAACCTGTATGACAAGAAAGAGAGTCAATACATGTATAGAAACTGAATGATCACTTACCTGTTACACAGATGCATACGAACAGTCAGCCTCCTACTGTTGCAGATCTTTAGAACATCAGCCAGCCAATGTTCCAGATGGAGATGCAGACAACCACATACATTTGCAGAAGGCAAGTCTCTTGTTGTGTGCATCCAGCTTTAAAGTGAACCAGTCGTGAGGTCCTGTTAACCTGTATGACAAGAAAGAGAGTCAATACATGTAAAGAAACTGAATGATCACTTACCTGTTACACAGCTGCATACGAACAGTCACCCTCATACAGTTGCACATCGACAGAAAGTCAGCCAGCCAGCCATAGTTGTCAACAGAGATGCAGATGTACAGAACCTTGTTAATCCACCTTCAGAAAGGGAGTCGATCTTGGGGTCCTGTGAACCTGTATGACAAGAAAGAGAGTCAATACATGTATAGAAACTGAATGATCACTTACCTGTTACACAACTGCATGCAAACAGTCAGCCTCATACAGTTACAGATCGACTGAAAGTCAGCCTGCCAGCCATAGTTGGAAACGAAGATGCAGATGTAAAGAACCTTGTTAGTCCACCTTCAGAAAGGGATTCGATCTTGGAGTCCGGCGAACCTGTATGACAAGAAAAAGAGTCAATACATGTATAGAAACTGAATGATCACTTACCTGTTACACAGATGCATACGAACAGTCAGCCTCCTACTGTTGCAGATCTTTAGAACATCAGCCAGCCAATGTTCCAGATGGAGATGCAGACAACCACATACATTTGCAGAAGGCAAGTCTCTTGTTGTGTGCATCCAGCTTTAAAGTGAGCCAGTCGTGAGGTCCTGTTAACATGTATGACAAGAAAGAGAGTCAATACATGTAAAGAAACTGAATGATCACTTACATGTTACACAGCTGCATACGAACAGTCACCCTCATACAGCTGCACATCGACAGAAAGTCAACCAGCCAGCCATAGTTGTCAACAGAGATGCAGATGTACAGAACCTTGTTAATCCACCTTCAGAAAGGGAGTCGATCTTGGGGTCCTGTGAACCTGTATGACAAGAAAGAGAGTCAATACATGTATAGAAACTGAATGATCACTTACCTGTTACACAACTGTATGCAAACAGTCAGCCTCATACAGTTACAGATCGACTGAAAGTCAGCCTGCCAGCCATAGTTGGAAACGAAGATGCAGATGTAAAGAACCTTGTTAGTCCACCTTCAGAAAGGGATTCGATCTTGGAGTCCGGCGAACCTGTATGACAAGAAAGAGAGTCAATACATGTATAGAAACTGAATGATCACTTACCTGTTACACAGATGCATACGAACAGTCAGCCTCCTACTGTTGCAGATCTTTAGAACATCAGCCAGCCAATGTTCCAGATGGAGATGCAGACAACCACATACATTTGCAGAAGGCAAGTCTCTTGTTGTGTGCATCCAGCTTTAAAGTGAGCCAGTCGTGAGGTCCTGTTAACCTGTATGACAAGAGGAGAGTCAATACATGTAAAGAAACTGAATGATCACTTACCTGTTACACAGCTGCATTCGAACAGTCACCCTCATACAGTTGCAGATCGACAGAAAGTCAGCCAACCAGCCATAGTTGTCAACTGAGATGCAGATGTACAGAACCTTGTTAATCCACCTTCAGAGAGGGAGTCGATCTTGGGGTCCTGCGAACCTGTATGACAAGAAAGAGTGTCAATACATGTATAGAAACTAAATGATCACTTACCTATTACAACGCTGCATACGAACAGTCACCCTCATACAGTTACAGATCGACAGAAAGTCATCCAGCCAACCATAGTTGTAAATGAAGATGAAAATGCAAAGAACCTTGTTAATCCACCTTCAGAGAGGGAGTTGATCTTGGGGTCCTGCGAACCTGTATGACAAGAAAGAGAGTCAATACATGTATAGAAACTGAATGATCACTTAGCTGTTACACAGGTTCTGTACACTCCTTCAGAGAAGGAGTCGATCTTGGGGTCCTGCGAACCTGTATGACAGGAAAGAGAGTCAATACATGTATAGAAACTGAATGATCACTTACCTGTTACACAACTGTATGCAAACAGTCAGCCTCATACAGTTACAGATCGACTGAAAGTCAGCCTGCCAGCCATAGTTGGAAACGAAGATGCAGATGTAAAGAACCTTGTTAGTCCACCTTCAGAAAGGGATTCGATCTTGGAGTCCGGCGAACCTGTATGACAAGAAAGAGTCAATACATGTATAGAAACTGAATGATCACTTACCTGTTACACAGATGCATACGAACAGTCAGCCTCCTACTGTTGCAGATCTTTAGAACATCAGCCAGCCAATGTTCCAGATGGAGATGCAGACAACCACATACATTTGCAGAAGGCAAGTCTCTTGTTGTGTGCATCCAGCTTTAAAGTGAGCCAGTCGTGAGGTCCTGTTAACCTGTATGACAAGAAAGAGAGTCAATACATGTAAAGAAACTGAATGATCACTTACCTGTTACACAGCTGCATACGAACAGTCACCCTCATACAGTTGCACATCGACAGAAAGTCAGCCAGCCAGCCATAGTTGTCAATAGAGATGCAGATGTACAGAACCTTGTTAATCCACCTTCAGAAAGGGAGTCGATCTTGGGGTCCTGTGAACCTGTATGACAAGAAAGAGAGTCAATACATGTATAGAAACTGAATGATCACTTACCTGTTACACAACTGTATGCAAACAGTCAGCCTCATACAGTTACAGATCGACTGAAAGTCAGCCTGCCAGCCATAGTTGGAAACGAAGATGCAGATGTAAAGAACCTTGTTAGTCCACCTTCAGAAAGGGATTCGATCTTGGAGTCCGGCGAACCTGTATGACAAGAAAGAGAGTCAATACATGTATAGAAACTGAGTGATCAGTTACCTGTTACACAGCTGCATACGAACAGTCACCCTAATACAGTTGCAGATCGACAGAAAGTCAGCCAACCAGCCATAGTTGTCAACTGAGATGCAGATGTACAGAACCTTGTTAATCCACCTTCAGAGAGGGATTCGATCTTGGGGTCCTGCGACCTGTATGACAAGAAAGAGTGTCAATACAGTTATAGAAACTGAATGATCACTTACCTATTACACAGCTGCATACGAACAGTCAGCCTCCTACTGTTGCAGATCATCAGAACATCAGCCAGCCAATGTTCCAGATGGAGATGCAGACAACCACATACATTTGCAGAAGGCAAGTCCCTTGTTGTGTGCATCCAGCTTCAAAGTGAGCCAGTCGTGAGGTCCTGTGAACCTGGATGACAAGAAAGAGAGTCAATACATGTATAAAAACAGAATGATCACTTACCTGTTACACAGCTGCATACGAACAGTCAGCCTCCTACTGTTGCAGATCATCAGAACATCAGCCAGCCAATGTTCCAGATGGAGATGCAGACAACCACATACATTTGCAGAAGGCAAGTCCCTTGTTGTGTGCATCCAGCTTCAAAGTGAGCCAGTCGTGAGGTCCTGTGAACCTGGATGACAAGAAAGAGAGTCAATACATGTATAGAAACTGAAAGATCACTTACCTGTTACACAGCTGTATGCGATCAGTCAGTCTAATACAGTTGCAAATGGACGGAAAGCCAGCCAGTCAGCCATAGTTGTAAACTGAGATGCAGATGTACAGAACCTTGTTAATCCACTTTCAGAGAGGGAGTCGATCTTGGGGTCCTGCGAACCTGTATGACAAGAAAGAGAGTCAATACATGTATAAAAACAGAATGATCACTTACCTGTTACACAGCTGCATACGAAAAGTCACCCTCATGCAGTTGCAGATCGACAGAAAGTCAGCCAACCAGCCATAGTTGTCAACTGAGATGCAGATGTACAGAGCCTTGTTAATCCACCTTCAGAGAGGGAGTCGATCTTGGGGCCCTGCGAACCTGTATGACAAGAAAGAGTGTCAATACATGTATAGAAACTGAATGATCACTTACCTATTACACAGCAGCATACGAACAGTCACCCTCATACAGTTACAGATCGAGAGAAAGTCATCCAGCCAGCCATAGTTGTAAATGAAGATGAAAATGTAAAGAACCTTGTTAATCCACCTTCAGAGAGGGAGTTGATCTTGGGGTCCTGCGAACCTGTATGACAAGAAAGAGAGTCAATACATGTATAGAAACTGAATGATCACTTAGCTGTTACACAGGTTCTGTACACTCCTTCAGAGAAGGAGTCAATCTTGGGGTCCTGCGAACCTGTATGACAAGAAAGAGAGTCAATACATGTATAGAAACTGAATGATCACTTACCTGTTACACAACTGTATGCAAACAGTCAGCCTCATACAGTTACAGATCGACTGAAAGTCAGCCTGCCAGCCATAGTTGGAAACGAAGATGCAGATGTAAAGAACCTTGTTAGTCCACCTTCAGAAAGGGATTCGATCTTGGAGTCCGGCGAACCTGTATGACAAGAAAGAGAGTCAATACATGTATAGAAACTGAATGATCACTTACCTGTTACACAGATGCATACGAACAGTCAGCCTCCTACTGTTGCAGATCTTTAGAACATCAGCCAGCCAATGTTCCAGATGGAGATGCAGACAACCACATACATTTGCAGAAGGCAAGTCTCTTGTTGTGTGCATCCAGCTTTAAAGTGAGCCAGTCGTGAGGTCCTGTTAACATGTATGACAAGAAAGAGAGTCAATACATGTAAAGAAACTGAATGATCACTTACATGTTACACAGCTGCATACGAACAGTCACCCTCATACAGCTGCACATCGACAGAAAGTCAGCCAGCCAGCCATAGTTGTCAACAGAGATGCAGATGTACAGAACCTTGTTAATCCACCTTCAGAAAGGGAGTCGATCTTGGGGTCCTGTGAACCTGTATGACAAGAAAGAGAGTCAATACATGTATAGAAACTGAATGATCACTTACCTGTTACACAACTGTATGCAAACAGTCAGCCTCATACAGTTACAGATCGACTGAAAGTCAGCCTGCCAGCCATAGTTGGAAACGAAGATGCAGATGTAAAGAACCTTGTTAGTCCACCTTCAGAAAGGGATTCGATCTTGGAGTCCGGCGAACCTGTATGACAAGAAAGAGAGTCAATACATGTATAGAAACTGAATGATCACTTACCTGTTACACAGATGCATACGAACAGTCAGCCTCCTACTGTTGCAGATCTTTAGAACATCAGCCAGCCAATGTTCCAGATGGAGATGCAGACAACCACATACATTTGCAGAAGGCAAGTCTCTTGTTGTGTGCATCCAGCTTTAAAGTGAGCCAGTCGTGAGGTCCTGTTAACCTGTATGACAAGAGGAGAGTCAATACATGTAAAGAAACTGAATGATCACTTACCTGTTACACAGCTGCATTCGAACAGTCACCCTCATACAGTTGCAGATCGACAGAAAGTCAGCCAACCAGCCATAGTTGTCAACTGAGATGCAGATGTACAGAACCTTGTTAATCCACCTTCAGAGAGGGAGTCGATCTTGGGGTCCTGCGAACCTGTATGACAAGAAAGAGTGTCAATACATGTATAGAAACTAAATGATCACTTACCTATTACAACGCTGCATACGAACAGTCACCCTCATACAGTTACAGATCGACAGAAAGTCATCCAGCCAACCATAGTTGTAAATGAAGATGAAAATGTAAAGAACCTTGTTAATCCACCTTCAGAGAGGGAGTTGATCTTGGGGTCCTGCGAACCTGTATGACAAGAAAGAGAGTCAATACATGTATAGAAACTGAATGATCACTTAGCTGTTACACAGGTTCTGTACACTCCTTCAGAGAAGGAGTCGATCTTGGGGCCCTGCGAACCTGTATGACAGGAAAGAGAGTCAATACATGTATAGAAACTGAATGATCACTTACCTGTTACACAACTGTATGCAAACAGTCAGCCTCATACAGTTACAGATCGACTGAAAGTCAGCCTGCCAGCCATAGTTGGAAACGAAGATGCAGATGTAAAGAACCTTGTTAGTCCACCTTCAGAAAGGGATTCGATCTTGGAGTCCGGCGAACCTGTATGACAAGAAAGAGAGTCAATACATGTATAGAAACTGAATGATCACTTACCTGTTACACAGATGCATACGAACAGTCAGCCTCCTACTGTTGCAGATCTTTAGAACATCAGCCAGCCAATGTTCCAGATGGAGATGCAGACAACCACATACATTTGCAGAAGGCAAGTCTCTTGTTGTGTGCATCCAGCTTTAAAGTGAGCCAGTCGTGAGGTCCTGTTAACCTGTATGACAAGAAAGAGAGTCAATACATGTAAAGAAACTGAATGATCACTTACCTGTTACACAGCTGCATACGAACAGTCACCCTCATACAGTTGCACATCGACAGAAAGTCAGCCAGCCAGCCATAGTTGTCAATAGAGATGCAGATGTACAGAACCTTGTTAATCCACCTTCAGAAAGGGAGTCGATCTTGGGGTCCTGTGAACCTGTATGACAAGAAAGAGAGTCAATACATGTATAGAAACTGAATGATCACTTACCTGTTACACAACTGTATGCAAACAGTCAGCCTCATACAGTTACAGATCGACTGAAAGTCAGCCTGCCAGCCATAGTTGGAAACGAAGATGCAGATGTAAAGAACCTTGTTAGTCCACCTTCAGAAAGGGATTCGATCTTGGAGTCCGGCGAACCTGTATGACAAGAAAAAGAGTCAATACATGTATAGAAACTGAATGATCACTTACCTGTTACACAGCTGCATACGAACAGTCACCCTCATACAGTTGCACATCGACAGAAAGTCAGCCAGCCAGCCATAGTTGTCAATAGAGATGCAGATGTACAGAACCTTGTTAATCCACCTTCAGAAAGGGAGTCGATCTTGGGGTCCTGTGAACCTGTATGACAAGAAAGAGAGTCAATACATGTATAGAAACTGAATGATCACTTACCTGTTACACAACTGTATGCGAACAGTCAGCCTCATACAGTTACAGATTGACTGAAACTCAGCCAGCCAGCCATAGTTGGAAACGAAGATGCAGATGTAAAGAACCTTGTTAATCCACCTTCAGAGAGGGAGTTGATCTTGGGGTCCTGCAAACCTGTATGACAAGAAAGAGTCAATACATGTATAGAAACTGAGTGATCAGTTACCTGTTACACAGCTGCATACGAACAGTCACCCTAATACAGTTGCAGATCGACAGAAAGTCAGCCAACCAGCCATAGTTGTCAACTGAGATGCAGATGTACAGAACCTTGTTAATCCACCTTCAGAGAGGGATTCGATCTTGGGGTCCTGCGAACCTGTATGACAAGAAAGAGTGTCAATACATTTATAGAAACTGAATGATCATTTACCTATTACACAGCTGCATACGAACAGTCAGCCTCCTACTGTTGCAGATCATCAGAACATCAGCCAGCCAATGTTCCAGATGGAGATGCAGACAACCACATACATTTGCAGAAGGCAAGTCCCTTGTTGTGTGCATCCAGCTTCAAAGTGAGCCAGTCGTGAGGTCCTGTGAACCTGGATGACAAGAAAGAGAGTCAATACATGTATAAAAACAGAATGATCACTTACCTGTTACACAGCTGCATACGAACAGTCAGCCTCCTACTGTTGCAGATCATCAGAACATCAGCCAGCCAATGTTCCAGATGGAGATGCAGACAACCACATACATTTGCAGAAGGCAAGTCCCTTGTTGTGTGCATCCAGCTTCAAAGTGAGCCAGTCGTGAGGTCCTGTGAACCTGGATGACAAGAAAGAGAGTCAATACATGTATAAAAACAGAATGATCACTTACCTGTTACACAGCTGCATACGAACAGTCAGCCTCCTACTGTTGCAGATCATCAGAACATCAGCCAGCCAATATTCCAGATGGAGATGCAGACAACCACATACATTTGCAGAAGGCAAGTCCCTTGTTGTGTGCATCCAGCTTCAAAGTGAGCCAGTCGTGAGGTCCTGTGAACCTGGATGACAAGAAAGAGAGTCAATACATGTATAGAAACTGAAAGATCACTTACCTGTTACACAGCTGTATGCGATCAGTCAGTCTAATACAGTTGCAAATGGACGGAAAGCCAGCCAGTCAGCCATAGTTGTAAACTGAGATGCAGATGTACAGAACCTTGTTAATCCACTTTCAGAGAGGGAGTCGATCTTGGGGTCCTGCGAACCTGTATGACAAGAAAGAGTATCAATACATGTATAGAAACTAAATGACCACTTACCTATTACACAGCTGCATACGAACAGTCACCCTCATACAGTTACAGATCGAGAGAAAGTCATCCAGCCAGCCATAGTTGTAAATGAAGATGAAAATGTAAAGAACCTTGTTAATCCACCTTCAGAGAGGGAGTTGATCTTGGGGTCCTGCGAACCTGTATGACAAGAAAGAGAGTCAATACATGTATAGAAACTGAATGATCACTTAGCTGTTACACAGGTTCTGTACACTCCTTCAGAGAAGGAGTCAATCTTGGGGTCCTGCGAACCTGTATGACAAGAAAGAGAGTCAATACATGTATAGAAACTGAATGATCACTTACCTGTTACACAACTGTATGCAAACAGTCAGCCTCATACAGTTACAGATCGACTGAAAGTCAGCCTGCCAGCCATAGTTGGAAACGAAGATGCAGATGTAAAGAACCTTGTTAGTCCACCTTCAGAAAGGGATTCGATCTTGGAGTCCGGCGAACCTGTATGACAAGAAAGAGAGTCAATACATGTATAGAAACTGAATGATCACTTACCTGTTACACAGATGCATACGAACAGTCAGCCTCCTACTGTTGCAGATCTTTAGAACATCAGCCAGCCAATGTTCCAGATGGAGATGCAGACAACCACATACATTTGCAGAAGGCAAGTCTCTTGTTGTGTGCATCCAGCTTTAAAGTGAGCCAGTCGTGATGTCCTGTGAACCTGTATAACAAGAAAGAGAGTCCATACATTTATAGAAACTGAATGATCACTTACCTGTTACACAGCTGCATTCGAACATTCACCCTCATACAGTTGCAGATCGACAGAAAGTCAGCCAACCAGCCATAGTTGTCAACTGAGATGCAGATGTACAGAACCTTGTTAGTCCACCTTCAGAGAGGGAGTCGATCTTGGGGTCCTGCGAACCTGTATGACAAGAAAGAGTATCAATACATGTATAGAAACTAAGTGACCACTTACCTATTACACAGCTGCATACGAACAGTCACCCTCATACAGTTACAGATCGAGAGAAAGTCATCCAGCCAGCCATAGTTGTAAATGAAGATGAAAATGTAAAGAACCTTGTTAATCCACCTTCAGAGAGGGAGTTGATCTTGGGGTCCTGCGAACCTGTATGACAAGAAAGAGAGTCAATACATGTATAGAAACTGAATGATCACTTAGCTGTTACACAGGTTCTGTACACTCCTTCAGAGAAGGAGTCAATCTTGGGGTCCTGCGAACCTGTATGACAAGAAAGAGAGTCAATACATGTATAGAAACTGAATGATCACTTACCTGTTACACAACTGTATGCAAACAGTCAGCCTCATACAGTTACAGATCGACTGAAAGTCAGCCTGCCAGCCATAGTTGGAAACGAAGATGCAGATGTAAAGAACCTTGTTAGTCCACCTTCAGAAAGGGATTCGATCTTGGAGTCCGGCGAACCTGTATGACAAGAAAGAGAGTCAATACATGTATAGAAACTGAATGATCACTTACCTGTTACACAGATGCATACGAACAGTCAGCCTCCTACTGTTGCAGATCTTTAGAACATTAGCCAGCCAATGTTCCAGATGGAGATGCAGACAACCACATACATTTGCAGAAGGCAAGTCCCTTGTTGTGTGCATCCAGCTTTAAAGTGAGCCAGTCGTGAGGTCCTGTTAACCTGTATGACAAGAAAGAGAGTCAATACATGTAAAGAAACTGAATGATCACTTACCTGTTACACAGCTGCATACGAACAGTCACCCTCATACAGTTGCACATCGACAGAAAGTCAGCCAGCCAGCCATAGTTGTCAATAGAGATGCAGATGTACAGAACCTTGTTAATCCACCTTCAGAAAGGGAGTCGATCTTGGGGTCCTGTGAACCTGTATGACAAGAAAGAGAGTCAATACATGTATAGAAACTGAATGATCACTTACCTGTTACACAACTGTATGCGAACAGTCAGCCTCATACAGTTACAGATTGACTGAAACTCAGCCAGCCAGCCATAGTTGGAAACGAAGATGCAGATGTAAAGAACCTTGTTAATCCACCTTCAGAGAGGGAGTTGATCTTGGGGTCCTGCAAACCTGTATGACAAGAAAGAGTCAATACATGTATAGAAACTGAGTGATCAGTTACCTGTTACACAGCTGCATACGAACAGTCACCCTAATACAGTTGCAGATCGACAGAAAGTCAGCCAACCAGCCATAGTTGTCAACTGAGATGCAGATGTACAGAACCTTGTTAATCCACCTTCAGAGAGGGATTCGATCTTGGGGTCCTGCGAACCTGTATGACAAGAAAGAGTGTCAATACATTTATAGAAACTGAATGATCACTTACCTATTACACAGCTGCATACGAACAGTCAGCCTCCTACTGTTGCAGATCATCAGAACATCAGCCAGCCAATGTTCCAGATGGAGATGCAGACAACCACATACATTTGCAGAAGGCAAGTCCCTTGTTGTGTGCTTCCAGCTTCAAAGTGAGCGAGTCGTGAGGTCCTGTGAACCTGGATGACAAGAAAGAGAGTCAATACATGTATAAAAACAGAATGATCACTTACCTGTTACACAGCTGCATACGAACAGTCAGCCTCCTACTGTTGCAGATCATCAGAACATCAGCCAGCCAATGTTCCAGATGGAGATGCAGACAACCACATACATTTGCAGAAGGCAAGTCCCTTGTTGTGTGCACCCAGCTTCAAAGTGAGCCAGTCGTGAGGTCCTGTGAACCTGGATGACAAGAAAGAGAGTCAATACATGTATAAAAACAGAATGATCACTTACCTGTTACACAGCTGCATACGAACAGTCAGCCTCCTACTGTTGCAGATCATCAGAACATCAGCCAGCCAATGTTCCAGATGGAGATGCAGACAACCACATACATTTGCAGAAGGCAAGTCCCTTGTTGTGTGCATCCAGCTTCAAAGTGAGCCAGTCGTGAGGTCCTGTGAACCTGGATGACAAGAAAGAGAGTCAATACATGTATAGAAACTGAAAGATCACTTACCTGTTACACAGCTGTATGCGATCAGTCAGTCTAATACAGTTGCAAATGGACGGAAAGCCAGCCAGTCAGCCATAGTTGTAAACTGAGATGCAGATGTACAGAACCTTGTTAATCCACTTTCAGAGAGGGAGTCGATCTTGGGGTCCTGCGAACCTGTATGACAAGAAAGAGAGTCAATACATGTATAAAAACAGAATGATCACTTACCTGTTACACAGCTGCATACGAAAAGTCACCCTCATGCAGTTGCAGATCGACAGAAAGTCAGCCAACCAGCCATAGTTGTCAACTGAGATGCAGATGTACAGAGCCTTGTTAATCCACCTTCAGAGAGGGAGTCGATCTTGGGGTCCTGCGAACCTGTATGACAAGAAAGAGTGTCAATACATGTATAGAAACTAAATGACCACTTACCTATTACACAGCTGCATACGAACAGTCACCCTCATACAGTTACAGATCGAGAGAAAGTCATCCAGCCAGCCATAGTTGTAAATGAAGATGAAAATGTAAAGAACCTTGTTAATCCACCTTCAGAGAGGGAGTTGATCTTGGGGTCCTGCGAACCTGTATGACAAGAAAGAGAGTCAATACATGTATAGAAACTGAATGATCACTTAGCTGTTACACAGGTTCTGTACACTCCTTCAGAGAAGGAGTCAATCTTGGGGTCCTGCGAACCTGTATGACAAGAAAGAGAGTCAATACATGTATAGAAACTGAATGATCACTTACCTGTTACACAACTGTATGCAAACAGTCAGCCTCATACAGTTACAGATCGACTGAAAGTCAGCCTGCCAGCCATAGTTGGAAACGAAGATGCAGATGTAAAGAACCTTGTTAGTCCACCTTCAGAAAGGGATTCGATCTTGGAGTCCGGCGAACCTGTATGACAAGAAAGAGAGTCAATACATGTATAGAAACTGAATGATCACTTACCTGTTACACAGATGCATACGAACAGTCAGCCTCCTACTGTTGCAGATCTTTAGAACATCAGCCAGCCAATGTTCCAGATGGAGATGCAGACAACCACATACATTTGCAGAAGGCAAGTCTCTTGTTGTGTGCATCCAGCTTTAAAGTGAGCCAGTCGTGATGTCCTGTGAACCTGTATAACAAGAAAGAGAGTCCATACATTTATAGAAACTGAATGATCACTTACCTGTTACACAGCTGCATTCGAACATTCACCCTCATACAGTTGCAGATCGACAGAAAGTCAGCCAACCAGCCATAGTTGTCAACTGAGATGCAGATGTACAGAACCTTGTTAGTCCACCTTCAGAGAGGGAGTCGATCTTGGGGTCCTGCGAACCTGTATGACAAGAAAGAGTATCAATACATGTATAGAAACTAAATGACCACTTACCTATTACACAGCTGCATACGAACAGTCACCCTCATACAGTTACAGATCGAGAGAAAGTCATCCAGCCAGCCATAGTTGTAAATGAAGATGAAAATGTAAAGAACCTTGTTAATCCACCTTCAGAGAGGGAGTTGATCTTGGGGTCCTGCGAACCTGTATGACAAGAAAGAGAGTCAATACATGTATAGAAACTGAATGATCACTTAGCTGTTACACAGGTTCTGTACACTCCTTCAGAGAAGGAGTCAATCTTGGGGTCCTGCGAACCTGTATGACAAGAAAGAGAGTCAATACATGTATAGAAACTGAATGATCACTTACCTGTTACACAACTGTATGCAAACAGTCAGCCTCATACAGTTACAGATCGACTGAAAGTCAGCCTGCCAGCCATAGTTGGAAACGAAGATGCAGATGTAAAGAACCTTGTTAGTCCACCTTCAGAAAGGGATTCGATCTTGGAGTCCGGCGATCCTGTATGACAAGAAAGAGAGTCAATACATGTATAGAAACTGAATGATCACTTACCTGTTACACAGATGCATACGAACAGTCAGCCTCCTACTGTTGCAGATCTTTAGAACATCAGCCAGCCAATGTTCCAGATGGAGATGCAGACAACCACATACATTTGCAGAAGGCAAGTCTCTTGTTGTGTGCATCCAGCTTTAAAGTGAGCCAGTCGTGAGGTCCTGTTAACCTGTATGACAAGAGGAGAGTCAATACATGTAAAGAAACTGAATGATCACTTACCTGTTACACAGCTGCATACGAACAGTCACCCTCATACAGTTGCAGATCAACAGAAAGTCAGCCAACCAGCCATAGTTGTAAATAAAGATGAAGATGTAAAGAACCTAGTTAATCCACCTTCAGAGAGGGAGTTGATCTTGGGGTCCTGCGAAACTGTATGACAAGAAAGAGAGTCAATACATGTATAGAAACTGAATGATCACTTACCTGTTACACAGGTTCTGTACACTCCTTCAGAGAAGGAGTCGATCTTGGGGTCCTGCAAACCTGTATGACAAGAAAGAGAGTCAATACATGTATAGAAACTGAATGATCACTTACCTGTTACACAGCTGCATACGAACAGTCAGCCTCCTACTGTTGCAGATCATCAGAAAATCAGCCAGCCAATGTTCCAGATAGAGATGCAGACAACCACATACATTTGCAGAAGGCAAGTCCCTTGTTGTGTGCATCCAGCTTCAAAGTGAGCCAGTCATGAGGTCCTGTGAACCTGTATGACAAGAAAGAGAGTCAATACATGTATAGAAACTGAATGATCACTTACCTGTTACACAGCTGCATACAAACAGTCACCCTCATACAGTTGAAGATCAACAGAAAGTCTGCCAGCCAGCGATAGTTGTCAACTGAGATGCAGATGTACAGAACCTTGTTAATCCACCTTCAGAGAGGGAGTCAATCTTGGCGTCCTGTGAACCTGTATGAGAAGAAAGAGAGTCAATACATGTATAGAAACTGAATGATCACTTACCTCTTACACAGCTGCATACGAACAGTTAGCCTCCTACTGTTGCACATCATCAGAACATCAGCCAGCCAATGTTCCAGATGGAGAGGCAGACAACCACATACATTTGCAGAAGGCAAGTCCCTTGTTGTGTGCATCCAGCTTCAAAGTGAGCCAGTCATGAGGTCCTGTGAACCTGTATGACAAGAAAGAGAGTCAATACATGTATAGAAACTGAATGATCACTTACCTGTTACACAGCTGCATACGAACAGTCACCCTCATACAGTTGAAGATCAACAGAAAGTCTGCCAGCCAGCGATAGTTGTCAACTGAGATGCAGATGTACAGAACCTTGTTAATCCACATTCAGAGAGGGAGTCGATATTGGGGTCCGGCAAACCTGTATGACTGGAAAGAGAGTCAATTCATGTATAGAATCTGAACGATCACTTACCTGTTACACAGCTGTATGCGATCAGTCAGCCTAATACAGTTGCAGATGGACGGTAAGCCAGCCAGTCAGCCATAGTTGTAAAATGAGATACAGATGTACAGAACCTTGTTAATCCACCTTCAGAGAGGGAGTCGATCTTGGAGTCCTGCGAACCTGTATAATAAGAAAGTGTGTCAATACATGTTCAGAAACTGAATGATCACTTACCTGTTAAACAGATGCATATGAACAGTCACCCTCATACAGTTGCAGATCGACAGAAAGTCAGCCAGCATTCCATAGTTGTAAACTGAGATGCAGATGTACAGAACCTTGATATTCCACCTTCAGAGACGGAGTCGATCTTGGGATCATGTGAAACTGTATGACAAGAAAGAGAGTCAATATATGTATAGAAACTGAAGGATCACTTACCTGTTACACAGCTGCATACGACCAGTCAGCCTCCTACTGTTGCAGATCATCAGAACATAAGCCAGCCAATGTTCCAGATGGAGATGAAGACAACCACATACATCTGCAGAAGGCAAGTCCCTGGTTGTGTGCATCCAGCTTCAAAGTGAGCCGGTCGTGAGGTCCTGCGAACCTGTATGACAAGAAAGAGAGTCAATACATGTATAGAAACTGAATGATCACTTACATGTTGCACAGCTGCATACGAAAAGTCACCCTCATGCAGTTGCAGATCGACAGAAAGTCAGCCAACCACCCATAGTTGTCAACTGAGATGCAGATGTAACGAAACTTGTTAATCCACCTTCAGAGAGGGAGTCGATATTGGGGTCCGGCAAACCTGTATGACAGGAAAGAGAGTCAATTCATGTATAGAATCTGAAAGATCACTTACCTGTTACACAGCTGTATGCGATCAGTCAGCCTAATACAGTTGCAGATCGACAGAAAGTCAGCCAGCCAGCCATAGTTGTAAACTGAGATGCAGATGTAAAGAACCTTGGTAATCCACCTTCAGAGAGGGAGTCGATCTTGGGGTCCTGTGAAACTGTATAACAAGAAAGAGAGTCAATACATGTATAAAAACTGAATGATCACTTACCTGTTAAAAAGCTGCATACCAACAGTTAGCCTCCTACTGTTGCAGATAATCAGAACATCAGCCAGCCAATGTTCCAGATGGAGATGCAGACAACCACATACATCTGCAGAAGGCAAGTCCCTGGTTGTGTGCATCCAGCTTCAAAGTGAGCCAGTTGTGAGGTCCTGCGAACCTGTATGACAAGAAAGAGAGTCAATACATGTATAGAAACTGAATGATCACTTACCTGTTACACAGATGCATACGAACAGTCAGCCTCCTACTGTTGCAGATCTTTAGAACATCAGCCAGCCAATGTTCCAGATGGAGATGCAGACAACCACATACATTTGAGGAAGGCAAGTCTCTTGTTGTGTGCATCCAGCTTTAAAGTGAGCCAGTCGTGAGGTCCTGTTAACCTGTATGACAAGAAAGAGAGTCAATACATGTAAAGAAACTGAATGATCACTTACCTGTTACACAGCTGCATACGAACAGTCACCCTCATACAGTTGCACATCGACAGAAAGTCAGCCAGCCAGCCATAGTTGTCAACAGAGATGCAGATGTACAGAACCTTGTTAATCCACCTTCAGAAAGGGAGTCGATCTTGGGGTCCTGTGAACCTGTATGACAAGAAAGAGAGTCAATACATGTATAGAAACTGAATGATCACTTACCTGTTACACAACTGTATGCGAACAGTCAGCCTCATACAGTTACAGATTGACTGAAACTCAGACAGCCAGCCATAGTTGGAAACGAAGATGCAGATGTAAAGAACCTTGTTAGTACACCTTCAGAAAGGGATTCGATCTTGGGGTCCGGCGAACCTGTATGACAAGACAGAGAGTCAATACATGTATAGAAACTGAATGATCACTTACCAGTTACACAGATGCATACGAAAAGTCAGCCTCCTACTGTTGCAGATCATCAGAACATCAGCCAGCCAATGTTCCAGATGGAGATGCAGACAACCACATACATTTGCAGAAGGCAAGTCCCTTGTTGTGTGCATCCAGCTTCAAAGTGAGCCAGTCGTGATGTCCTGCGAACCTGTATGACAAGAAAGAGAGTCAATACATGTATAGAAACTGAATGATCACTTACCTGTTACACAGCTGCATACGAAAAGTCACCCTCATGCAGTTGCAGATCGACAGAAAGTCAGCCAACCACCCATAGTTGTCAACTGAGATGCAGATGTAACGAAACTTGTTAATCCACCTTCAGAGAGGGAGTCGATATTGGGGTCCGGCAAACCTGTATGACAAGAAAGAGTGTCAATACATGTATAGAAACTAAATGATCACTTACCTGTTACACCGCTGCATACGAACAGTCACCCTCATACAGTTACAGATCGACAGAAAGTCAGCCAACCAGCCATAGTTGTCAACTGAGATGCAGATGTACAGAACCTTGTTAATCCACCTTCAGAGAGGGATTCGATCTTGGGGTCCTGCGAACCTGTATGACAAGAAAGAGTGTCAATACATGTATAGAAACTGAATGATCACTTACCTATTACACAGCTGCATACGAACAGTCAGCCTCCTACTGTTGCAGATCATCAGAACATCAGCCAGCCAATGTTCCAGATGGAGATGCAGACAACCACATACATTTGCAGAAGGCAAGTCCCTTGTTGTGTGCATCCAGCTTCAAAGTGAGCCAGTCGTGATGTCCTGTGAACCTGTATAACAAGAAAGTGTGTCAATACATGTACAGAAACTGAATGATCACTTACCTGTTACACAGATGCATACGAACAGTCACCCTCATACAGTTGCAGATCGACAGAAAGTCAGCCAGCCAGCCATAGTTGTCAACTGAGATGCAGATGTACAGAACCTTGATAATCCACCTTCAGAGACGGAGTCGATCTTGGGGCCCTGTGAAACTGTATGACAAGAAAGAGAGTCAATACATGTATAGAAACTGAATGATCACTTACCTGTTAAAAAGCTGCATACCAACAGTTAGCCTCCTACTGTTGCAGATCATCAGAACATCAGCCAGCCAATGTTCCAGATGGAGATGCAGACAACCACATACATCTGCTGAAGGCAAGTCCCTGGTTGTGTGCATCCAGCTTCAAAGTGAGCCAGTCGTGAGGTCCTGCGAACCTGTATGACAAGAAAGAGAGTCAATACATGTATAGAAACTGAATGATCACTTACCTGTTACACAGCTGCATACGAAAAGTCACCCTCTTGCAGTTGCAGATCGACAGAAAGTCAACCAACCACCCATAGTTGTAAACTGAGATGAAGATGAACAGAACCTTGTTAATCCACCTTCAGAGAGGGAGTCGATCTTGGGGTCCTGCGAACCTGTATGACAAGAAAGAGAGTCAATACATGTATAGAAACTGAATGATCACTTACCTGTTACACAACTGTATGCGAACAGTCAGCCTCATACAGTTACAGATCGACTGAAAGTCAGCCTGCCAGCCATAGTTGGAAACGAAGATGCAGATTTAAAAATTCTTGTTAGTCCACCTTCAGAAAGGGATTCGATCTTGGGGTCCGGCGAACCTGTATGACAAGAAAGAGAGTCAATACATGTATAGAAACTGAATGATCACTTACCTGTTACACAACTGTGTGCGAACAGTCACCCTCGTACAGTTGCAGATCGACAGAAAGTCAATCAGCCATCCATAGTTGTAAACAAAGATGCAGATGCACAGAACCTTCATAATCCACCTTCAGAGAGGGAGTCGATCTTGGGGTCCTGCGAACCTGTATAACAAGAAAGAGAGTCAATACATGTATAGAAACTGAATGATCACTTACCTGTTACACAGCTGCATACGAACAGTCAGCCTCCTACTGTTGCAGATCATCAGCACATCAGCCAGCCAATGTTCCAGATGGAGATGCAGACAATCACATACATTTGCAGAAGGCAAATCCCTTGTTGTGTGCATCCATCTTAAAAGTGAGCCAGTCATGAGGTCCTGTGAACCTGTATGACAAGAAAGAGCGTCAATACATGTATAGAAACTGAATGATCACTTACCTGTTACACAGCTGCATACGAACAGTCAGCCTCCTACTGTTGCAGATCATCAGCACATCAGCCAGCCAATTTTCCAGATGGAGATGCAGACAACCACATACATTTGCAGAAGGCAAGTCCCTTGTTGTGTGCATCCAGCTTCAAAGTGAGCCAGTCGTGAGGTCCTGTGAACCTGTATGACATGAAAGAGAGTCAATACATGTATAGAAACTGAATGATCACTTACCTCTTACACAACTGTATGCGATGAGTCAGCCTCATACAGTTACAGATCGACTGAAAGTCAGCCTGCCAGACATAGTTGGAAACGAAGATGCAGATGTAAAGAACCTTGTTAGTCCACCTTCAGAAAGGGATTCGATCTTGGGGTCCTGCAAACCTGTATGACAAGAAAGAGAGTCAATACATGTAAAGAAACTGAATGATCACATACCTGTTACACAGATGCATATGAACAGTCAGCCTCCTACTGTTGCAGATCATCAGAACATCAGCCAGCCAATGTTCCAGATGGAGATGCAGACAACCACATACATTTGCAGAAGGCAAGTCCCTTGTTGTGTGCATCCAGCTTCAAAGTGAGCCAGTCGAGATGTCCTGTGAACCTGTATAACAAGAATGAGAGTCCATACATTTATAGAAACTGAATGATCACTTACCTGTTACACAGATGCATTCGAACAGTCACCCCCATACAGTTGCAGATCGAAAGAAAGTCAGCCAGCCAGCCATAGTTGTAAATGAAGATGAAGATGTAAATAACCTTGTTAATCCACCTTCAGAGAGGGAGTTGATTTTGGGGTCATGCGAACCTGTTTGACAAAAAAGAGAATCAATACATGAATATAAATTGCAAGATTACTTACCTGTTACACAACTGTATGCAAACAGTCAGCCTAATACAGTTGCAGATGAATGGAAAGCCAGCAAGCCAGCCATAGTTGTAAGATGAGATGCAGATGTACAGAACCTTGCAAATCCACCTTCAGAGAGGGAGTCGATCTTGGCGTCCTGTGAACCTGTAAGACAAGGAAGAGAGTCAATACATGTATAGAAACTGAATGATCACTTACCTGTTACACAGCTGCATACGAAAAGTCACCCTCATGCATTTGCAGATCGACAGAAAGTCAGCCATCCACCCATAGTTGTGAACTGAGATGCAGATGTACAGAACCTTGTTAATCCACCTTCAGAGAGGGAGTCGATCTTGGGGTCCTGCAAACCTGTATGACAAGAAAGAGAGTCAATACATGTATAGAAACTGAATGATCACTTACCTGTTACACAACTGTATGCGAACAGTCAGCCTCATACAGTTACAGATCGACTGAAAGTCAGACTGCCAGCCATAGTTGGAAACGAAGACGCAGATTTAAAGAACCTTGTTAGTCCACCTTCAGAAAGGGATTCGATCTTGGAGTCAGGCGAACCTGTATGACAAGAAAGAGAGTCAATGCATGTATAGAAACTGAATGATCACTTACCTGTTAGACAGATGCATACGAAAAGTCAGCCTCCTACTGTTGCAGATCATCAGAACATCAGCCAACCAATGTTCCAGATGGAGATGCAGACAACCACATACATTTGCAGAAGGCAAGTCCCTTGTTGTGTGCATCCAGCTTCATAGTGAGCCAGTCGTGATGTCCTGTGAACCTGTATAACAAGAAAGAGAGTCCATACATTTATAGAAACTGAATGATCACTTACCTGTTACACAGCTGCATTCGAACAGTCACCCTCATACAGTTGCAGAGCGACAGAAAGTCAGCCAACCAGCCATAGTTGTCAACTGAGATGTAGATGTACAGAACCTTGTTATTCCACCTTCAGAGAGGGAGTCGATCTTGGGGTCCTGTGAACCTGTATAACAAGAAAGAGAGTCAATACATGTATAGAAACTGAATGATCACATACCTGTTACACAGATGCATATGAACAGTCAGCCTCCTACTGTTGCAGATCATCAGAACATCAGCCAGCCAATGTTCCAGATGGAGATGCAGACAACCACATATATTTGCAGAAGGCAAGTCCCTTGTGTGCATCCAGCTTCAAAGTGAGCCAGTCATGAGGTCCTGTGAACCTGTATGACAAGAAAGAGAGTCAATACATGTATAGAAACTGAATGATCACTTACCTGTTACACAGCTGCATACGAACAGTCACCCTCATACAGTTGAAGATCAACAGAAAGTCTGCCAGCCAGCGATAGTTGTCAACTGAGATGCAGATGTACAGAACCTTGTTAATCCACCTTCAGAGAGGGAGTCGATCTTGGCGTCCTGTGAAACTGTATGACAAGAGAGTCAATACATGTACAGAAACTGAATGATCACTTACCTGTTACACAGGTGCATACGAACAGTCACCCTCATACAGTTGTAGATCGACAGAAAGTCAGCCAGCAGGCCATAGTTGTAAACTGAGATGCAGATGTACAGAACCTTGATAATCCACCTTCAGAGAGGGAGTCGATCTTGGGGTCCTGTGAAACTGTATGACAAGAAAGAGAGTCAATATATGTATAGAAACTGAATAATCAGTTAGCTGTTACACAGGTTCTGTACACTCCTTCAGAGAAGGAGTCGATTTTGGGGTCCTGCGAACCTGTATGACAAGAAAGAAAGTCAATACATGTATAGAAACTGAATGGTCACTTACCTGTTAAAAAGCTGCATACCAACAGTTAGCCTCCTACTGTTGCAGATCATCAGAACATAAGCCAGCCAATGTTCCAGATGGAGATGCAGACAACCACATACATCTGCAGAAGGCAAGTCCCTGGTTGTGTGCATCCAGCTTCAAAGTGAGCCAGTCGTGAGGTCCTGCGAACCTGTATGACAAGAAAGAGAGTCAATACATGTATAGAAACTGAATGATCACTTACCTGTTACACAGCTGCATACGAAAAGTCACCCTCATGCATTTGCATATCGACAGAAAGTCAGCCATCCACCCATAGTTGTGAACTGAGATGCAGATGTACAGAACCTTGTTAATCCACCTTCAGAGAGGGAGTCGATCTTGGGGTCCTGCAAACCTGTATGACAAGAAAGAGAGTCAATACATGTATAGAAACTGAATGATCACTTACCTGTTACACAACTGTATGCGAACAGTCAGCCTCATACAGTTACAGATCGACTGAAAGTCAGACTGCCAGCCATAGTTGGAAACGAAGACGCAGATTTAAAGAACCTTGTTAGTCCACCTTCAGAAAGGGATTCGATCTTGGGGTCAGGCGAACCTGTATGACAAGAAAGAGAGTCAATGCATGTATAGAAACTGAATGATCACTTACCTGTTACACAGATGCATACGAAAAGTCAGCCTCCTACTGTTGCAGATCATCAGAACATCTGCCAACCAATGTTCCAGATGGAGATGCAGACAGCCACATACATTTGCAGAAGGCAAGTCCCTTGTTGTGTGCATCCAGCTTCATAGTGAGCCAGTCGTGCTGTCCTGTGAACCTGTATAACAAGAAAGAGAGTCCATACATTTATAGAAACTGAATGATCACTTACCTGTTACACAGCTGCATTCGAACAGTCACCCTCATACAGTTGCAGAGCGACAGAAAGTCAGCCAACCAGCCATAGTTGTCAACTGAGATGTAGATGTACAGAACCTTGTTATTCCACCTTCAGAGAGGGAGTCGATCTTGGGGTCCTGTGAACCTGTATAACAAGAAAGAGAGTCAATACATGTATAGAAACTGAATGATCACATACCTGTTACACAGATGCATATGAACAGTCAGCCTCCTACTGTTGCAGATCATCAGAACATCAGCCAGCCAATGTTCCAGATGGAGATGCAGACAACCACATATATTTGCAGAAGGCAAGTCCCTTGTGTGCATCCAGCTTCAAAGTGAGCCAGTCATGAGGTCCTGTGAACCTGTATGACAAGAAAGAGAGTCAATACATGTATAGAAACTGAATGATCACTTACCTGTTACACAGCTGCATACGAACAGTCACCCTCATACAGTTGAAGATCAACAGAAAGTCTGCCAGCCAGCGATAGTTGTCAACTGAGATGCAGATGTACAGAACCTTGTTAATCAATCTTCAGAGAGGGAGTCGATCTTGGCGTCCTGTGAACCTGTATGAGAAGAAAGAGAGTCAATACATGTATAGAAACTGAATGATCACTTACCTGTTACACAGGTTCTGTACACTCCTTCAGAGAAGGAGTCGATCTTGGGGTCCTGCGAACCTGTATGACAAGAAAGAGAGTCAATACATGTATAGAAACTGAGTGATCAGTTACCTGTTACACAGCTGCATACGAACTGTCACCCTAATACAGTTGCAGATCGACAGAAAGTCAGCCAACCAGCCATAGTTGTCAACTGAGATGCAGATGTACAGAACCTTGTTAATCCACCTTCAGAAAGGAAGTCGATCTTGGGGTCCTGTGAACCTGTATGACAAGAAAGAGAGTCAATACATGTATAGAAACTGAATGATTACTTACCAGTTACACAGATGCATACGAAAAGTCAGCCTCCTACTGTTGCAGATCATCAGAACATCAGCCAGCCAAATGTTCCAGATGGAGATGCAGACAACCACATACATTTGCAGAAGGCAAGTCCCTTGTTGTGTGCATCCAGCTTCAAAGTGAGCCAGTCGTGATGTCCTGTGAACCTGTATAACAAGAAAGTGAGTCCATACATTTATAGAAACTGACTGATCACTTACCTGTTACAAAGCTGCATTCGAACAGTCACCCTCATACAGTTGCAGATCGACAGAAAGTCAGCCAACCAGCCATAGTTGTCAACTGAGATGCAGATGTACAGAACCTTGTTAATCCACCTTCAGAGAGGGAGTCGGTCTTGGGGTCCTGCGAACCTGTATGACAAGAAAGAGTATCAATACATGTATAGAAACTAAATGACCACTTACCTATTACACAGCTGCATACGAACAGTCACCATCATACAGTTACAGATCGACAGAAAGTCATCCAGCCAGCCATAGTTGTAAATGAAGATGAAGATGTAAAGAACCTTGTTAATCCACATTCAGAGAGGGAGTTTATCTTGGGGTCCTGCGAACCTGTATGACAAGAAAGAGAGTCAATACATGTATAGAAACTGAATGATCACTTAGCTGTTACAGAGGTTCTATACACTCCTTCAGAGAAGGAGTCGATCTTGGGGTCCTGCGAACCTGTATGACAAGAAAGAGAGTCAATACATGTATAGAAACTGAAAGATCACTTACCTGTTACACAGCTGTATGCGATTAGTCAGTCTAATACAGTTGCAAATGGATGGAAAGCCAGCAAGTCAGCCATAGTTGTAAACTGAGATGCAGATGTACAGAACCTTGTTAATCCACTTTCAGAGAGGGAGTCGATCTTGGGGTCCTGCGAACCTGTATGACAAGAAAGAGAGTCAATACATGTATAAAAACAGAATGATCACTTACCTGTTACACAGCTGCATACGAAAAGTCACCCTCATGCAGTTGCAGATCGACAGAAAGTCAGCCAACCAGCCATAGTTGTCAACTGAGATGCAGATGTACAGAACCTTGTTAATCCACCTTCAGAGAAGGAGTCGATCTTGAGGTCCTGCGAACCTGTATGACAAGAAAGAGTGTCAATACATGTATAGAAACTGAATGATCACTTACCTATTACACAGCTGCATACGAACAGTCAGCCTCCTACTGTTGCAGATCATCAGAACATCAGCCAGCCAATGTTCCAGATGGAGATGCAGACAACCACATACATTTGCAGAAGGCAAGTCCCTTGTTGTGTGCATCCAGCTTCAAACTGAGCCAGTCGTGAGGTCCTGTGAACCTGTATGACAAGAAAGAGAGTCAATACATGTATAAAAACAGAATGATCACTTACCTGTTACACAGCTGCATACGAACAGTCACCCTCATGCAGTTGCAGATCGACAGAAAGTCAGCCAGCCAGCCATAGTTGTCAACTGAGATGCAAATGTAATGAAACTTGTTAATCCACCTTCAGAGAGGGAGTCGATATTGGGGTCCGGCAAACCTGTATGACAGGAAAGAGAGTCAATTCATGTATAGAAACTGAAAGATCACTTACCTGTTAGACAGCTGTATGTGATCAGTCAGCCTAATACAATTGCAGATGGACGGAAAGCCAGCCAATCAGCCATAGTTGTAAAATGAGATGCAGATGTACAGAACCTTGTTAATCCACCTTCAGAGAGGGAGTCGATCTTGGGGTCCTGCGCACCTGTATGACAAGAGAGTCAATAAATGTATAGAAACTGAATGATCACTTACCTGTTACACAGCTGCATACGACCAGTCAGCCTAATACAGTTGCAGATGAATGGAAAGCCAGCCAGCCAGCCATAGTTGTCAACTGAGATGCAGATGTACAGAACCTTGTTAATACACCTTCAGAGAGGGAGTCGATCTTGGCGTCCTGTGAACCTGTATGACAAGAAAGAGAGTCAATACATGTATAGAAACTGAATGATCACTTACCTGTTACACAGCTGCATACGAACAGTCAGCCTAATACAGTTGCAGACGGACGGAAAGCCAGCCAGCCAGCCATAGTTGTCAACTGAGATGCAGATGTACAGAACCTTGTTAATCCACATTCAGAAAGGGAGTCGATCTTGGGGTCCTGTGAACCTGTATGACAAGAAAGAGTCAATACATGTATAGAAACTGAATGATCACTTACCTGTTACACAGCTGTATACGAACAGTCACCCTCGTACAGTTGCAGATCGAGAGAAAGTCAATCAGCCATCCATAGTAGTAAACGAAGATGCAGATGTACAGAACCTTGTTAATCCACCTTCAGAGAGGGAGTCGATCTTGGGGTCCTGCGAACCTGTATGACAAGAAAGAGTGTCAATATATGTATAAAAACAGAATGATCACTTACCTGTTACACAGCTGCATACGAACAGTCACCCTCATACAGTTGCAGATCGACAGAAAGTCAGCCAACCAGCCATAGTCGTAAATGAAGATGAAGATGTAAAGAACCTAGTTAATCCACCTTCAGAGAGGGAGTTGATCTTGGGGTCCTGCGAAACTGTATGACAAGAAAGAGAGTCAATACATGTATAGAAACTGAATGATCACTTACCTGTTACACAGGTTTTGTACACTCCTTCAGAGAAGGAGTCGATCTTGGGGTCCTGCGAACCTGTAAGACAAGAAAGAGAGTCAATACATGTATAGAAACTGAGTGATCACTTACCTGTTACACAACTGTATGCGAAGAGTCAGCCTCATACAGTTACAGATCGACTGAAAGTCAGCTAGTCAGCCATAGTTGTAAAATGAGATGCAGATGTGCAGAACCTTGTAAATCAACCTTCAGAAAGGGAGTCGATCTTGGCGTCCTCTGAACCTGTAAGACAAGGAAGAGAGTCAATACATGTATAAAAACTGAATGATCACTTACCTGTTACACAGATGCATACGAACAGTCAGCCTACTACTGTTGCAGATCAACAGAACATCAGCCAGCCAATGTTCCAGATGGAGATGCAGACAATCACATACATTTGCAGAAGGCAAGTCCCTTGTTGTGTGCATCCAGCTTTAAAGTGAGCCAGTCGTGAGGTCCTGTGAACCTGTATGACAAGAAAGAGAGTCAATATATGTATAAAAACAGAATGATCACTTACCTGTTACACAGCTGCATACGAACAGTCACCCTCATACAGTTGCAGATCGACAGAAAGTCAGCCAGCCAGCCATAGTTATAAAATGAGATGCAGATGTACAGAACCTTGTTAATCCACCTTCAGAGAGGGAGTCGATCTTGGCATCCTGCGAACCTGTATGACAAGAAAGAGAGTCAATACATGTATAGAAACTGAATGATCACTTACCTGTTACACAGGTTCTGTACACTCCTTCAGAGAAGGAGTCGATCTTGGGGTCCTGCGAACCTGTATGACAAGAAAGAGAGACAATACATCTATAGAAATTGAATGATCACTTTTCTGTTACACAGCTGCATACGAACAGTCACCCTCATATAGTTGAAGATCAACAGAAAGTCTGCCAGCCAGCGATAGTTGTCAACTGAGATGCAGATGTACAGAACCTTGTTAATCCACCTTCAGAGAGCGAGTCGATCTTGGCGTCCTGTGAACCTGTATGAGAAGAAAGAGAGTCAATACATGTATAGAAACTGAATGATCACTTACCTGTTACACAGCTGCATACGAACAGTCAGCCTCCTACTGTTGCAGATCATCAGAACATCAGCCAGCCAATGTTCCAGATGGAGAGGCAGACAACCACATACATTTGCAGAAGGCAAGTCCCTTGTTGTGTGCATCCAGCTTCAAAGTGAGCCAGTCATGAGGTCCTGTGAACCTGTATGACAAGAAAGAGAGTCAATACATGTATAGAAACTGAATGATCACTTACCTGTAACACAGATGCATACGAACAGTCACCCTCATACAGTTGAAGATCAACAGAAAGTCTGCCAGCCAGCGATAGTTGTCAACTGAGATGCAGATGTACAGAACCTTGTTAATCCACCTTCAGAGAGGGAGTCGATCTTGGTGTCCTGTGAACCTGTATGAGAAGAAAGAGAGTCAATACATGTATAGAAACTGAATGATCACTTACCTGTTACACAGCTGCATACGAACAGTCAGCCTCCTACTGTTGCAGATCATCAGAACATCAGCCAGCCAATGTTCCAGATGGAGATGCAGACAACCACATACATTTGCAGAAGGCAAGTCCCTTGTTGTGTGCATCCAGCTTTAAAGTGAGCCAGTCGTGAGGTCTTGTGAACCAGTATGACAAGAAAGAGAGTCAATACATGTATAAAAACAGAATGATCATTTACCTGTTACACAGCTGCATACGAACAGTCACCCTCATACAGTTGAAGATCAACAGAAAGTCTGTCAGCCAGCGATAGTTGTCAACTGAGATGCAGATGTACAGAACCTTGTTAATACACCTTCAGAGAGGGAGTCGATCTTGGCGTCCTGTGAACCTGTATAACAAGAAAGAGAGTCAATACATGTATAGAAACTGAATGATCACTTACCTCTTACACAGCTGCATACGAACAGTCAGCCTAATACAGTTGCAGACGGACGGAAAGCCAGCCAGCCAGCCATAGTTGTCAACTGAGATGCAGATGTACAGAACCTTGTTAATCCACATTCAGAAAGGGAGTCGATCTTGGGGTCCTGTGAACCTGTATGACAAGAAAGAGTCAATACATGTATAGAAACTGAATGATCACTTACCTGTTACACAGCTGTATACGAACAGTCACCCTCGTACAGTTGCAGATCGAGAGAAAGTCAATCAGCCATCCATAGTAGTAAACGAAGATGCAGATGTACAGAACCTTGTTAATCCACCTTCAGAGAGGGAGTCGATCTTGGGGTCCTGCGAACCTGTATGACAAGAAAGAGAGTCAATACATGTATAGAAACTGAATGATCACTTACCTGTTAAACAGCTGCATACGAACAGTCAGCCTCCTACTGTTGCAGATCATCAGAACATCAGCCAGCCAATGTTCCAGATGGAGATGCAGACAACCACATACATTTGCAGAAGGCAAGTCCCTTGTTGTGTGCATCCAGCTTCAAAGTGAGCCAGTCGTGAGGTCCTGTGAACCTGTATGACAAGAAAGAGAGTCAATATATGTATAAAAACAGAATGATCACTTACCTGTTACACAGCTGCATACGAACAGTCACCCTCATACAGTTGCAGATCGACAGAAAGTCAGCCAACCAGCCATAGTCGTAAATGAAGATGAAGATGTAAAGAACCTAGTTAATCCACCTTCAGAGAGGGAGTTGATCTTGGGGTCCTGCGAAACTGTATGACAAGAAAGAGAGTCAATACATGTATAGAAACTGAATGATCACTTACCTGTTACACAGGTTCTGTACACTCCTTCAGAGAAGGAGTCGATCTTGGGGTCCTGCGAACCTGTATGACAAGAAAGAGAGTCAATACATGTATAGAAACTGAATGATCACTTACCTGTTACACAGCTGCATACGAAGTCAGCCTCCTAGTGTTGCAGATCATCAGAACATCAGCCAGCCAATGTTCCAGATGGAGAGGCAGACAACCACATACATTTGCAGAAGGCAAGTCCCTTGTTGTGTGCATCCAGCTTCAAAGTGAGCCAGTCATGAGGTCCTGTTAACCTGTATGACAAGAAAGAGAGTCAATACATGTATAGAAACTGAATGATCACTTACCTGTTACACAGCTGCATACGAACAGTCACCCTCATACAGTTGCAGATGGAGGGAAAGCCAGCCAGTCAGCCATAGTTGTAAAATTAGATACAGATGTACAGAACCTTGATAATCCACCTTCAGAGACGGAGTCGATCTTGGGGTCCTGTGAAACTGTATGACAAGAAAGAGAGTCAATACATGTATAGAAACTGAATGATCACTTACCTGTTAAAAAGCTGCATACCAACAGTTAGCCTCCTACTGTTGCAGATCATCAGAACATCAGCCAGCCAATGTTCCAGATGGAGAGGCAGACAACCACATACATTTGCAGAAGGCAAGTCCCTTGTTGTGTGCATCCAGCTTCAAAGTGAGCCAGTCATGAGGTCCTGTTAACCTGTATGACAAGAAAGAGAGTCAATACATGTATAGAAACTGAATGATCACTTACCTGTTACACAGCTGCATACGAACAGTCACCCTCATACAGTTGCAGATGGAGGGAAAGCCAGCCAGTCAGCCATAGTTGTAAAATTAGATACAGATGTACAGAACCTTGATAATCCACCTTCAGAGAGGGAGTCGATCTTGGGGTCCTGCGAACCTGTATGACAATAAAGAGAGTCAATACATGTATAGAAACTGAATGATCACTTACCTCTTACACAACTGTATGCGAACAGTCAGCCTCATACAGTTACAGATCGACTGAAAGTCAACCAACCACCCATAGTTGTGAACTGAGATGCAGATTTACAGAACCTTGTCAGTCCACCTTCAGAAAGGGAGTCGATCTTGGGGTCCGGCGAACCTGTATGACAAGAAAGAGAGTCAATACATGTATAGAAACTGAATGATCACTTACCTCTTACACAACTGTATGCGAACAGTCAGCCTCATACAGTTACAGATCGACTGAAAGTCAGCCTGCCAGCCATAGTTGGAAACGAAGATGCAGATTTAAAGAACCTTGTCAGTCCACCTTCAGAAAGGGATTCGATCTTGGGGTCCGGCGAACCTGTATGACAAGAAAGAGAGTCAATACATGTATAGAAACTGAATGATCACTTACCTGTTACACAGATGTATATGAAAAGTCAGCCTCCTACTGTTGCAGATCATCAGAACATCAGCCAGCCAATGTTCCAGATGGCGATGCAGACAACCACATACATTTGCAGAAGGCAAGTCCCTTCTTGTGTGCATCCAGCTTCATAGTGAGCCAGTAGTGATGTCCTGTGAACCTGTAAAACAAGAAAGAGAGTCCATACATTTATAGAAATTGAATGATCACTTACCTGTTACACAGCTGCATTCGAACAGTCACCCTCGTACAGTTACAGATCGACAGAAAGTTATCCAGCCAGCCATAGTTGTAAATGAAGATGAAGATGTAAAGAACCTTCTTAATCCACCTTCAGAGAGGGAGTTGATTTTGGGGTCCTGCGAACCTGTTTGACAAGAAAGAGAATCAATACATGAATAAAAATTGAAAGATTACTTACCTGTTACACAACTGTATGCGAACAATCAGCCTAATACAGTTGCAGATGAATGGAAAGCCAGCAAGCCAGCCATAGTTCTAAGATGAGATGCAGATGTACAGAACCTTGTTAATCCACCTTAAGAGAGGGAGTCGATCTTGGCGTCCTCTGAACCTGTAACACAAGGAAGAGAGTCAATACATGTATAGAAACTGAATGATCACTTACCAGTTACACAGATGCATACGAACAGTCAGCCTACTACTGTTGCAGATCATCAGAACATCAGCCAGCCAATGTTCCAGATGGAGATGCAAACAATCACATACATTTGCAGAAGGCAAGTCTCTTGTTGTGTGCATTCAGCTTTAAAGTGAGCCAGTCATGAGGTCCTGTGAACCTGTATGACAAGAAAGAGAGTCAATACATTTATAGAAACTGAAAGATCACTTACCTGTTACACAACTGTGTGCGAACAGTCACCCTCGTACAGTTGCAGATCGACAGAAAGTCAATCAGCCATCCATAGTTGTAAACAAAGATGCAGATGTACAGAACCTTCTTAATCCACCTTCAGAGAGGGAGTCGATCTTGGGGTCCTGCGAACCTGTATGACAAGAAAGAGAGTCAATACATGTATAAAAAACTGAATGATCACTTACCTGTTACACAGATGCATACGAACAGTCAGCCACCTACTGCAGAAGGCAAGTCCCTAGTTGTATGCATCCAGCTTCAAAGTGAGCCAGTCGTGAGGTCCTGTGAACCTGTATGACAAGAAAGAGAGTCAATACATGTATAAAAACAGAATGATCACCTACCTGTTACACAGCTGCATACGAACAGTCACCCTCATACAGTTGCAGATCGACAGAAAGTCAGCCAGCCAGCCATAGTTGGAAACGAAGATGCAGATGTAAAGAACCTTGTTAGTCCACCTTCTGAAAGGGATTCGATCTTGGGGTCCGGCAAACCTGTATGACAAGAAAGAGAGTCAATACATGTATAGAAACTGAATGATCACTTACCTGTTACACAGATGCATACGAACAGTCAGCCTCCTATTGTTGCAGATCTATAGAACATCAGCCAGCCAATGTTCCAGATGGAGATGCAGACAACCACATACATTTGCAGAAGGCAAGTCTCTTGTTGTGTGCATCCAACTTTAAAGTGAGCCAGTCGTGAGGTCCTGTGAACCTGTATGACAAGAAAGAGAGTCAATACATGTATAGAAACTGAATGATCACTTACCTGTTACACAACTGTATGCGAACAGTCAGCTTCATACAGTTACAGATTGACTGAAAGTCAGCCAGCCAGCCATAGTTATCAACAGAGATGCAGATGTACAGAACCTTGTTAATCCACCTTCAGAAAGGGAGTCGATCTTGTGGTCCTGTGAACCTGTATGACAAGAAAGAGAGTCAATACATGTATAGAAACTGAATGATCACTTACCTGTTACACAACTGTATGCGAACAGTCAGCCTCATACAGTTACAGATTGACTGAAAGTCAGCCAGCCAGCCATAGTTGGAAACGAAGATGCAGATGTAAAGAACCTTGTTAGTACACCTTCAGAAAGGGATTCGAACTAGGGGTCCGGCGAACCTGTATGACAAGAAAGAGAGTCAATACATGTATAGAAACTGAATGATCACTTACCTGTTACACAGCTGCATACGAACAGTCACCCTCATGCAGTTGGAGATCGACAGAAAGTCAGCCAACCAGCCATAGTTGTCAACTGAGATGCAAATGTACAGTATCTTGTTAATCCACCTTCAGAAATGGAGTCAATCTTGGGGTCCTGTGAACCTGTATGACAAGAAAGAGAGTCAATACATGTATAGAAACTGAATGATCACTTACCAGTTACACAGATGCATACGAACAGTCAGCCTACTACTGTTGCAGATCATCAGAACATCAGCCAGCCAATGTTCCAGATGGAGATGCAGACAATCACATACATTTGCAGAAGGCAAGTCTCTTGTTGTGTGCATTCAGCTTTAAAGTGAGCCAGTCATGAGGTCCTGTGAACCTGTATGACAAGAAATAGAGTCAATACATTTATAGAAACTGAAAGACCACTTACCTGTTACACAACTGTGTGCGAACAGTCACCCTCGTACAGTTGCAGATCGACAGAAAGTCAATCAGCCATCCATAGTTGTAAACAAAGATGCAGATGTACAGAACCTTCTTAATCCACCTTCAGAGAGGGAGTCGATCTTGGGGTCCTGCGAACCTGTATGACAAGAAAGAGAGTCAATACATGTATAGAAACTGAATGATCACTTACCTGTTACACAGATGCATACGAACAGTCAGCCACCTACTGCAGAAGGCAAGTCCCTAGTTGTGTGCATCCAGCTTCAAAGTGAGCCAGTCGTGAGGTCCTGTGAACCTGTATGACAAGAAAGAGAGTCAATACATGTATAGAAACTGAATGATCACTTACCTGTTACACAGCTGCATATGAACAGTCACCCTCATGCAGTTGGAGATCGACAGAAAGTCAGCCAACCAGCCATAGTTGTCAACTGAGATGCAGATGTACAGAACCTTGTTAGTCCACCTTCTGAAAGGGATTCGATCTTGGGGTCCGGCAAACCTGTATGACAAGAAAGAGAGTCAATACATGTATAGAAACTGAATGATGACTTACCTGTTACACAGATGCATACGAACAGTCAGCCTCCTATTGTTGCAGATCTATAGAACATCAGCCAGCCAATGTTCCAGATGGAGATGCAGACAACCACATACATTTGCAGAAGGCAAGTCTCTTGTTGTGTGCATCCAACTTTAAAGTGAGCCAGTCGTGAGGTCCTGTGAACCTGTATGACAAGAAAGAGTCAATACATGTATAGAAACTGAATGATCACTTACCTGTTACACAACTGCATGCGAACAGTCAGCTTCATACAGTTACAGATCGACTGAAAGTCAAACAACCAGCCATAGTTGTCAACTGAGATGCAGATGTACAGAACCTTGTTAATCCACCTTCAGAGAGGGAGTCGATCTTGGGGTCCTGCGATCCTGTATGACAAGAAAGAGAGTCAATACATGTATAGAAACTGAATGATCACTTACCTGTTACACAGATGCATACGAACAGTAAGCCTCCTATTGTTGCAGATCTATAGAACATCAGCCAGCCAATGTTCCAGATGGAGATGCAGACAACCACATACATTTGCAGAAGGCAAGTCTCTTGTTGTGTGCATCCAGCTTTAAAGTGAGCCAGTCGTGAGGTCCTGTGAACCTGTATGACAAGAAAGAGAGTCAATACATGTATAGAAACTGAATGATCACTTACCTGTTACACAACTGTATGCGAACTGTCAGCTTCATACAGTTACAGATTGACTGAAAGTCAGCCAGCCAGCCATAGTTATCAACAGAGATGCAGATGTACAGAACCTTGTTAATCCACCTTCAGAAAGGGAGTCGATCTTGTGGTCCTGTGAACCTGTATGACAAGAAAGAGAGTCAATACATGTATAGAAACTGAATGATCACTTACCTGTTACACAGATGCATACGAACAGTCACCCTCATACAGTTGTAGATCGACAGAAAGTCAGCCAGCCAGCCAGCCATATTTGTCAACTGAGATGCAGATGTAAAGAACCTTGTAAATCCACCTTCAGAGAGGGAGTCAATCTTGGTGTCCTGTGAACCTGTATGACAAGAAAGAGAGTCAATACATGTATAGAAACTGAATGATCACTTACCTGTTACACAGCTGCATACGAACAGTCACCCTCATACAGTTGCAGATCGACAGAAAGTCAGCCAGCCAGCCATAGTTTTAAACAAAGATGCAATTGCACAGAACCTTGTTAGTCCACCTTCAGAGAGGGAGTCAATCATGGGGGCTTGCGAACCTGTATGACAAGAAAGTCAATACATGTATAGAAACTGAATGATCACTTACCTGTTACACAGATGCATACGAACAGTCAGCCTCATACAGTTGCAAATCGTCAGAACATCAGATCATCAGAACATCAGCTAGCCTAAGTTCCAGATGAAGATGCAGACAACCCCATGCATTTGCAGAAGGCAAGTATTTTGTTGTCTGCATCCAGCTTTAAAGTGAGCCAGTCGTGTGGTCCTGCGAACCTGTATGACAAATAAGAAAGTCAATTTATGTATAGAAACTGAATGATCACTTACCTGTTACACAGCTGCATACGAACAGTCAGCCTCATACAGTTGCAGATGGACAGAAAGTCATACTGCAAGGTTTGAAATATGAGCAAGTGATACTAATATTGCGTTAAAAGAAGTAGAGAAATGGCAGGACAAATTATTTGAATCGAGTAAATAAATACTTACCTGACTTACCTGTGTGACTGGGTAGGGACAATAATTCCTAGAGTAGCACCTTCTCAATGATACCGGAAAACAAGACATATCCCAGGCAGCACAGGTGAAGCCTTTCTAGGTGGTAGGGGAGCGGACATCAAACCTGCAGTCAGCAGTGGAGCGCAAAAAATCAGCTGAACGGCTTGCTCCCTCGATTTTGGTGTCTGTCTTCTTCCTAACAGTGTCTCTCCACGGCCATCATGTTTCCTGATAATAAACACAGCGGTTAGTTATGAACACACATGACAGTATGACACGTGAATTTCATGACAAACAGCTTTCAGGGTCTCCTCAGGACTTCTTTCACTTAAGTTTGGGGAGTTAGTTTGATATTGGATCAGCAGATATTCACTTCTTCCCTTCTCTCACTCAAGGTTTTAAAATCTCAAATTTTTTTTTTAAACGATGGAACAGAAACTACAATCATTATATTTCCTCAACATTTCCAGTCTTATAGGATATTTCATCAAAATAGCCAGAATTCCTGCAGCAGGTGCTGTAGATGGTAAAAAGCCTGTCTATAAAGTGCGGAAACCTAAAACTCTTACAGAGAGAAGTGATGGTTATTTACAGTAAAAACATGTTAAACAAATATATTATACCAATAGGCCTTAGCGTGACACAACTTACACTTAAACTCACACTCACACTTAAACTGGTGTAAAGCCCTTGTGCAATAGGGAGGGGCTTAGTTAGGGGTGAAATAGAGGTGAACAGCTTGGAGGGCGTCCAAAGTTCTCAGTTCAGTGGAAGTCAGCACCATCAGCTCTGCAGGTGTCAGCACTTTTTTTTTAAAAAAGAGACATGTGATGGCATAAGACATAAGGGGATGCAAAAAGTACCTAGGTCTCCAAGAAAGGGACCCTTTGTTCTGAACATAAGCAGTTCCATCCTATATGCATTGTAACAAAAAAAAAGAAGGCCTGAAGTAAGCCTCAACTAAACCTCTTGGATACTGCTCGGTTCCCTCTTTTTGGCTTGTAACCTGGCCTATTTTCAATATACTGCCACATAGTAGGAATTACCAAGAAAGAAAACATGCCGTTTGTCTCAACACTGGAATCATATGGGTGTCAGCTATGTCTTCAAGTAGGCCTACGTTGTAGGATTTGTTTTATGCCACAACCACAACAGGCCCAATAAGACCATAAGCACATGACAACAGGTCCAAATGAGAACTTAGGAACATGAAAACAGGCCCAATGTGACCTAAAGAACCAGCACAACAGGTTCGATGAGACTACTGATGCACCCATACGATAATACAACTGGATATTTGTCGCGATATTGGCAATGTATATATACATAGGGAGAGCAAATACAGAAACAAACAAAGATCAAGAAAAAAAGAGAAGCTTTCTGCAAAAGCACAACAGCACACAAACACATGCATAAAACATACACAAACCTTGACAAAATATACAAATAATTAAAGGATTGCAAACTTACAATGAGTATTAAAACCTAAAGTTCCTTCATTCAGTCTTCATTACAGTGAGGCCTGAAGTGAGCCTCAACTAAACCTCTTGGATACTGCTCAGTTCACTCCTTTTGGCTTGTAACCTGGCCTATTTTCAATATACTGCCACATTCCTACAGAGTAGGAATTACCAAGAAAAACAACATGCCGTTTGTCTCAACACTGGAGTCATATAGGTGTCAGCTATGGCTTCAAGTAGGCCTAAGTTGTAGGATTTGTTTTATGCCACAACCACAACAGGCCCAATGAGACCTAAAGAACCAGCACAACAGGCCCGATGAGACTTGTGATGCACCCATACGATAATACAATTGGATATTGGTCCTGATATTAGCAATGTATATATAGGAAGTGCAAAAAGAGAAACAAATAAAGATCAAGAAAAAAGAAAAGCTTTCTGCAAAAGCACAACAGCACACAACCTCATGCATAAAACATACACAAACCTTGACAAAATATACAAATAATTAAAGGATTGCAAACTTACAATGAGTATTAAAACCTAAAGTTCCTTCATTCAGTCTTCAGTACAGTGAGGCCTGAAGTGAACCTCAACTAAACCTCTTGGATACTGCTTGGTTTCCTCCTTTTGGCTTGTAACCTGGCCTATTTTCAATATACTGCCACATTCCTACAGAGTAGGAATTACCAAGAAAAAAACATGCTGTTTGTCTCAACACTGGAGTCATATAGGTGTCAGCTATGGCTTCAAGTAGGCCTAAGTTGTAAGATTTATTTTATGCCACAACCACAACAGGTCCAATGAGACCTAAAGAACCAGCACAACAGGCCCAATAAGACTTGTGATGCACCCATCAGATAATACGATTGGATATTGGCCCTGATATTAGCAATGTATATATATAGGAAGTGCAAATAGAAAAACAAACAAAGATCAAGAAAAAAGAGAAGCTTTTTGCAAAAGCACAACAGCACACAAACTCATGCATAAATCATACACAAACCTTGACAAAATATACGAAGAATTAAAGGATTGCAAACTTACAATGACCTAAAGTTCCTTCATTCAGTCTTCATTACAGTGAGGCCTGAAGTGAGCCTCAACTAAAGCTCTGGGATACTGCTCGGTTACCCTTTTTTTTGGCTTGTAACCTGGCCTATTTTCAATATACTGCCACATAGTGGACGGAGTAGGAATTACCAAGAAAAAAACACTGGAGTCATATGGGTGTCAGCTATGGCTTCAAGTAGGCCCGTTGTAGTTGTAGGATTTGTTTTATGAGACCTGACTTCTATTAATACTTCATCATTGTAAGGCAAATTCTGTGCCAAGATCCTGCACAATTGTTTTTTATTTTAGTAATAAAATAAATAGCAATTCAATACATGTATATCTGTGTTAATTTGTTATATTTTATTTTATAAAGTTAGTGAGGTTAGCTGATGCTTTAAATTTCTCCCACATGTTGGGGTATACAGTTTATTTATTTAACAACGGTATCGGATCAGTATTGTGTATCTATCAATATGTTTATGTATTGTATTGGATCTGAAAAAGGTTGGTGCATCTGTAAATGTAACATATTGGACACAGCATATGACAGCATTGTTGTAGTTTTTTTTTTGACAAGTTTACTGGTTAATAGAATATGCCTACAATGATGAAAGTTTTACCCTGATTGGTGAATGTTTAGCCTGTCAAATGCATGCTTGAATGTGATTGGCTAATGGCAACCACAGTAATTGACATATCAGGTCCTTTGGAGAGATTATTATAGAATAGGCTAAAGATGCAGCATGTAAAATTGTAGCTTGACTGGATGAATGGTTTTCTCAGAAACAGTTACGTACCACTGGCCTCACCTTCTTCTGACATATGTCCATCAAACTTCACATGCCACTTTAAAATCACGTGCTGAACAGATTTTGTTGAAATGGGCTCAAGCGTTCAAGCTTGTTCCAGGCTTACATTTTTGGATAATTATTAGTTATTAAGACTTTTGCAAGTATTTTGATACCAAATATGTGAGGAGTGGTAAAAAAAAAAAAAAATCTTGGACTAGTTAGCAGAAGTAGGAAGGCATCAAGGAATCAGTCAAACATTAGACGTTATTGAATAAAAACATTTAATGCTTTGCTGCAGCACCACCATCAGAATCTTATAGATTAATCTATATTCTATTTTGAATGTGCGCTCAAATTTATATATTTTTCCTTGCAAGAGCATATACTCTTTTCTTGCTGCAGGATCATACTCATCAGGCTCTGCCAAATCAAGGAAAGTCTCTAAATATCAGCTTAAGGCTCAGTGTATATAAACACCTTTCTGTCTCTTCTTATCTGTTTCTCTCTCTGACACTCACATTCACTCATACACAAACAAACATACCCTCAACAATGCCAAGAAGGACGAGCCATGAAGTTTTGCAAATCGAGGATATAGGAGGTCTTACAAACATCTGATAATGATTCAATTCCCAAGCACCTAGCTCCAATCTGTGGCCTGTGGGAGGGCATAAACGCACTCCACTGGCGTCTGCATCTTTGTAATCAACAGGTAGTGTTCAAGCACAAAGACTGTCGAAAAACACTGCTCTGACATAGAACTGCTGAACTGCTAATGGTGAAGTTCAGAACCTTTTATCTGCCAAGAGAGTTCAGCGCTGTGTATATCCTTGCTGTTTCCATTCCGTCACATGCGAACTCAGCGACGGTGCTGGGGCAGCTGCATGATGCAATCAAATCAAATCAAATTTTATTTGTCACATACATAGTCATAGACAGTATAACTTGCAGTGAAATGCTTTTATGACAGTCTGTCACATCAAAGCTATACAATAAAGTTCTACGTTTAAACTTAACTAAACCTTAACTTAATGAAGTAAAGTGCAAAAGAAAAATTAAATAAAAAAATAAAAATAGAATCAGTTACATTTAAGTTAAAAAATAAAATATAAAAATATGAAAATATAGAAATATAAGCAAAAAAATACAAATATATATACACAGATGAAATGAAAAAGTGCGTGTCTGTGTGAGTTAAAAAGAAATATTTTCGTAATTGTCCGTAGTGTGTTTTCCGCAAGCCATGGTTGTGTATTGTAGTGAGTGAGGGTCCAGTTTGTGTATGTAGATTTTTTTAATTTAGTGTCCTAGTCCCTGTCCCCATTCAGGGCACGGATGGCTCGTGGAAAGAAGCTCCTCCTCATTCTCTCTGTGTTAGCCTTCAGGGTTCTTAAGCGTTTCCCCGAGGGCAACAGAGAAAACAGTCCATTGTTGGGATGACTGGGGTCCTTCACAATCTTCTTGGCCTTGGTCCAACACCGCTTCTTGTAGATGGACTGCAGGTCAGGAAACTCCATCCTAGTGATTCGCTCTGCTGAACGTCTCACTCGTCGTAGCGCTTGCCTGTCCTGCTTGGTGCTGTTCCCAAACCAGACTGTGATGTTCCCCGTGAGGATGCTCTCGATGGTGCAGGAGTAGAAGGATCGTAGTACCTTGGAGGGCAGTCTGAAGTCCCTCAGTTGTCTCAGGTGGTATAGGCGCTGACGAGCCTTCTTCGTTATGGTGTTGATGTGGCAACTCCATGACAAGTCCTGAGAGATGGTCACTCCAAGGTATTTGAAGCTTTCTACCCTATCCACTGGCGTTCCACTGATGTGGACAGGTTGGTAGCTCCTCTGCTGTTTCCTGCTAAAGTCCACAATCAGCTCCTTCGTTTTGCTGGCATTTAGCTGGAGATTATTATCCTGGCACCAGTTCTCCAGGGTTCTAATCTCTTCCAGGTAGGCCTTCTCGTTATTTCCTGAGATCAGGCCCACCACAACTGTGTCGTCAGCAAACTTAATGATGTTGGCTTTGCAGTCTGAGGTGTACAGCGAGTACAGCAGAGGGCTAAGGACACAGCCCTGAGGGGCTCCGGTACTGAGGGTGAGGGTGGGTGAGACATGCTTGCCTACCCGAACAGCTTGTGGTCTGTTTGTGAGGAAGTTGGAGATCCAGTCACAGATGGATGAGTGGAGACCTAGATCTTCCAGCTTTGTGGTGAGTCTTGAGGGAATAATAGTGTTAAATGCTGAACTCTAGTCCACAAACAGCATTTTAACATAATTACCCCTCCCAGCATCCAGATGTGTCATCGATGTGTGGAGAAGGTGAGCGATGGCATCATCTGTGGAACGGTTTGGACGGTATGCAAACTGAAACGGGTCCAGGGTGTCGGGCAGCGTGGATGTGATGAACTCTCTCACCAGCTTCTCGAAGCACTTCATCACGACTGATGTGAGGGCGACTGGGCGGTAGTCATTGAGGCAGGCTGGCTGTGGTTTCTTCGGGACAGGAACGATGATGGACTGTTTGAAGCACGATGGAACAATCCCCTGCGTCAGTGAGAGATTAAAGATGTCAGTGAATACCGGGGCTAGCTGATCTGCACAGGCTTTTAGGACTCGACCACAGATGCCATCGGGTCCCGCAGCCTTCCTGGTATTCACTCTCCTGAACACCCTCCGTACATGTCTCTCTGTGATGGTGAAGGCTCTTTGTTCTCTGGCGTGCTCCTCTATGTCAGCTGTGCCGGTGTTACTGTAGTTAACGTTGCCGGCTGCAGCATCAAAGCGAGCATAAAAGGTGTTTAGCTCGTTCGCCAGAGATAAGTCTGCACTTCCCAGTCCACAGGGTGGGCTCCTATAGTCCGTTATTGTTCTCAGTCCCTGCCACAGGCTCCTAGAGTCGTTTTGCTGGAACTGGGACTCTAGTTTTCTCCCGTAGCGTTGCTTCGCCTCCTTTACCGCCTTCCTTACTCCATATGACGCAGACTTGTATTCCTGCATATCTCCGCTGATCAGTCCCGTGTTGTAGGCAGCAGTGCGGGCATTCAGAGCCTCCCGGATGCTTTTATCCACCCAGGGCTTCTGGTTGGGAAATGTTTTGACTGTAGATTTCTGGACAGTGTCGTCCGCTACTTTCCCGATAAAACCCACGACCGCTTCCGTAAACATGTTGACGTCATCGGAGCTGCGCCGGAACATGTCCCAGTCCGCGTCATCAAGAGCGTCCTGTAGCGCGGCCACTGATTGGTCCGTCCAGCGCTCAACCTCTCTCACCACCGGAAGCTCTTGCTTCAGCCTTTGTTTATATTTTGGTAGGAGAAAGATGGCAACGTGGTCTGACTTCCCAAACGGTGGTACTGATTGCGCTTTGTAGCTGTCTTTATGTGTGGTGTAGAAGTGATCTAAAGTCCGGTGGCCCCGGGTGGGGCAGGTGATGTGTTGGTGAAAGTTTGCTGCCACACTTTTGAGGTTGGCGTTGTTAAAATCCCCAACAACAATGAGTGCAGCGTCCTTATGGTGGGTTTGGAGCTGTGTGAGTGTGTCGTGAAGCTCACACAGCGCGGTGTCCTTCTGTACATCGGGTGGAATGTACACTGTACAGACAATCAGCAAACAAGATGCCGCACATCCGGACGCTGTGTTCATTGTCGCCGGCAGTTTTAACCACAGCAACCTGAGGACTGTCCTCCCCAAATACCATTATCACGTGAGCTAGTGTGGAATGAAGAAACTGATCTGGTAAGCACCAGGACTGCTTTGACAAAGCAAACTTGGATGTGTTCAGAACTGCTACTGTATTGTTGACTTAGAAGACTATGCCTCTGGAGTAACCAGCTACATCAGCACCTGCATAGAAACCACTGTTCCCACAAAGCATTGTATCTTCAATTCCAAGATGGTGCCCACTGTGCCAGACTTACTAGTTTTAAAAAGTTCATTGTTCAAATTTCACAGTACTGTGAAGCCGGTGTTCGAGGAATCAGAGTCTCTGTGCTCTTTGTTTAGCTTGCTTCTCTACTTTCTTACACTTATTTTTATATATCTGTTTAGTCGTTTACTGCGTCGTAAGCCTTCTACCCATTTCCACAGCCAGAACTAGAAAAAAATTATTTCCTCAGCAAATTGTACAAACTGTACAAAAATACTAAAAGAAATACTCCCAATTATAACCAGACCTCTTTTAACAATGGTAAATGCATCCCTTAGCTTGGGGCATGTACACAAAACCCTTATATTAGCAGTCATAAAACCTTTAATCAAGAAACCAAATCTTGATCCTAGTGTATTTCTAATTACAGACCCATCATATGGATATACTTTTATATCCAAGACATTAGAAAAAGCTATGGCCCAACAATTCTTATACATGAGCAAAAATTACATGTGTGTGAAATTCCAATCTGGATTCAGACCCCATCATAGCACTGAGACAGCCCTACTGAAGATTACAAACGATCTCCTTCTTGCCTCTAATCAAAGCTACATATCTTTATTAACCCTGCTAAGCCTCAGTGCAGCATTTGATACAATAGATCACACTATTCTCTGAGAAAGATTAGAGAACATGGTTGGAATTACAGGAACAGCCCTAACGTGGTTCAAATCATATCTAACCAGACGCTATCAGTTCATGAAGGTAAAAGATTTATCTTCAAATTACACAAAAGTAAGTTATGGAGTTCTGCAAGGCTCTATTTTTAGGACCACTATTACTTACATTATACATGTTACCACTGGGCTCAGTTATAAACAGACATGGTGTTACTTTCTATTGTTATGTAGATGACATACAGCTCTATATATCAGCCAAAGCTGATGATAAATCTAGATTATTGAAAATTGAGGACTGTGTAAAGGATATAAAACTCTGGATGTCACATAACTTCCTTCTTCTTAACAGTAACAAAACCGAGGTTCTCCTTTTAGGTCCAGGGACCTCAATAAACTTTACCTAGTTCAAAATACTGCAGCCAGGGTCTTTACTAAAACTAGAAAATTTAACCATATTAATCCAGTTTTATCAGCACTGCATTGGCTCCCAGTTAAATTTCGTATTGACTACAAATAAATCTTCTATTAACACACAAAACTCTACATGGCCTCGCTCCTGAGTACCTTATTACATATTCTGAACCATCAAGATTACTTAGATCTCAGGGTGCTGGCTTCTTAGTAGTTCCCAAAATTCAGAAAACCTCAGCAGGGGGAAGAGCTTTTTTTATAAAGCCCCCCAACTCTGGAATAACCTTCCAGATAATGCTCAGGACTCAGACACAGTCTGAATTTTTAAATCTAGGCTGAAAACTAATCTGTTTAGTTTAGCTTTTGGTACGTAATGTTTCCCCTTAGATTAAGGTTGTAGTTCCAGGGATTCACAGACACAGGGAATTGTAGTATACTGAGATGCTCAGCATACCTGGTTCTACCCAGTCACACCGGCCAGGTAAGTGTACTAAATAATGAGCAGGTAAGTGATCTATACCATTTTCATAATTCAGCCTGCCATTTTCCTGCTTCTATTTCAGCATGCACAATTTCCATGTCTTTTCCTCATAACAGTGCAAATAAACAATTCAATATTGAGACTGTGTCTGTCCCCTGTGTAGCTTATAATCAAAAAAGCCAGAAAAACTGTTTTAACAACCTCATTAGAATTAAAACAAACCTGTCCGTCCCTCAGAGCAACAGTAACTACCACATTAAATTAGGACTGTTAAATAACAGACTGCCAGTGTTGCGCCAATTAGGATAAAACAAATTAGGCAGAAAAGATAGCTCTGTGGTATAATGATCACACACGTATGTTAAAACAAACCGCTCATAGCTATGAACGTAAATAGTGACACACAAAACTAGAGTCATTCCGACTCATAGCATCATCATCATCAGCCTAGTCTTGCAGACTACAAAAAAGTCCAAATTAAAAACAAATCTCAGTATTTATCCGCTCTCGTTGAGAAAAACGAAGACAACCCGAGATTCCTTTTTTTAATACTGTGACTAAACTTACCAACAAAACAAACTAGCTCAATTAACCCTGCTGAAAATAGTAGCAAAAAAGCAACGACTTCATGAAATCTTTGATGATAAAATAAAGAATATTAGACTAAAAATCCAATGTCATTCCCAAACCACAGTGGTAGACAATGATGAATGCTGCACCAGCTCCACGACATACCTACAGTACTTTGGCTCAGTTATAGAAGATTTTTGAAAAAGTAGCTGTGCACCTATCCGCAGAACAACAGCATTCATGAAGTTCATCAGTCTGGATTTAGACAAAACCATAGCACTGAAACAGCATTACTAAGAGCATCTAATGATTTACTTTCCACCCTTGATAGGGGCAGCACTGCCATCATGTGCTGCTAGATCTTAGTGCTGCCTTTGACACCATAGATCATAAAATTCTCAATAGGTTAGAAAATCTCGGGATCTGCCCTCACCTGGTTTAGATCATATCTGAATGATCAACATCAGTATATTTATGTAAATAACGATTGCTTCTATCACACTAGATTAAATATGGTGTTCCACAAGGATCAGTACTGGGCCCATTACCCGTTATATTTTACCGCTGTGTAAAATAATCTGTAAACACGGTATTAACTTTCACTATTATGCCGATGATATCCAAATTTACATATCAGCTAAACCTAACGAGGAAAATAACAGACTGTAATAAAGAAATTAAAAAAGGGATGACTCAATTTTCTTTTACTCTGATAAAACAGAGGTCCTTCTACTTGGTCCTAATATAGATAAAAATATAAATGATAATACTGTGGTAAACATAGATGCTCACTTAGTTATACCTGGTAAAACAGTGAGAAACTTAGAGGTCGTTTTTATTGTTTCTATTCTCTCATTTGATGCACATATATGCAGCATAGTTAAAACTGCTTTCTTTTATTTATGCAACATTGCTAAACTCCGCAGCATACTATCCCAGGAGGATGCTTCATAAGCTCCAGCTTGTTCAGAATGCCGCTGCCAGGGTACTAACCAGAGCTAGGAAATTTGATCATATTAGTCCAATTCTTTCATCCCTACACTGGTTACCTCTCTCAGTGGCCCCACATTATCTGGAGGAACTTCTTACACCTTATAACCCTCTACGTACCTTCCGCTCGCAAGATGCTGACCTAGGAGGAAGAGCGTTCTTATATAAAGCCCCCAACTTTGGAACAACCTCCCTGTTAATATCCGGGAATCAGACACACTCTCAGTCTTTAAATCGAGATTTAAAACTTCTCTCTTTACACCAGCTTTCAGAGAACTCTCATGTTCTGTATTCTGTCCTGCTCTGATTATATTTCACCACTGTTCTGTCCTGCTCTGATTACAGGCTTTTTATTACTATTATTATGGTTGTCTCGTCTTTCTGCTACAGGTCCCTCACTAAACCTAAACCTTGTTTTAATCTGCTTCTTTTTGTCTCTCTCCCCTCATGTCTTGAGCTGCATGCCTGGAGTTCTTTTTTGGTTTGGTTGTTGCGTCTTGGTACCTGTACCTTGTACCTGTTCCTACATTAGCTATAGCTCTTCATTATCTCTCTGTCCAGCACCTACTCACACTCATACTTCATTACCTGTTCCTACATTAGCTATAGCTCTTCATTTTCTCTCTGTCCAGCACCTACTCATACTCATTCTTCATAACCTGTTCCTACATTAGCTATAGCTCTTCATTATCTCCCTGTCCAGCACCTACTCACACTCATACTTCATAACCTGTTCCTACATTAGCTATAGCTCTTCATTTTCTCTCTGTCCAGCACCTACTCACACTCATACTTCATAACCTGCTCCTACATTAGCTATAGCTCTTCATTATATCTCTGTCCAGCACCTACTCACACTCATACTTCATAACCTGTTCCTACATTAGCTATAGCTCTTCATTATCTCCCTGTCCAGCACCTATTCACACTCATACCTTATAACCTGTCCCTACATTATCTATAGCTTTTCATTATCTATCTGTCTAGTTCTTTGTGTAATGACATTTGTTTGTTTGTTTGTGCTGTGCGGGTCGACCTAAGGCAGATGGGTTCCTTGGTCTGAGTCTTCCCAAGGTTTCTTCCTCTTAGTATGAGGGAGGTTTTTCGCGACCACCTCCATTGTGGTGCTTGCTCATAAGAGATGTGGACCTGGCTTTTTGACATTGGTTGTGAATGGCTATATGCATATATATATATATATATATATATATATATATATATATATATATATATATATATATATATATATATATATGCATACATTTTGAATTAAATTACTCTTACCATCACTGCCATGACAATATTAGGTTCTACTACACCATGATTATTATATTATGATTAAGAATATGTTGCACACCTGAGCAGTACAACAGTACAGATGGTTTGGTGACTTTTTTCAATAATTTATAAATAGTTCTGATCAGAGGAGGATGGTTATCTTGTGAGTCTTGGTTCCTGCCAAGGTTTCTGCTCTAAGGGAGTTTTTCCTTGCCACTGTCATCGTTGGCTTTTACTAATTACTGATTGTGTAAAGCTGCTTTGTGACAACAGTTGTAAAAAAGAGCTAAGCAAATTAATTTGATTGGATTGTTTTAGCTACACAATTGCAGTTCTTTAAAAATAAACAATCAATCAAACAAACAAAAAACTATAATTAAGAGAGCGTTACCTAGTCTAGTTAATACTATAGCAGTGTTTTTTACCTCACTTACTATTTGCATAGGTAGCCTAACAAATTTAGGCATATGTTGTCTCAGGAAAAACATGTTTAATGTTTACACAAGGATATCATATACTGTACAGTACCAGTCAGAAGTTTAAACAGAAACTGGAATAGTTTAACAGTATTAAAGAAGTACCCAGAGGTGCTGAGCTCTTGTTGGCTGCGCCCCCTTTACTCTGTGCTTCAGCTCATCCCTGACCATCACAATTGGGTTTAGGTTTGGTTGTGGATGCCTAATAATTTAAATCTGTTATCTTTATGTCTACATATGAAGGTTGTGTGCAAATGTTTTATGGCATTTACACAGAATACTTAAAAAGCCACTTTTACTTCCTTAAAGAACCATGTTTTTAATAGAAATGAAGTGAATAAAGAACCATTACATGATGTATTTACCTGAACCATTTTGAAGGTTCTTCACTTTCAGTCATTTCTATCATAAACATAGTTCTTTATTGAACTAAAAATGCCTAGCTAAACATTTTTTTTTATGAGTAAAGTAAGCCACTTAGCACACCTACTGTCCTAGATACTGTCCTGGGCTTGAGGTGAGAAAATCATGTTTAGTAGACAATCTAGATTCACATCCCATTTTATGTTTGAACTAGTTAATTTATGTACAATAACATATCTAGCTTCATATGGCAAATAATAAGATAATGTAGCAATAATAAGATGCCAAAAAATCTGTAATGATGACTTACGCGGTTGAGGACATTGTGACTATATTACATCACTGGTTGTGCATTTAGTTTATAGGAAGAGTTCAATGTCAAACGCAGAACAATGCAATTGTAGATAAGTGGTTTTGTGCTTTTAATTTGACTATTATATTTTATACCTCTACTTTGCTGCATTTTTTCCTCTGAAACCATTTATTTGTCAGCTACTTACTCTACTTTACTCTACTGTCTACTTTAGAATTATATTTGCACTATTGTATAGCCATGTTTAGGGCTTAAAACTAATCGTTTACATTGTTTGCAGTTTTGTTTTTGTATCCTCATGTTTACAGTTTCAAATGGACAGTTTTGTACTTTGTTAACCAATTGTTTCTTCTTCACAAAGTAAGACGAGGACACTGTCTTTTGCAAAAACAACTTCCTGTACAAAGACCAAGTTGTACAGGAAGTACAACTTGGTAGTGTTTATACTTGTTAGGTCCTACGAATCCCAAATAGCTAGGAGAAATAAAAAATGTCCGGGTCTCAGGAGGTTAAGAAAGAGGACGATCATGGGACATTTATAGAAGCTACAATCAAAAGAATGACTTCAGAGGGGTATAAGGGATATTTTCTGTGATGGAAACAATAAGATATCAGGATCCAAGATTCAAGATTAAAAATGATTGGCTTAGCCACAAAGTCACTGTTCAACGTACTTACAATGAGCACAATAGGAATGTTGCAGATTCTGAAAAAAGGTTCAAACAAACAAAAGATTTCCAGTATGTCCAGATTTGATCAAACAAATTGAAAAATAGATCTCATTAGGTGTCAAACCGGTTGCATAGAAACCATTTCCAGCCTTTTTTTGTGGTCCTAAACCATTGTAAATATACCTGTAAAGATAAAAAAAACACAAAAACATCTAGTTATTTATTTAATGAAATAAGAATAAGTTTGTAGGCCCTGCTACTGGCCGGGCCACACAACACATTCCTTTTATTACTTGGGATAAACTAAAAAATAGTTAAATTGAGCTACCACACCATCTAATGGTTATAAAAGGTTAACCAATCCCACCAGTTCCCACTCAGGTTTGGTATGTAATTACCAAAGGTGAATTAAGATGATGATAACTTTGCACATAATATTATTTTATTAGAACACTCAATATGTAAAATGATTGCGCGTAAACATTAGTAAAAATTAGAAAATGTCGTATTACAACCTCAAGTACCAATTATCCATTTAACTGGATATATAGGAAGTCAGTAGCACAACCATGAAACAAACACAATGAGATACAAGAACTTAAAGGGCGCAACAAAAATAAAATAAAATAAATTAATTAAATAAATAAGTGAACACTACAAACTTCCCTACAAAACCACCAAATTATAAATACAGTGGGGAAAAAAAGTATTTAGTCAGTCACCAATTGTGCAAGTTCTCCCACTTAAAAAGATGAGAGAGGCCTGTAATTGACATCATAGGTAGACCTCAACTATGAGAAACAAAATGAGAAAGAAAATTCAGAAAATCTGATTTTTAAAGAATTTATTAGCAAATAATGGTGGAAAATAAGTATTTGGTCAGCTACAAACAGTAAGACTTCTGGCTGTCATATACCTGTAACAACTTCTTTAAGAGGCTTCTCTGTCCTCCACTCATTACCTGTATTAATGGCACCTGTTTGAACTCATTAACAGACACCTGCCCACAACCTCAAACAGTCAACACTCCAAACTCCACTAGGGTGAAGACCAAAAAGCTGTCGAAGGACACCAGAAACAAAATTGTAGATCTGCACCTAAAAATTGAAAATCTGCACTAGGCAAGCAGCTTGGTGTGAAGAAATCTACTGTGGGAGAAATAATCAGAAAATGGGAGACCTACAAAACCACAGCTAATCTCCCTCGATCAGGGGCTCCACTCAAGATCTCAGCCCACGGGGGGACCTAGTGAATGACCTGCAGAAAGCTGGGACCAACGTTAAAAAGGCTACCGTCAGTAACACACTACGCCACCAGGGACTCAGATCTTGCAGTGCCAGACGTGTTCCCCTGCTTAAGCCAGTACATATCCGGGCGCGTCTGAAGTTTGCTTGAGAGCATTTGGATGTTCCGTAAGAGTATTGGGAGAATGTCTTATGGTCAGATGAAACCAAAGTAGAACTGTTTGGTACAAACACAACTCGTTGTGTTTGGAGGAGAGTGAATGCTGAGTTGCATCCAAACAACACCATACCAACTGTGAAGCATGGGGGTGGTCACATCATGCCCTGGGGCTGTTTCTCTGCAAAGGTACTAGGACGACTGGTCCGTGTACATGAAAGAATGAATGGGGCCATGTATTGTGAGATTTTGAGTGCAAACCTCCTTCCATCAGCAAGGGCATTGAAGATGAAACGTGGCTGGGTCTTTCAGCATGACAATGATCCCAAGCACACTGCCAGGGCAACAAAGGAGTGGCTTTGTAAGAAGCATTTCAAGGTCCTGGAGTGGCCTAGCCAGTCCCCAGATCGCAACCCCATAGAAAACCGAGTTGCCCGCCGACAGCCCCAAAACATCACTGCTCTAGAGGAGATCTGCATGGAGGAATGGGCCAACATACCAGCAACGGTGTGTGCAAACCTTGTGAAGACTTACAGAAAACATTTGACCTCTGTCATTGCCAACAAAGGATATATAACAAAGTATTGAGAGGAACTCTTGTTATTGACCAAATACTTATTTTCCACCATTATTTGCAAATAAATTCTTTAAAAATCAGACAATGTGATTTTCAGAATTTTTCTCATTTTGTCTCTCATAGTTGAGGTCTACCTATGGTGTCAATTACAGGCCTCTCTCATCTTTTTAAGTGGGAGAACTTGCACAATTGGTGACTGACTAAATACTTTTTTCCCCACTGTACATGTGAATCATACATTCCACAATGACCCAAAGCTTGTTACTCACTTCGATTTACGATGTTACAGTAAAAAAAAAGGAGTTACTACTTTTCATTTATTAATTGGTTGTACATTGAAACAACTAATCTAAAGATATAACACTGGTCTAAGATATTGGCAGTCAATAAAGCAATGAGATGAGAAACACACTACATTAATGCTTTGCAGCTTCCACCAAAAGCTGAACAATGAACCAAACAATAATTGGGCAAATGAGACTTCGTTCATACTTTCTACGAACCCACAACGTGCCGAGCGTCTCAAAGGCGCCACCCCCTACCAGGTAAGCCTTAGAAAGGTGTACCAGCTCTTCTCCTACCACAATACCCTTAGTATGGGTCACAAGTGCATAAATTTACTAAGTTACCCCATCTGTAAAGAACATCATCCAGCCACTGCCCATCATCTAATGTGGTCAATGAGTTCTCGGTCAGTGAAGGTGCTTTAGAAGTCCTTTAGATTGATCATGAAATGGCAACAAGGCATGTTACAACAACTGAACATTATAATTATTTAAAAATAACAAAAAAGCTTCTATTTTACATCAACACACCTTTTCCTTCCTCCATGGCAGAATGGTTTCTGTGCACATAAAAATGTCCATACAATTTATCCCAACCACAAAGATTTAATGTTATCTACACAAAATTATATTCTGACACTACTTGTATGTTAGAATAAAGAATGAAATTTCTGGATCAAAAAAACTGACTGCGTCAGGTTTCATGTACTTGTAATCCTGCTGCAGTGATTGTCAGGGGACAGTCAGCTTGTAGGTGATCATTCAAATAGTCAGCCTCACACCATTGCAGATGGACAGACAGAGCTGCAGATGGATAAGAAGCTAATACTATGCCAGGGAAGGACCTCGTTGGCAGCATTCAATAAACTTTTCAAGGTTTTCAGTCTAAGCTATGACAAATCACTCAGCAGCATGTACACATTTCTCCAGACAACAGTGTATAGTAGTGATGTAGGCACCACAAGAGAGAGTCCAAAAGTTAAAGAACCGACAGCATAGTTTTTGAATATGGTTGAATAATGTTACATTTGCAGATCACTGCATGATACACCTAAGTTTTTTCATCTGCAGGAAAAAAAAATGCCTGATGTGCTCAGGATAATTGTTCTCTGCAGTTTTGCAGGCTTTGAAAAGCACCTGAAAATTGTTCATGTTAGAGATACATATGATGCCATGATGACCCCAGAAAATTCCAGGAGAAAGTGACTTAAACACAGATGCTAAATGGGGGGTTGTCGAGCCTACGGAAATTCATTTAGGTGGATTCCCATAACCCACAATCCCATAATCATGCCAAATGGGCAAATGGCAGCTTAAGAAAGTCTCTACTGACAAAAAGTGACAAAAAAAAACACCACTGGACTTAGGAGGTGTTATCGAAAATAGTCAATAATTCTCACATGGAAGAAGAGGCAGGAATGGCCACTAGGTTTAAAAGGTAAAAAGACGACCCAACCTTCAGAAAAAAAAACGTGATGAAGAACCAGAATCATGTTGTAGCGATATCTCAGCAAACACTGGACCAAGATGGAGGGCAGATAAAAAATAAAAAAAAACCAGTGGAAGCAGCAAATTTGAAGCTGATTTTAAAAGAAAAAGGACTTTCTGCAGGACAGTAACACTTTGCTCCAAGCCATTAAAGGAGAGATTAACTCAATGAAAATTAAAAAATGAACTCAAGGTTAGACATCAAAGGTTCTCTGCTCTGTCAGATCCCAAAAATATTCTACTGGTCCTATTAGAAGTGGAAATAACCCTATACTAGGACTAGCAGCAGAAAAACCTGATCTGTACATTGTATGTTTTAGATTGAAAGCTCCCAGTAAGTCAAAATGTTGAGTTGAAAATGCAGCTAGAGATGTCCATCTTTTTTCTTTGGTAATATAAACCCTCACTTGAGACTCCCTTGTTTTAGAACCTTCAAAATTCCTAATAAATAAAAATAATTCTAATCGGAACAGCCCTGAGAAATAAATCATTTCCAAAACCTTGCCTTAAATTCTTTGATTTTCTTTCTTAAAAATAAATCCAGATTCTACAAACAAATTCTGTAGGTTGAACAGTACTGAGAATGAAATATCCTAAAATCTTAGTGTCTTAGTGTCTTTGAATTTTAATGAATTTGGATGCCTGCAAAATTCTCAGGTTTAAACAATCCTGAGAATGGAAATACTCCAAGACAATATTTTAGAATCTTCGGATTGAAATAAAATCCAGATCCAAAGAAATGTCCAGTTCATACAACTGTGAGACTCTAATGATCTTAAAGCAATGCTTTGGAAATCTTCTGAATTTGAGTCGAAACCCCCCCCCCCCTTAAAACTTTTGGATTACTTTAACCCAGATCCCTTTTAAACAGCATCCCATCTTCTCCTGTGTGTCCCATGTGTTCTAAATTCTTAAGGCAACTGATCTTATTAATTAGCTTACTGTCACTTCGGGTACAGAGTCAGTAGAGCTGGGATGACGGTGGCCGCCTCTGTCGGTTTCTGAAACTGTCTCTGAAAACTCTGGACCCAGAGGAATATTGGGATCTCTGTGGAACCTCCAAAACTGTGGTAGTCTGATTTAGATCTTCTCCGCGCTTAAAGAATCAACTCGATCAGTCAGTCTTAGGAATGTAGAGAAACACACGGACACCATACAGCAAGGTTTTTATCAGATGAAGGTCTGAATCCTTCCACCGGCGTTACGTTTACTGCAGAATGAATCACTTTTTATACCCCACAAATTCACGATGTACTACGTCACATTCACACACATTGGTTTTCATTTGTCCTTTTGATGTCCATTTACTGAAGCATTTTGATTTTTATTGCCTTTGATGCACTTAGGAATTATGTTTTTGACCTCTTTTCAGGAGAGTTCTTTTCAAACAGCCGATCCAGCCTTCCCCTATAACAGCAATATTAAGGGAGACTCCTCAAAGGCTTTATCTATGTGATGTATCTAAATGTGGTGGCTTTTGCCACATTAGTAGCAAGGCTGCTTATATTGCTTAAATGTGAAGAGGAAAAGCCCTCCTAGCTTCAAAAAGGGGTTAAACGATTTGATGCAGTTAATGGAATTAAAAAGAATCTGATACTCTTTCGCTGGCTGCAGTGGTAGATTAATATTTGTCAAGCTGTCTTGACTTAAATAGACAATATGGACTCTGTTAATGAACGGGCTGGTTAGCACCCAGTTTGGAATCTATTTTAATATTTACTTTTACTTTCTCTCTTCTTGCCTTCCCTCGGACACTTGTATGTGCTTTTATTATTTCACATTTACATACTACCTGTATTTTTATTGAAGACTGAAGTTCAAATTTGGCCCAATGTCGCCAAACTGCACCTGAATGTCACATTACATTCCAACAAGGACATAGCAAACGTATGTAGCCTAGAATGAAGATGTCCATGGCAGAGACTCAAGAAAATTAGAGTGAAATGTCCCAACTAAACACCACATTTACATTTCAATAAAGGATATTGATAACATGCCTCTGAAGTTTGACTTTTTGTTCCATTACAATACATCCCAACCTTTTACTTTTATACTTCAAGTATAAAAACCACTTACCATTACTTTTACACTTTTAAAGTAAGAGTAAAAGCTTAAATTGATACTTGAACTTTTAAAGAAGTCTTTTTAAACCCTGCCTGAGTAATGAATGAATACTTTTGACACCTTTGCTTGCTAATAACGCTGTTTCTATGTCGTAGCTAATAAAATCCATATAGCTACACATTTAGTAGAGATTACTCAGATTTGTGACTGAATTTGTGCATGTGGTCAGATTTATATGTACATTTACATTTATGGCGTTTAGCAGACGCTCTTATCCAGAGCGACTTACAAAGTGCCTTGCTATTTACCCAAGAAAACCTTAGCTAGTTAGAATAGACTAATAGTTCAAAGATACCTCTAAGCGTTAGACATTGCTAAACACAAGACAATAAGGTGACCATAGTACTCTATTCATCCAAGTATTCTCGGAAGAGGTGGGTCTTCAGTCTGAGTTTGACGACAGCGAGCGACTCGGCCGTTCGGACACCCAGGGGAAGTTCGTTCCACCACTTTGGTGCCAGGACAGAAAAAAGCCTGGATGCCTTGAAGCTCGAAGGGCTCTAGGTGCGGAACGACTATTGACCATTGCCATCAAGTACGGAGGGGCTGGTTCGTTCTTGGCTTTGTAGGCCAGTGTCAAGGTTTTGAATCTGATGCGGGCAGCTACAGGAAGCCAGTGAAGAGAACACAGCAGTGGTGTGACATGGCTGAATTTAGGGACATTGAAGATGCATTCTGGAGGAGTTGCAGGGGCCAGATGGTGCGCAGAGGGAGACCAGCCAGAAGAGAGTTGCAGTAGTCAAGTCAGGAAGTGACGAGAGACTGAACAAGCACCTGGGCGGACTCTTTAGAGATTCGGCGGCGTTTGCAACATGACTTGAGAACAATAACTGATCATCCATGACTACACCAAGGCTTCGAGCTTCTGTAGAAGGAGTGACCAGTGAGTTCTCAAAGGTGATGGCAAGATCGTTTTTTGGTCCAGCAGTTCCCGGGATGTACAGCAGCTCCGTCTTGCTGGGGTTGAGTTTGAGGTGGGGAGCCGCCATCCAAGAAGAGACGTCAGCGAGGCATGCTGAGATGCGGGCAGAAACCTGTGTGTCAGACGGTGGAAAAGAGAGCATGAGTTGAGTGTCATCGGCGTAACAGTGGTAAGAGAATCCATGAGAGGATATCACTTTACCAAGAGAGCTAGATTTCACTAGATCGTAATTTCATATTTTAGTAAATTGTACACTTTTCTGTGTAAATGTAAGTTGATTGTGGTTTATTCTTTTTTTAGCTTTGAATGTCCAAGCACCCCTAGCCCTTGTCCAGTTTTGGGTGTTCATCAAGTGGAACACTTTCAGACTGGTCTAACTAATATGTTTTCAAACCACATTGTGAATTAAATATCCTATCATCAAAACAGAATTATAATATTATTGATGGCCTACAAGTTTACAAATAGAACAATTTTATCTGTACAGAGAAGATCTAGCACATATAGAAGAAGGGTTGTAAGCTCTGGAGAGCACCATGGATGCCTCTGAAGTCCTGGAGAAGAGGTAAATATTACTAAATATAAGACAAAAAATAGTAGCTGCAATCCACACCAATGCTGACAGTGTTAAATTCTTTATCATATAGTCTTCAGAATATGAGTGTCCAAGACAACAAAAACCTAAACATGAATAAACTTGAGATCAATGACCTCAGGAACAGTGTGTAAGTTATAAATCATTGTTTTGAGCAGTGCTGGAGAAGTAAATGTACTTTTAATATGATTCCTAGTATTTATTAATCTCAAATTTGACAGTTTTGATTGGGGAACAGATGATCAGGAAGAAAAGGAAAAGGTGATGACAGCCCAGATGAGGAATGTGTAATAATAAGAGAGGGGATTTAAGGCATTTTTTATTACTTTCTTCAAAGCTTAAATACACCAAGATCACTATGCTTTTAAAGAAATTTGGGACAACCCATTTAATGAGGTCATGTCTTGGAAGTTTCTGATTGTTTTTTGGCAACATCTGAGTTAATTAGAGACACACCTGTGGATATATTTTAAGGCACACCTGAAACACACTGCTGTTTCGTGTAACATCATGGGAAATCACCAAGGATATCAGGAAGAGAATTGTGGACTTGCACAAGTCTGGCTCAACCTTGGGTGCAATTTCCAGATGCCTGAAGGTGCCACGTTCATCTGTACAAACATTTTTAAAAAGTACAAACAAGATGGAAATGTCTAGCCATCATACCGCTCAGGAAGGAGACAGGTTCTGTGTCACAGAGATGAACTTGCTTTGGTCCGAAATTTGCAGATCAACCCAAATCAAAAGCAAAAGACCTTGAGAAGATGCTGGCTGAAGCTGTTAAGAGTGCGTCATTATCCACAGTGAAACAGATACTGTATCGACATGGGCTGAAGGTCACTCTGCCAGGAGGAAGCCATTACGCCAAAAGACTGACAAACCTAAAATGTGACTGTTTGGCCATAATGACCATTGTTATGTTTGGAGGAAAAAGGGGGAAGCTTGCAAGCCTGAGAACACCATCCCAACTGTGAAACACAGGGGTGGCAGCATCATGTTGTGGGCATTATTAGGAAAGAACATTATGTGGAAATACTGATGCAACATCTCAAGACATCAGCCAGGAAGTTAAAAGCTTGGGCGCAAACGGGTCTTCCAAATGGACAATGAGCCGAAGCTAACTGCCAAACTGGTTACAAAGTGGCTTAAGAAGAACAAAGTCAATGTTTTGGAGTGGTCATCACAAAGCCCTGACCTCAATCCTATTGAAAATTTATGGGCAAAGCTGAAATGACTTGTGCAAGCAAGGCGGCCGACAAACATGGCTCATAACACCAGTTCTGTCAAGAGGAATGGGCCAAAATTCCTGCCAACTATTGTGAGACGTTGTGGAAGCATATCCAAAATGTTTGACCCAAGTCATACAGTTTAAGGACAATGGTACCAAATACTAATAAAATGTTTTTAAACTGTTGACTCTGAAGAAAGTCATAAAAATTGCCTTAAAAAAATCCCCCTTTCATTATTCTGGCATTTAGCGAATATATTTTAAAGAAATCATTTTGGTAATCCTAATTGACCTAAAACGGAAAAAAGTTTATTCTAAATTCATGTCAGACAGTGAGAAATAAATGGCGAGTTTTTATTTTTTAATTTTATATAGTATATGTAAACGTCTAGTTTCAACTGTACATCACACTGTGTCGAAGAACTAGCCCAAAAAACAATAACCACATTTTTTGTGTAATAACTTTGATTCTCCACAGTGCCAGTGTTCCAGACTAACGAGCAACAATTCCCACTGGATTAAGAGCTGCACGTCTCTCAAGTCACTTTATAGTCTGTTATATATTTTTCTGTTTCACATTTATCCAAATGTGTTGCTGTAATTTTAGTTGTGCATTATTTTTACAACAAGATCATTGCACTGATTGGAGTTTGTATACTAATCTTAGCATTTCTAGTATTGTTTATTATATGCCATGTACAGCAATTAGCTCTACTAATTTGTTTAACTTATTAATATTCTAAATCATGTTCATCCACCATTTTAAACAATGTGATAACCATTTTGATACTTTTTGTGTGTATGTAACTCTTAAACCCTTTTTTCTCTGTAAACAGGAAATTCATAGTAATTCATAGTAGTCAAGTGTTTAATAAAATTTATCACTTTCATCATCTCATAAGTCAACCTGATTCATGTATTTTTAAAGAAACAGTTGTTACAACATCACTGTTCATTAATAATGTGACTTTATTTTCAGAATGTTAACAAAGTAAATGAGGTTAAACACAATCTAATAAACTAATGTGTAACAATAACTACATCAAATGGAAGTACCTGGGTAAAGATTCTAATATAAGAAAACTGAAGAGCTGGAAGCCCTGATGATGTCTCCATCGATGGACTTTGGAGTGCCTTTACAACAGCAGCTGGATCTGCGGGTCAAGCTTGACGTCCTCCCTGCAAAGCGCCTGGAGAGCTCGTCCCTCTGCGGTTGCCATGTTCCGAACCTAGAGTAAACACAGAGACAGAAACGCAAATGATGGTCAGTGAAACAGAGTACTGTACAGTAACACAGGGAGCAGAGAGCACAAGGATCACAACAACTGTCTCAGATGAAGAAGACAGAGCTGATATTAAAGACTATAAAGTAGGGACAGTCGCTCGACATTCTGTGTCGATTCACGTCTCGTTCTTTTAAAGCAGAACTGCATCGAAACAGCATTTCACAATCACGTTTCAATACGCGTCAGTTCCTAGGTCCCGCTGTAGACCCGAGCGCAATAAGCGGAATATAAACTTAAATAAAATAAATATAGTAAGTGTGAGAATTTAAACACTTTTCATTTTAAAAGCAACAAACGTCCTCCTTCCGTTTTTAACTGGAAACGATGGAAAATTACTTTGACTAACATTTAAGTCTGTGTTCAACAGATGTACAGTCTACATGCATATTCAACAGTGGTATATATTAGAGAGGATAAAGATGATTGGCTTTAATTTTAATTAATTTAATTATTTTTTTGCATTCTACAAGACTAATTCTGCTTGTCGTTGACGTTCACAGCTACAAGTGATCGGTTTCAGAGTACAGGTCTGGTCATTATACCATGGTGCTTTATCTACCAAATGTGTTTGATTCTGAGCAACACTATCAAGGCTAGAACAGAGCACAATCTACAGATCATCTGTTACATGCTCTAGATCTTTAGGGTGAAATGGGAAGGAGAAATCTGGAAGGTTATTAATGATGACACTAGCTGTCGGGCATTTAGCTTCAGAACCTGACGTTCGGGTTGTGCATAGACCTATAAATTGGGAAGATGTCGCCACAACCACTTCCACGTAGAACTGTCGCGATAACCAACAATATTGGGCTATTAACAAGCAAACCGCAGGGAATGGCAAGCAATCTCCACACCACAGTGTTCATGTTTTCTCTGTTTTGCAATGCACCAGTTTAGACAAGGTACTATGCAAAATTTGTGAGACGAAGCCTGCATGTTGGACGTCAGCTATAGAGGAGTCATGTCAATGAGTAGACAAAACCACGCACTCAGAGATTCTGGTAGTGCACCTGCCTTAATACCCTAGAGAGTCCGAGCAGATCACTCAGAGCTCCATCAGAGATAGTGTTAGTGCTTGGTCACTCAGATTCTTTCTAAACCACACAAGGCGAACAAGTTTTTCTTAATCAGTAAACAGGAGAGGGTCAAAACCAGAGCTGTGGCAACCATAAGTGAAGGGCTGAGGCAAAATCAGAAGAAGAGAAACAGGCAGAGGTCTGGTATAAAAGACTGACAAAACTGGGCAAAAGAGTCTAAACATAAAAAGGTCAGAACACAAAGCAAAACGGAGCAAACAAGCACACAGGAGATAAACAGGGGAAGGTTAAGTAGCCGAGCTGAAAACTCCAGCGATCTGGCTTTGTCCCGATTGGCCAGAGCGGTTACAGTGTGGGAAATTGAGTACATATACAACAACTGACGGTAAAACTGCATATCGCAATGTTGAACCACCCTAAATCACTGCGGGGTGATTCTACTTCCACACGAGTAACTGCAATAGCTAAAACCTTGGGGAGTAGATGCATTTAGACTGAAACAGTGACAGCCTCTGTGAACTCTCACCAAGGACGTGGAGAACATAGCCACAATAAACCAAGTATCAAGTTTACAATAGGCTTTATTACCTGAATGTAGTCAATGACCACAGTGGTGATGGTTGCAACATTAAAACACAGCATGAAATCCTTAATCCCTGTAATTATGATGTTTCCACATTACTGGATGCAGTGGAGAACATGGAAGTCAAGAGTAAGGTTGATAAACTGAGCAGATTTCTCTTGTATGCAGGCTTCACAGTTTAGGCTCAGAGTAGAAACTAAGAACCTGACACACGAGCAAAAGCAGTACTTGATCTAGTAAACACTGACCAAGCTGGTCCTATAGATCATAGTGTGCTAAAGAGGGCTGTAGAGACACTCTGGCGTTTACTGAGGGTCACTCAGGTGCAGTCTGTGAACTTTCAGAAAACTAAAAGGTGAAACCGTAAAAGCTACTTAGCGATAGTACACGCTCTCCAAAGAGAGATAGGAGAGCGCCTCAGTACTCAGCTGACTGAGTCAGATACTGAAGACCAGACACTGACCAATGCTGACCATCACTACAGGGTCTGTAATGTACCACAGAGCTTGTCATGCACAGTCAAGCAATGGGATGGATTACAAGGAGACCTCTTTAACTGCAGACGTTATACACTCTGATGCAGATGACCACACAGTCCGACCTTTAGCTTCACCAGATGGACGTTACAACAGCCTACTTGACCGCTCTGATTAATACTGAGATCTGTATGGAGCGACCAGAGGGATTTGAAGGAAAGTCTAATCCAGGTGAAAGTCACTGTGTGCTCTCAAACAGTCTGGAGGAACCTGGATCCATGGTTCCTTTATTATCTAGATAAAACATGGCTTTACACAGAACCCAGCTGACCCTTCTGTTCACAACACACACACTAAAAACAGGAGGAGAATACTGATAGTCTGGGGAGATGATTATTCACCAGGTTTCCTACCCTTAGGATGCAGCAGCAGCACAATCCCTCTATATCGTTGTTTTTTTCAGTGATGAATGTTTGCTTATAATCCTCTCGTCTGTGTTTTTCTGAAGCGGCAGGGCTCCTTCTGGACCTCCGCGTCGGGCGGAGAATAGCGACAAGAGAAAACAGGAGACCGTGGCGGTCCTCTTTGGGCTCCGATACTTTTCAGTGTTTTACAGAAGAACCTCCAACAGTGAGAACACCGCCCTGAGGAGCTGTCCTCGCTACCGGAGCAAGTGAAGAGCCGAGGACCTCGAACCAGTCAGCAGAGGTGAAAACCGGCTGTGGTGGTGGAGGAGTAGCGAACGAACTTCTGTCAAAATAAAAGTCCCTCCTAAACCTGAATAAAAAGACTTTCTGACTCTCTAAATTAGAAATGATAAACTAATTTAAGAAAACAAAGTGTTTACAACAATTTAAACGCTTTTAAAAGTAACTTAAATTAATAACTGTAAATAATACATATAAAGGAGAAATCTGACACAGGACATATACATATTTAATAAAATTGGTCTTATGAAGGAAAATATTCAGCTTTCTAACACTGGCACCATGTTTAACCCGTTATGACAAAGTGAAAACAGAGTTTTAGAAATTTTTGCTCATTTATTGAAAAGGAAAAACAAAATTTTTGACATAAGTATTCACACCTTTTACTCTGTACTTAGTTGAAGCACCTTTGGCAGTGATTACAGCCTCCAGTCCTCTTGGGTATGATGCCACAAGGTTTGCTTACCTGGTTTTGGGGATTTTCTGCCTTTCTTTTCTGCAGATCCTCTCTGTAAGGTTGGATATGGACGTTGGTGGACAGCCATTTTCAGGGCTCTCCAAAGATTTTTGATAGGGTGGATTTTTGATAAGGCAGGGCTCTGGTTGGCCACTCAGTAGCATTCACAGAGTTGTCTCTAAGCCATTCCTGTGTTGTCTTGAGTCACTGACTTGTTGGAAGGTGAACCTTTGCTCTTTTGGACGATTTTTGATCAATTACTGTAAACGTGGCGTCTACCTCACATGTTCCCATGTTTGTGGGTACTGGAACTTTATCATACCTACTGTTCTATAATTAGAAATTTTATTATCAGGGTACACAGACCCAGACAAATTGCATGGTAATGTGACACAAAAACCGTTGTCACCAATGTTTGTCCTTTGAGGTAAATGAACAAGTTCACACAGTTACGCACCTTTAAGGCTTTTGTATGTCCACTACATCATTTTCAGGAATCCAGCTGTTGAATTTTGATGGCCAACCTAACCATTTCACTAAAAACAATGTTTTTTTTTTCTTTTTCTCAATGGTTTTATTTTATCTAAAATCTTTGAATGCATAATCTTTGCATTAACTCTTCTTCATTTAAACTACCTTGTATAATATCACCCTCATAATCTTTCAATCTATGAACAGGTGGTTGTTGCTGGATGCAGTCTGATATGGTGAAAAACTCTGTATCGTTCTCCTCATAACCCTTTGTAAATGGCCCCCTAACATTAGAAATACGTGAAACATCACCTATCTTATACTTAAATGTGGCTTTCTTGTCTAGTTTGTTTCTCAAACCATACAATGTTTTAGACACAATAGATTCATTTTTTGTCACATTGACAGGCTTCATTTTGATACAATGTTGACTAATGTTGGCTATTGTTGTACCCACTCATTATATCTTGTAAGACATCAATATACCTTTAGGAATTTATAGTAGTTAGATATTGCCACATGTGTATTTTTAATGTTCGGTTAAATCGTTCTATGATGCAGGCTTTTAGTTCTTTTCCCATTTTGTTTTTTGACACAACATTTTAAAAATTTGTATTGAAAAACTCTACCCCTGTCAGTTTGTAACTTTCGAGGTACTCTACCTTCTTCTAGTATTGGCTTGAAGGCCTTTGAAACTTCCAAACCTGACTTTTATTTTTTTATAAACGGACCTATGAGTATTTGCTAAATACATCAATACATGTCAGCATGTATTTTTAACCGCTGTTTTCCTCAGAATATATACTCATATCAACAAGATCAGCTTGGAATTTAGTCAATACCGTATACTATAGCCCTGTTTCTTTTGTACTTATGCTGTATCTGAAACCTGTTGATCAGACAGGTGCACTCCAGTATTTTCTAAAACACCCCGTTTCAAACAATTTTTACCACCACATGAACCAGAATTAGATGGCGTGTAATACGCTGACCTCATAAGATTTGACATGTTGATAGATGACATTGTTTGAAATAATGATTCCACAGATTGTTTAGTTGACTGTTTTATTCAAAACTCAATCAATGAAGTCTAAAAAGAAAATCACACACCAATCTACATTTCTCTCAGTTAGATATTACAAGTGATTCAATCACTTTACAAACATTGATCGGTTTCTTTTTTATCACACAAATGTCTAAGATGTATGTATGTATGTTTTTGAAGAATATTGTCATGAATGCGATTTAGAGCAGCTTGTCTATGCTGTTCAATAGAAATTTGTGATCTTTGTTAATCAAATCTGTAAATTGTATTGAATAATAAAACTAATTTACACATAATCACTATGTTACAAAGAATAATGAATATTGTTCATTTTGTATGGTCTTACCCAATGGTGAGTGGTTGTCTTCCAACCTAAGACACTTTCTATACGAATGTGACGCATCAGCGACACCAAATCTAGCACGTTTTCCTTACCAACTCACTGATGACCCTTGGGCCGCTTTGATGTTGCTGTAACTTCCCCGGACTGCTGGTTAAACACGGCTTAAAGGTCGTTGGTGCATGTAATAATTTTTTTTTTTTTTTATAAAAATTTAATTACTGTGTAAATCATGTATTTTGGAGGTTATCAATTACCATTTACTCCGGTGCATGTAAAGTCATTAATCGGATTACTGACATGACAGTTGTGTTTGTAAACTTACAGACTCTCACTAAAACATGCATATATGTTTATCGTAATTCTGACCCAGGAGCCACTTCATTTATTTGTTAATGCAAAGTAACGAGTAAAGTAAAAAAAAAAAAAAAAAAAAAATATCGCAGCATCAATTACTTTTATACATTTACATATACAATTAATACATTACTATCTGCCTTTACACAGATATCCCACAATGCTTAGTGACTTTATAATCCTAACTCTGAATGATGAGTAATAGCCTCTCATGAGCAGGTTTTTGTATTTTGTTAACCCTTACGTGTCAGCTTATCTATAATTCTCAGTCCATTAAGTCGGTTATTAGCATTGAGTCTCGTGTTAGCCACTCTTTAGCTTTAGCTCATGTTAGCCCACAGCACGGAAATATCTGTTCTGTATGTTTAACTTTGTGAATTTGTTTTCCTCCTGCACAAGTTACTTGGAGAAGAAGATTTTTTACAGCTGTTTTTAAAGTTGAGATTTTTTTTTAGGTGTTTTATAAGACACTGCTGTTGCTTCTGAAGCACGCCGCGGAGGGGAAAGCGTTCAGAGGCTCAGAAGCACTGCTGGAGGCTAAGCAGGGAGCCTGAGTGTGTAGCAGCAGGTCAGCCTACAGTGACCCAGCGCATGGTGAGTAAGACCCAGGCGACCATGCTTAGTACCATCACTGTTGTACAAGCTTCACTCAGTCAGGCTGATGTAAGATATGGGGGTCTTCCAGGAACAGGCAGTGTACTTGTAATTCTCTCATGTTTCTAGCTGTTCTTTATGAGTGCACAGACCTTACAAACACTGATCTAGATTTCATTTTAGAACAAGGAGATTTGTTGTATGTTTGTGTTAGACAAAAACTTAAGTGAATGTAGATTTGTTTATGATTACTTGGCTTTAGATGAACTTTCTAATGAAGTTGCAGTATATGAGCACTCAAACAGTGTTTGTAAACATCTGTTACGGTATGGATATTTGAGAAAGCAAGGACCTAATGGTGCAGAGGATTTCCTGAAACTTTCAGAAAGACTGCAGTGCCTTTCGACAGACGAAAAGTACGCCCTGCATACACTGAGAAGACTGACGTCTTGCCCTGTTCCGGGACCAGTCAGGAAGATTTAGCAATATATTTTTATTTCTGAGGGACCTCCATTTTAAGGATCCTCTGACTATTAGGGACTTGACCCCAGGACCTTTTGCCATGCCCTAGCCATGCTTTTGAGGCCCTAGCCATGCTTTTGGGCCCCTTATAACAAAAAATGGATGAGGTGTTGTGGCACTGCTCTGACTTTAACTTCTGGCTATTAGGGGTCCTAGGAAAGAGGGGGGCCTATTTTTTTAGAGGGCCCTGGTTATGAAAGCCCCTACCAGGGGGCCCTAGAGAAGAGCGGGGCATACCATTAGAGGGCCCTCGATCACGAGGGCCCCTGCTTCCATAGAAGTCGTTTACCATAGTTCCTTGACTTTCTAGGGACCTACAAATTGCCAGGCAAGCTACCATATTTAATAACAGATGTTTTGTTCGCAATTCAGGCCATTACTTAATATTTCTGAATTTGTATTGTTTCAAAATTATTATGTTCAATTTTTGCAGTGCAGAGACAAATTAATTTAGCAATTTTGCAATTATTTAAATTTAAGACAAGCAATTTGTCTGATGAATGCTATCTTTGACACCAATTAAATGTGAATTAAATTTGGCCAAGGGTATGATTTCACTTATGTGAAAACAACAAGCCATTTGACTAGTTTCATCTGGGCTTGACTAGATCAGCCCACAATGGTAATTTTTTGGGCAGCATAGAACTCTTAGCCAAATTTGACCCATTCCTAGCTGAGCAGAATTTATCCATTTGATGGGACAGAGAACAAAGCAGGCAATTGTTAATGAGATCAAGGAATCAAAAATACTTCTCTGTTATAGTTGACTCCACTACAATAGAGTCCGAGCTCATCTTAAACAATAAACCCCTTTTTTTTTTTACGTCCCCTGTGCAGCACATTCACTGAATTTAGTTGGTGTCAGTGCTGTTGACAGTAGCCCAGAAGCTGGTTGTTTTTTTTGACTTTGTACAGGCAATGTACACATTTTGTACATCATCTACACACAGGTGGGGAAAGGTTTTCTGTGATACTGATATCAAACTCGCACTGAAATCACTGTCAGGTACTCGATGGAGCGCACAAGCTGAGTCAGCTGAGGCTCTTTGGAAATATTATGCACAACTGAGAGAGGCATTGAATGATATGTCTAAAGATATGGAGGAGAAATGTGTAACTCGAAGTGAAGCCTCTGCACTCTGACAAATTGGACACGTTGGAGATGGCCTTCATGGCATGCTTCTGGGACACAGTACTACAGAGGTTCCAAGCCACAAGCCTGCGGCTGCAGAAGCATAATGTCACCACTGCTGACTCCCAAGGGAACAGGCATGACCTCCAGCAAACAAAGAAGCGCAAAATTATGTCTGATGGTGCAGAGCCAGGTGTGGCATTTAACGGAAAGGATCGAAACTTTCAATGTTGTCATTGACAAACTTGTGTCCTGTCTCAACCACAGTTTGAATGCAAACACACACTTAACTGAGCTATTTGATGTTCTTTTCATGCTTGACAATATGTCAAACAGTGAGCTCACTTTAAAGGCTAACTCACTCAGAGCTGAACATGAGCCTGGCAGATGAATTGATACAATACAAGTCATTCATAACAGAAAAAGAAAGATGTCCTAGTAAAATGCTCAAAACCATGATCAATTTGAATTTACAGTCAACCTTTCCAAATGTCTACATATAATTTTTTTTTGACTGTGCCTATCACAAATTGTGAAGGGGAGCGTTCATTCTCCAAACTGGCTCGTATTAAGAATTAACTCGGGATTAGGATGCGCCAAAACTGCCAGAACTCACGGTCACTTCTGGCCATTGAATCAGATTTGGTCAGACAGCTTAATTTTGATGAATTAGTGGATGACTTTGCAAGAAAGAGGAGTAGAAAAAAACTTATATAAAATAGATTCTTGTGTTCGGGTTAGTTATTGACAGGTTTGTTTAATTGTTGCTATGGTGTCAGAGGTGGTTGCTATGGTGTCCCACATGATTGCTATGGTGTTGCTAGGTGGTTGCTATGGTGTCCCAGGTCATTGCTATGTTGTTGCTAGCTGGTTGCTATTGTGTCACAGGTTGTTGCTATGGTGTTGCTAGGTGGTTGATTTGGTGTTGCTAGCTGGTTGCTATGGTGTTGCTAGCTGGTTGCCATGGTTTCACAGGAAGTTGCTAAGCTGTTGCTAGGTGGTTGCTGTGGTGTTGCTAGCTGGTTGCTATTGTGTCACAGGTTGTTGCTATGGTGTTGCTAGGTGGTTGCTATGGTGTCTCAGGTGGTTGCTATGGTGTTGCTAGCTGGTTGCTATGGTGTCTCAGGTGGTTGATTTGGTGTTGCTAGCTGGTTGCTATGGTGTTGCTAGCTGGTTGCCATGGTTTCACAGGAAGTTGCTATGCTGTTGCTAGGTGGTTGCTGTGGTGTTGCTAGCTGGTTGCCATGGTTTCACAGGAAGTTGCTATGGTGTCTTAGGTTGTTACTATCGAGTTGGTAGGTCTTTGCTATGGTGTCGCAGGTGGTTACTATGGTGTTGCTAGCTGGTTGCCATGGTTTCACAGGAAGTTGCTATGGTGTCTTAGGTTGTTACTATGGAGTTGTTGGTGGTTGCTATGGTGTCCCAGATGTTTGCCATTTCGTTGCTTGGTGGTTGCTATGGTGTTGCTAGGTGGTTGCTTTGGTGTCTCGGGTTGTTACTGTTGTGTCGCTAGATTGTTGCTATGGTGTCACAGGTGGTTGCTATGGTGTCCCAGGTGGTTGATTTGGTGTCACAAGTGGTTGCTATGGTGTTGCTATGGTGTTAGGTGGTTCCGATGGTGTCACAGGTAGTAGCTTTGGTGTCTGAGGTTGTTACAATGGAGTTACTAGGTTTTTGCTGTGGTGTCATAGGTGGTTGCTTGGGTGTTGCTAGGTGGTTGCTATGGTGTCCCAGATGGTTGCTTTTTTGTTGCTAGGTGGTTGCTATGGTGTTGCTATGGTGTCCTAGGTCGTTGCTATGGTGTTGGAAGGTGGTTGTTTAGGTATCTTAAGTGATTGCTTCAAGTTCCACCTCAACATTCAGTGTCAGTGTAAACTCAGCACTACCTTAAAAGAAGTTCCACCTTAAAATCCTGTGCTAATTAAGCACAATTCCACCTTAAGCTCAGTTCCACCTTAAAGAACTGACTGTGTGCTGCTGCTGCTGCTGCTGAGCATTAGGCTGTGAGCATGGGAGACATTGGGCTCCGTGCATGAGTCTGTGTGGTGTGTGAGAGTGTGACATCACGCTGTCCAACATTCCGTCAGTGCGTTTCTATGAAATTTATTAAAAATGATCAATTGGATCGACTCCAAAAATACGTAGTAGACCGCACAGCGTGATTATCTACGAAACGGTGTTTGAACCGCGTCTGTACGTTAAGCGGTTCGGCCTGTTTTAATCGCACAAATGTGTGGAAGAAACAAGAATAATAATAAGATGAAAAGGAATAACAATATACAGTGCTTTTCAGATGGTTGCTATTGGATTGCTGGGTGGTTGCTATGGTGTCACTTGTCATTGCTATGGTTTTGCGAGGTGGTTGCTATGGAGTTGCTAGGTGCGTGCTATGGCATCATTGGTGGTTGATCTAGTGCTTCTAGGCAGTTCCTGTGGTTTCACAGATAGTTGCTGTGATGTTGCTAGGTAGTCGTTATTGTGTTCCAGGTGCCAACTTAATAATTTTTGTCTTCCACCCTAAAATTCAGTGTCACTGTAAACTCAGTATTACCTTAAAAGAAGGTCCACCTTAAATGTCAGTGAGGGTGTAAATTCAGTGAGTGTAAATTCACAATTGATTAAAAACGATAAATCTGATCGACTCATTTAAAGCATTTAGCAGACGCTCTTATCCAGAGTGACTTGCAAAAGTGCTTTGCTGTTTACCCAAGAATAACCTCAGCTAGTTTGAATAAGCTAAAAATTCAAAGATACCTCTAAGTCAGTAAGGAGACCACTCTTGCAATTTGCCCAAGTACTCTCGGAAGAGGTGGGTCTTCAGTCTGCGTTTGAAGACAGCAAGCGACTCCCAGGGACACCCAGGGGAAGCTCGTTCCACCACTTTGGTGCCAGGACAGAAAAAAGCCTGGAAGCTTGTCTTCCATGGATTTTGAGGGATGGCGGGTCGAGCCGAGCTGTACTTGAAGCTCGAAAGGCTCTTGGTGCGGATCGGTCTTTTGACCTTTGCCATTAAGTACGCAGGGGCTGGTCCTTTTTTTGGCTTTGTAGGCCAGTGGTTCAAGGTTTTGAATCTGATGCTGGCTGTAGAGGCAGTGATGGCATCAACGGTTAGAGCTCCAGGCTATTGATGACAACTTTGTGGGTTCAATACCCGGGCTCAGCAAACTGCCACTCTTAAGTAAGACCCTTCACCTTCTTTTGTGGGCACCGCAGCAATGGCTGCCCACCGCTCCAAGCATGTGTGCTCACTGTCCATTGTGTGTTTTCAATGTGTGTATGTGTGTTTTCACTGCACAGCTGGGTTCCGGGTTACAGGTTGAAGCTGAATTCAGTCTGTGCCACAAAAAATGTCAAATAGTGAGTCTGGTTTTCTTGTCTTGTACGTTGACGCTGCAATATTGTGGGGGAATCTTTTCAGGCGTTTCAATATTCAATGTATACGTTGTTTTCAGAAACAGACAGATGGTGGCTTTGTAACAGTGCGCGGAGAAGCAAATCTGACTACCGCAGTTTTGGAGGTTCCACCGAGATCCCAATATTCCTCTGGGTCCAGAGTTTAGAGACAGGATCAGAAACCGACAGAGGCGGCCGCCGTCATCCCAATGAGTGATTCTGAGTCAATTCAGGCGCTCTACTGACTCCGAGACTCTGTACCCGATGTGACTGTAGGTAAATTAATTGGACCGTTTGCCTTACGAATTTAGAATAAACGGAAGGAGACGAGACGGCATATTCTTAGACCTTCAGGTTACTTTAACCCGGATCCCTTTGATATCATGTCTCACAGTTGTCTAAAACTTCAAATTTTAATAAATTTGGATCCTTGAAAATTTCTCCGGTTTAAACAACGCTGAGAATGTAAATATTAAAAAACAGATTTTAGGAGGTTTACTTCTCAGTACTGTTCAATCTAGAGAATTTTGTAAAGGAATTCGAATTCAATTTTTTAGAAAATAATATTATTGTACAGTAACAATGTTATTTTTCAAAGCTGTTCAAATTAGAGCTTGAATAGGATAAGGTGGGAGAAAATGTAGTCAGTCTGTAAAGAGCATTTAGAAACCCAGTGAGGAACCCATTCCAAACGTAAGGATTTGCTGGGAAATTAATTCCGTTTTGGTTGACTCGGGTGCAGCAGTTTCAGTACGGACACAATTCTAACAGTGGATGTTTCAGGCTTACCACTCACAGAACATTTGTGCAGTCCTGTGAAGGTGAAATTGGGTAATAGAACAGTAAAACACTGGTTTATAGTCTCCACACATTGCCCTGTGAATTTACTAGGACGTGACTTATTGGGAGCTTTAAGTCTAAACCTACAAGGTACAGATTCCGGTTTTTCTGATGCTAGTCCTAGTATAGGGATATTACCATTTCTAATAGGCCCAGTAGAATATTCTTGATCTGACAGAGCAGAGAACCTGATGCGTCACATGGAGCTCTGTCAAAGGTTGAATGGGAAAATGTATGGCTGTCACCCCAGAAGGAAGCCTCTTCTGAGATCTGTACACAAGAAAGCTCACAAACAGTTTGCTGAAGACCTGTCAACAAAGGACATGGATTACTGGAACCATGTCCTATGGTCTGATGAGACCAATATTAATTTGTTTGTTTCAGATGGTCTCAAACATGTGTGGCGGCAATTAGGTGAAGAGTACAAAGATAAGTGTGTCATGCCTACAGTCAAGCATGGGAATGCCATGGTCTGGGGCTGCATGAGTGCAGCAGGTGTTGGGGAGTTACATTTCATTTAGGGACACATGAACTCCAATATGTACTGTGAAATACTGAAGCAGAGCATGATCCCCTCCCTCCGAAAACTGGGTCGCAGGGCAGTGTTCCAGCATGAAAATGACCCCAAACACACCTCTAAGACGACCACTGCTTTATTAAAGAGGTTGAGGGTAAAGGTGATGGACTGGCATGTCTCCAGACCTAAATCCAATAGAACATCTTTGGGGCATCCTCAAGCAGGAGGTGGAGGAGCGCAAAGTCTCGAATATCCGTCAGCTCCGTGAAGTGGAAAAGCACTCCAGTGACAACCAGTGTGAAGCTCTGCTAAACTCCATGCCCAGGAGAGTTAAGGCAGTTCTGGAAAATAATGGTGGCCACACAAAATATTGACACTTCAGGAACTTTCACTAAGGGGTGTACTCACTTTTGTTGCCGGTGGTTTAGACATTAATGGCTGTATATTTTAGTTCATATTCAGCTCGTTGCGCTCGGGTCTGCAGCGGGACCGGGAAACTGACGCGCCTTGACACGTGACTGCGTTCAGTGACGTAAGAGAGTCAGCGACTCTTCGCTCCACTGCTGCTTCGGGATTGGTGCGGCAGCGTTGGAGCTGGACTTCAGAGACAACTGGGAGAGTTTTCGGGAGTGTCCAGCCCTCTACCGTAGAGATGGGCTTCACCCGAGCCGCCTGGGGTCTGTCGTTCTCTCCGGGAACATCAGGAAGGTGGTCCGCTACGACTGACTGGCTCTATCAAGTCCTACCACTCGGGTAGGTGAATTAGAGAGTTTTTACTCCATTTAAACCAGTCATTCTGACATTTCTTGCATGGTGTGGGGAATAGTCCTTTACCAGGATCACCGTCATATAACTGATCGGACAAACCCTACAGTGCTGAGACTGTGTCTGTCCCCCATATAAACCGCAATTGTAGATGTTAGAAAATCAATTTTAACAACCTAATTAAATCAACATTAGCGCTTCGTGTTTCCCGTATTAAGTTGGGGCTGTTAAATGTAGGATCTCTAGAAGCTAAAGCAGTCTCTGTCACTGAGATTATTACTGAAAACCTCCTCAGTTCACTGTGTCTTTGTGAAATGGAGGTTAAAGCTAATGAATCATTGCTTTGAATGAATCAACTCCCCCAGGCTTGAACTCCTGCAGTTCTCCTTGCAGGTCTGGTCACAGCAGCGGCGTAGCCTCAGTCCATGTTTCAGTTCTAGACATAATCCAAAACTCAGCTTACTCTGAAAGTGGCAGGCTCTTCCCCAGCTTCTAAAAAGCAGCTCTCTTTTCTGTTTATTACAGTCTGTCGTCCTCCTGGACTTTATACAGATTTTCTTAGTGAATTGGCTGACGTCTTATCAGAGGTAGCTATCTCTACTGATAAGGCTTTGATTGTCAGAGATTTTAATATTCACTTGGAGAAGTCTCAGGACCCCTTAGAACTGGGTTTAATCAATCTTAGATGCCTTGGGATTCATTCCAAATGTTAAAGGTCCAACTCATAGATGCAACCCTACACATCTAGTTCTGACCCTGGGTATTGAAGCAGTCAGCATTTCCCAGCCCGACTCCATCTCTGACCACTACCTAACCATGTAGCCTTAAACCGGGATATTCCCCTGCAGCCTCGCTTTATGAGCAAGCGTACCATAACAACCTCTACAGCTAGTGTATTTATTAATAACCTTCCAGATTTAACCATCTCCTGCCCATCTCTTCCTATAGATCCTGAGCATGAAACATGATATGCTGTCTGTGCTCCGCTCTAATCCTGACCGTGTTGCACCAATTAAGAAAAGGCTAGCGCCTTGGTCCCATCAGCATCTGCGTCCTCTAAACAGAGAACTCGTATTTACTCTTTATAAGCTGCCGCTGGGCAAAATAATCTGCAAACATGGCATTGACTTGACTTTCATGGTTATGCTGATGACACCCAGCTATACTTATCTGCCTGAATAAAATAACAGACTGTCTTAAAGACATAAAGAGGTCTTACTTATTGATCCAAATATGGAATCCAAAAATGTAAATATTGCTGTAGATTTAGATGGATTCTCAGTCTTACCCAGGAGCACTGTAAAAAAAAAAAAAAAAAACTAGGAGTTGTTTTTGACTCTGTCCTCTCGTTTGATGCACACATCTGTTACATGGTTAAAACTGACTTCTTCCACCTACGTAATATTGCCAAGCTGCGTAATGACATGATTACATGATGCAGAGAAGCTGGTGCAGCATTCATAACTTCTAGATTGGATGACTGTAATGCTCTTTTGGTTGGAAGTTCATGTAAACCATTAAAAAAGCTCCAACTCGTTCAGAATGCAGCTGCTAGAGAGCTCACTAGGGCTAGGAAATTTGACCATATTAGTCCCATTCTCTCGTCCCTGCACTGGTTACCAGTTAAATTTCGTGTTGATTATAAAATACTCCTTCTAAACGGTTTGGCCCCACAATATCTTGGGAAACTTCTAAAACCTACAACCAGTCACGTACACTTCGTTTGCAGGACGCTGGCCCTCTGTGAGTTCCTCGCTTTAGGAGAATCAACACTGGAGGAAGAGCTTTCTCTTATAAGGCTCCCCAACTCTGGAATAAACTTCCTGTTGCTGTTCGGGACTGTTCAGACACACTCTCTGTGTTTAAATCCAGATTAAAAACTTACCTTTATGATCAAGCTTCCAGATAATCCATCAATGCACTGTACTGTTACCCTTGCTGATGTAGCTTGTATAGATACTAACATGTTTTGGACTGTTCTGCTCTCTGTTCACAGGTTCCTGATCAGTTCTGCAGTCTCTCTAATCTACTTCCTTTACAGGCCGGACATCAGTCTTATCTGACATCTCCTAAACGTATCATCATTTTCTCCTTTTTTTTTTCTCTCCCCTATGTGCTGAGCTGCCCCCCTGCTGAGCTCTCCCTAACCCTCTGTGTTTTTCCCCTCCTTTCTGTTTCTATCTCTTTCACATGTCTTGAGATGCCTGGTTCCAAATGTTCCATCTTGGTACCGCCTGACCGGACCTGGCTCTCCACTATCCTCCTGCCCGCTGGTCTGCTCTGGGGCCTCGCATTGATTCATCCTCACCTCCCTGCATGACTCTGCTTCTGACTCTTTTTCTGCATGGACTTTATCACTCTCACTCACATTCTCATTTTGTTTGGCTTGATGCCAGATTTACTTTTTTATTGTGTTTATTCCTGTTTTGATTTTTATTATGATCTGGTGTCGACCTGATGAGTCTGGGTTCCTCTCCAAGGTTTTTCCTAGCCACTGTTGCCACTGGCTTGCTCAGAAGAGGCTCTGACACATATCTCTGTAGAGCTGCTTTGTGACTACATTTGTTGTGAAAAGCTCTATATAAATAAAAGTGAATCGAATTATCTGGCTGTGTGTATTTAGGGGATTCAGACTGATTCAGAACTGTGGGAACGTCAGAGTAAATGGACTTGGTCTAAAATGAAGATCCCGGTCCTGCTTCTGGACCCACAGCACTGCACATTTCAACCTTACCAGCAAACTGATAGACAGTGACTGCTGGCATGTTTCATGGCTTGTGAATGATAATTATCGGCCCTAAACAAATTTCAGAAAGTTTCACACACTTGTATATTTTTTTTCCCCCTGAACAACAAGGACCTACCGTGTTGCTTCTACAATTAAGAGAGTCACAGAATTGCATCAAAGGTACCAGGGTAGGAGGCTATGAAACAATGAGACTGGTAAGAGATGGCCATTCAGGTTTATTAGAAAACTCATTCAGCATTTATTACTGCTTTAGTGCATCACCTGAATACACACTGCTTTCTGAAACATAGGCTCATTTATTTAAAACATTAAAAGTGAACTTATGACCCTGGTTATCACACTGTCTAAAATCTACCAAAGTTGAGGTCTAGGGCTTTGGCGAGAAAAATTAACGAACCAGCACAACAGATCTGATGCTCAGGTGAAATCTTGTATTATTTTCAACATGACAAAGAAACAACGGTCAACATCATATAACTTCAGGGTGAGATAAGACCAAAATAAACAAAATCTCACATCCCATCTTACTAACTAACCTAGAAAAAGAAAAAACTAAATAAATCAACTAAATAAATGACCCTCATCCCGACACTGATGTGACCAGAGCTAGACTGCTGACCATCAACATATTTACAGGAAAATACTACATTTACAAGAACTACAAGAGCTAAAAGGCTAAAGCTAAAAGATGGTCAGAGCAGCAGGAAATCCCAAGCTGCCTGAACGGGACCGCCACTGGCGGAGTGAGAACACCGCCAGTGTTGCTGCTGCTCCTCAGTAAGGAAAGCAGCTATTGGCTGATAAGTCACTAACCGTCGCTAAATGACTTCATCTCCTAATTTGCAATAATTGTCTACAAATGAACTCTGAATAAATGAACTTCTTAAGTTGATTCCTTTTTTGCATTTAAAATAGGTAAAATATCCCACATTACATAAATCATTTTTACATAAATGACATTAATCAGTTTTGTCCTGTGTTGTTACATGTTAGCATATCAAATTTAATCAGAAGACTGTTATGTGGGGAGGAAGTGCTACTCTACACTCAGCCCTCCTCCTATATCCGGGCTTCAGACCTACAAAGTGACCCTAAAAGAGACAGTTTGGTAGAAGTACTTAGTTTTTTACTTTTTGACAAAAGTTTTACTTTTTTTATGACAAAAAAGAAAGTCAATACATGTATAGAAACTGAATGATCTCTTACCTGTTACACAGATGCATACGAAAAGTCACCGTCATACAGTTGCAGACCGACAGAAAGTCAGCCAGTCAGCCATAGTTGTAAACGAAGATGCAGATGTACAGAACCTTGTTAGTCCACCTTCAGAAAGGGAGTCGATCATGGGGGCTTGCGAACCTGTATGACAAGAAACAAAGTCAAGACATGTATAGAAACTGAATGATCACTTATGTGGGGGAAATGGGCACGTTTTCACAACGGCATCATAAATTGGATGGATACCCAGCCTCAGAATTCTCAAATAATTAAATAAATCAGTCTCATTAATAAATTAAAGCAGTCTCATATATATGTTCAAATCATTAATATCTCAATCACTAATTTCTAACTAGAGAAAGCTATATTAATGATTTGAGTTCTGAAGGTTTTAAAAAATGTGAATTTTTTTTACAGTTATTGGCAACAACCAGTATTAAATGATATCAAGACGAACAACTTGGTGTAAATAAATGAAGCATTTATTAACACAAACTACACTAAACACAAATTACACCATCAGTCAGTATATTTACAATGTCTCAGAGCTAGATGGTTAGCTAAGAGTGTGTGGTAGAGGGAGAGAGAGAGGGCGAGAGTGAGTGCGCGCTAAACAATGTAAAGAGTATGCGTGCGTGTGCGCTTTCGCAGTGCGCGATGATGCGATAAGAGGCGGAGATTTACTTTGTTCCGTGAACAAAGGAAGAGAAAGGCGCGGAGTTTAAAATGTTTAAATATGGAGGTCGCCACTATATGTAAATGAGGTCAGTCCATCTTTGTTCTGCTTTCAGCTAGAACAAAGAGTGAAGCTGACTGTAAGAACATGTGTTAAAGCTGCTGCTATGACTAATGTGGCTGTATTTCCAGTGTTAAGAAAGAGAGGTTGCATGCAAAGAAGATTTATATCACTGCGCTCACAGATCTGAGTTTGCAGGGTCTAACAGTTACTGGTTCTTTCAGAAAGATAAATAATACATTTGAATGCATTAAACCTTAAGATAAAGGAATCTTTTGTTAAACTATGCCCAGATGTTAAAGTACAGTCTCACGTGACGGATATTTTCTCAAATATCCAGTGGTTGTCGTCCTCAGCTGATTTGAGGGAATTTTCACCATTCTTTGAAGAATGAAGATTCTTGACGTGCCGTCCAGGTACTGCTTCTGGGAATGCTCGTCCTTCTGGCTTCTGGTCCAGGAAAAGTTCACAGTTGCAAGTAAAGGAAATGTTCGCTTTACTCTCGTTCAGGTTGTGACCACCCGTTGCAAGCTTGACTTGAAGAAAGTAGCTGTGGAAACGCTGATCAGTCCAGCTGAAATTCTAAAGGCTCCTAAGGTGATTAGAGCTAGGCCCATCAAGAGCTGGCTGTCCTTTGTTAGGACAATGGTTGATGGCTCCTTTGGTTCCTTTGTTTCTCTCTGTAAAGTGTTTACCTTGGAGGGTAAACTCAGAGAGTGCTGTCAATTCTCTCTGTTAAGTGTTTACCTGTGTAGACAAACTCAGAGAGTGCTGTTGATTCTCTCTGTTAAACGTTTACCTGTGTAGATAAACTCAGAGAGCCACACCCATTTTCTTCTTCTGGTGTTAAACATGCATTGGGAGTTTCTGGTGGTGCTGTCACCTACTGGTGAGCAAGGGTACCTACACTTACCTGTTACACAGCTGTAAGCGAACAGTCAGCCTAGAACAGATGCAGATCAACAAAAATTCAGCCAGCCAGCCATAGTTGTAAACTGAGATGCAGATGTACAGAACCTTGTTAATCCACCTTCAGAGAGGGAGCCGATCTTGGGGTCCTGCAAACCTGTATGACAAGAAAGAGAGTCAATACATGTATAGAAACTGAATGATCACTTACCTGTTATACAGAAGCATACTAAAAGTCACCCTCATACAGTTGCAGATCGACAAAAAGTCAGCCAGCCAGCCATAGTTGTAAACTGAGATGCAGATGTACAGAACCTTCTTAATCCACCTTCAGAGAGGGAGTTGATATTTGGGTCCTGCGAACCTGCATGACAAGAAAGAGAGTCAATACATGTATAGAAACTGAATCATCACTTACCTGTTACACAGATGCATAATAACAGTCACCTTCATACAGATGCAGATCGACAAAATGTCAGCCAGCCAGCCATAGTTGTAAACTGAGATGCAGATGTACAGAACCTTGTTAATCCACCTTCAGAGAGGGAGTCGATCTTTGGGTCCTGCGAACCAGTATGACAAGAAAGAGAGTCAATACATGTATAGAAACTGAATGATCACTTACCTGTTACAGAGAAGCATACTAACAGTCACCCTCATACAGTTGCAGATCGACAAAAAGTCAGCCAGCCAGCCATAGTTGTAAACTGAGATGCAGATGTACAGAACCTTGTTAATCCACCTTCAGAGAGGGAGTCGATCTTTGGGTCCTGCGAACCTGTATGACAAGAAAGAGAGTCAATACATGTATAGAAACTGAATGATCACTTACCTGTTACACAGCTGCATACGAACAGTCACCCTCTTACAGTTGCAGATTGAAAGAAAGTCAGCCAGCCAGTCATAGTTGAAAACGAAGATGCAGATGTACAGAACGTTGTTAGTCCACCTTCAGAAAGGGATTCGATCATGGGGTCCTGCGAAGCTGTATGAGAAGAAACAAAGTCAAAACATGTATAGAAACTGAATGAACACTTACCTGTTACACAACTGTATGCGAACAGTCAGCCTAATACAGCTGCAGATGGACGCAAAGCCAGCCAGCCAGCCATAGTTGTAAACGGTGATGCAGATGTATAGAACCTTCTTACTCCACCTTCAGAGAGGGAGTCGATCATGGGGGCTTGCGAACCTGTATGACAAGAAAGAGTCAATACATGTATAGAAACTGAATGATCACTTACCTGTTACACAGATCCATATGAACAGTGATCTTCATACAGTTGCAGATCGAAAGAAAGTCAGCCAGCCAGCCATAGTTTTAAACGGTAATGCAGATGTATAGAACCTTCTTAGTCCACCTTCAGAGAGGGAGTCGATCATGGGGGCTTACGAACCTGTATGACAAGAAAGAGTGTCAATACATGTATATAAACTGAATGATCACTTACCTGTTACACAGATGCATACGAACAGTCAGCCTCCTACTGTTGCAGATCATCAGAACATCAGCCAGCCAATGTTCCAGATGGAGATGCAGACAACCACATACATTTGCAGAAGGCAAGTACCTTGTTGTGTGCATCCAGCTTCAAAGTGAGCCAGTCGTGAGGTCCTGTGAACTTGTATGACAAGAAAGAGAGTCAATACATGTGTAAAAACAGAATGAGCACTTACCTGTTACACAGCTGCATATGAACAGTAACCCTCATAAAGTTACAGATCGACAGAAAGTCAGCCAGCCAGCCATAGTTGTAAATGAAGATGCAGATGCACAGAACCTTGTTAATCCACCTTCAGAGAGGGAGTCGATCTTGGGGTCCTGCGAACCTGTATGACAAGAAAGAGTGTCAATACATGTATAGAAACTGAATGATCACTTACCTATTACACAGCTGCATATGAACAGTAACCCTCATACAGTTACAGATCGACAGAAAGTCAGCCAGCCAGCCATAGTTGTAAACGAAGATGCAGTTGTACAGAACCTTGTTACTCCACCTTCAGAGAGGGAGTCGATCTTGGGGTCCTGCGAACCTGTATGACAAGAAAGAGAGTCAATACATGTATAGAAACTGAATGATCACTTACCTGTTACACAGCTGCATGTGAACAGTCACCCTCATACAGTTGCAGGTCGACACAAAGTCAGCAAGCCAGCCATATTTGTCAACTGAGATGCGGATGTACAGAACCTTGTTAATCCACCTTCAGAGAGGGAGTCGATATTGGGGTCCTGTGCACCTGTATGACAAGAGAGTCAATACATGTATAGAAACTGAATGATCACTTACCTGTTACACAGGTTCTGTACACTCCTTCAGAGAGGGAGTCGATCTTGGCGTCCTGTGAACCTGTATGACAAGAAAGAGTCAATACATGTATAGAAACTGAATGATCACTTACCTGTTACACAGCTGTATACGAACAGTCACCCTTGTACAGTTGCAGATCGACAGAAAGTCAATCAGCCATCCATAGTTGTAAATGAAGATGCAGATGTACAGAACCTTGTTAATCCACCTTCAGGGAGGGAGTCGATATTGGGGTCCGGCAGACCTGTATGACAGGAAAGAGAGTCAATTCATGTATAGAATCTGAAAGATCACTTACCTGTTACACAGCTGTATGCGATCAGTCAGCCTAATACAGTTGCAGATCGACAGAAAGTCAGCCAGCCAGCCATAGTTGTAAACTGAGATGCAGATGTACAGAACCTTGGTAATCCACCTTCAGAGAGGGAGTCGATCTTGGGGTCCTGTGAAACTGTATAACAAGAAAGAGAGTCAATACATGTATAGAAACTGAATGATCACTTACCTGTTAAAAAGCTGCATACCAACAGTTAGCCTCCTACTGTTGCAGATCATCAGAACATCAGCCAGCCAATGTTCCAGATGGAGATGCAGACAACCACATACATTTGCAGAAGGCAAGTCCCTTGTTGTGTGCATCCAGCTTCAAAGTGAGCCAGTCGTGAGGTCCTGTGAACCTGTATGACAAGAAAGAGAGTCAATACATGTATAGAAACTGAATGATCACTTACCTGTTACACAGCTGCATACGAACAGTCACCCTCATACAGTTGCAGATCGACAGAAAGTCAGCCAACCAGCCACAGTTGTCAACTGAGATGCAGATGTACAGAACCTTCTTAATCCACCTTCAGAGAGGGAGTCGATCTTGGGGTCCTGCGAACCTGTATGACAAGAAAGAGAGTCAAAACATGTACAGAAACTGAATGATCACTTACCTGTTACACAGGTTCTGTACACTGCTTCAGAGAAGGAGTCGATCTTGGGGTCCTGCGAACCTGTATGACAAGAAAGAGAGTCAAAACATGTATAGAAATTGAATGATCACTTACCTGTTACACAGCTGCATACGAACAGTCAGCCTCCTACTGTTGCAGATCATCAGAACATCAGCCAGCCAATGTTCCAGATGGAGATGCAGACAACCACATACATTTGCAGAAGGCAAGTCTCTTGTTGTGTGCATCCAGCTTTAAAGTGAGCTAGTCGTGAGGTCCTGTTAACCTGTATGACAAGAAAGAGAGTCAATACATGTATAGAAACTGAATGATCACTTACCTATTACACAGCTGCATATGAACAGTAACCCTCATACAGTTACAGATCGACAGAAAGTCAGCCAGCCAGCCATAGTTGTAAACGAAGATGCATTTGTACAGAACCTTGTTAGTCCACCTTCAGAGAGGGAGTCGATCTTGGGGTCCTGCGAACCTGTATGACAAGAAAGAGAGTCAATACATGTATAGAAACTGAATGATCACTTACCTGTTACACAGCTGCATGTGAACAGTCACCCTCATACAGTTGCAGGTCGACACAAAGTCAGCAAGCCAGCCATATTTGTCAACTGAGATGCGGATGTACAGAACCTTGTTAATCCACCTTCAGAGAGGGAGTCGATATTGGGGTCTTGTGCACCTGTATGACAAGAGAGTCAATACATGTATAGAAATTGAATGATCACTTACCTGTTACACAGCTGCATACGAACAGTCAACCTAATACAGTTGCAGATGAATGGAAAGCCAGCCAGCCAGCCATAGTTGTAAAATGAGATGCAGATGTACAGAACCTTGTAAATCCACCTTCAGAGAGGGAGTCGATCTTGGCATCCTGTGAACCTGTAAGACAAGAAAGAGAGTCAGTACATGTATAGAAACTGAATGATCACTTACCTGTTACACAGCTGCATACGAACATTCACCCTCATACAGTTGCAGATCGACAGAAAGTCAGCCAACCAGCCACAGTTGTCAACTGAGATGCAGATGTACAGAACCTTCTTAATTCACCTTCAGATAGGGAGTCGATCTTGGGGTCCTGCGAACCTGTATGACAAGAAAGAGAGTCAAAACATGTACAGAAACTGAATGATTACTTACCTGTTACACAGGTTCTGTACACTGCTGCAGAGAAGGAGTCGATCTTGGGGTCCTGCGAACCTGTATGACAAGAAAGAGAGTCAAAACATGTATAGAAACTGAATGATCACTTACCTGTTACACAGCTGCATACGAACAGTCAGCCTCCTACTGTTGCAGATCATCAGAACATCAGCCAGCCAATGTTCCAGATGGAGATGCAGACAACCACATACATTTGCAGAAGGCAAGTCCCTTGTTGTGTGCATCCAGCTTCAAAGTGAGCCAGTCGTGAGGTCCTGTGAACCTGTATGACAAGAAAGAGAGTCAATACATGTATAAAAACAGAATGATCACTTACCTGTTACACAGCTGCATACGAACAGTCACCCTCATACAGTTGAAGATCAACAGAAAGTCTGCCAGCCAGCGATAGTTGTCAACTGAGATGCAGATGTACAGAACCTTGTTAATACACCTTCAGAGAGGGAGTCGATCTTGGCGTCCTGTGAACCTGTATGACAAGAAAGAGAGTCAATACATGTATAGAAACTGAATGATCACTTACCTGTTACACAGGTTCTGTACACTCCTTCAGAGAAGGAGTCTATCTTGGGGTCCTGCGAACCTGTATGACAAGAAAGAGAGTCAATACATCTATAGAAATTGAATGATCACTTACCTGTTACACAGCTGCATACGAACAGTCACCCTCATACATTTGCAGATTGACAGAAAGTCAGCCAACCAGCCACAGTTGTCAACTGAGATGCAGATGTACAGAACCTTGTTAATACACCTTCAGAGAGGGAGTCGATCTTGGCGTCCTGTGAACCTGTATGACAAGAAAGAGTCAATACATGTATAGAAACTGAATGATCACTTACCTGTTACACAGCTGTATACGAACAGTCACCCTCGTACAGTTGCAGATCGACAGAAAGTCAATCAGCCATCCATAGTTGTAAACGAAGATGCAGATGTACAGAACCTTGTTAATCCACCTTCAGGGAGGGAGTCGATATTGGGGTCCGGCAGACCTGTATGACAGGAAAGAGGGTCAATTCATGTATAGAATCTGAAAGATCACTTACCTGTTACACAGCTGTATGCGATCAGTCAGCCTAATACAGTTGCAGATCGACAGAAAGTCAGCCAACCACCCACAGTTGTCAACTGAGATGCAGATGTACAGAACCTTCTTAATTCACCTTCAGATAGGGAGTCGATCTTGGGGTCCTGCGAACCTGTATGACAAGAAAGAGAGTCAAAACATGTACAGAAACTGAATGATTACTTACCTGTTACACAGGTTCTGTACACTGCTGCAGAGAAGGAGTCGATCTTGGGGTCCTGCGAACCTGTATGACAAGAAAGAGAGTCAAAACATGTATAGAAACTGAATGATCACTTACCTGTTACACAGCTGCATACGAACAGTCAGCCTCCTACTGTTGCAGATCATCAGAACATCAGCCAGCCAATGTTCCAGATGGAGATGCAGACAACCACATACATTTGCAGAAGGCAAGTCCCTTGTTGTGTGCATCCAGCTTCAAAGTGAGCCAGTCGTGAGGTCCTGTGAACCTGTATGACAAGAAAGAGAGTCAATACATGTATAAAAACAGAATGATCACTTACCTGTTACACAGCTGCATACGAACAGTCACCCTCATACAGTTGAAGATCAACAGAAAGTCTGCCAGCCAGCGATAGTTGTCAACTGAGATGCAGATGTACAGAACCTTGTTAATACACCTTCAGAGAGGGAGTCGATCTTGGCGTCCTGTGAACCTGTATGACAAGAAAGAGAGTCAATACATGTATAGAAACTGAATGATCACTTACCTGTTACACAGGTTCTGTACACTCCTTCAGAGAAGGAGTCTATCTTGGGGTCCTGCGAACCTGTATGACAAGAAAGAGAGTCAATACATCTATAGAAATTGAATGATCACTTACCTGTTACACAGCTGCATACGAACAGTCACCCTCATACATTTGCAGATTGACAGAAAGTCAGCCAACCAGCCACAGTTGTCAACTGAGATGCAGATGTACAGAACCTTGTTAATACACCTTCAGAGAGGGAGTCGATCTTGGCGTCCTGTGAACCTGTATGACAAGAAAGAGTCAATACATGTATAGAAACTGAATGATCACTTACCTGTTACACAGCTGTATACGAACAGTCACCCTCGTACAGTTGCAGATCGACAGAAAGTCAATCAGCCATCCATAGTTGTAAACGAAGATGCATATGTACAGAACCTTGTTAATCCACCTTCAGGGAGGGAGTCGATATTGGGGTCCGGCAGACCTGTATGACAGGAAAGAGGGTCAATTCATGTATAGAATCTGAAAGATCACTTACCTGTTACACAGCTGTATGCGATCAGTCAGCCTAATACAGTTGCAGATCGACAGAAAATCAGCCAGCCAGCCATAGTTGTAAATTGAGATGCAGATGTACAGAACCTTGGTAATCCACCTTCAGAGAGGGAGTCGATCTTGGGGTCCTGTGAAACTGTATAACAAGAAAGAGAGTCAATACATGTATAGAAACTGAATGATCACTAACCTGTTACACAGGTTCTGTACACTGCTTCAGAGAAGGAGTCGATCTTGGGGTCCTGCGAACCTGTATGACAAGAAAGAGAGTCAAAACATGTACAGAAACTGAATGATCACTTACCTGTTACACAGCTGCATACGAACAGTCAGCCTCCTACTGTTGCAGATCATCAGAACATCAGCCAGCCAATGTTCCAGATGGAGATGCAGACAACCACATACATTTGCAGAAGGCAAGTCCCTTGTTGTGTGCATCCAGCTTCAAAGTGAGCCAGTCGTGAGGTCCTGTGAACCTGTATGACAAGAAAGAGAGTCAATACATGTATAAAAACAGAATTTTCACTTACCTGTTACACAGCTACATACGAACAGTCACCCTCATACAGTTGCAGATTGACAGAAAGTCAGCCAACCAGCCATAGTTGTAAATGAAGATGAAGATGTAAAGAATCTTGTTAATCCACCTTCAGAGAGGGAGTTGATCTTGGGGTCCTGCGAACCTGTATGACAAGAAAGAGAGTCAATACATATATAGAAACTGAATGATCACTTAGCTGTTACACAGGTTCTGTACACTTCTTCAGAGAAGGAGTCGATCTTGGGGTCCTGCGAACCTGTATGACAAGAAAGAGAGTCAATACATGTATAAAACTGAATGATCACTTTCCTGTTACACAACTGTATGCGAATAGTCAGCCTCATACAGTTACAGATCGACTGAAAGTCAGCCTGCCAGCCATAGTTGGAAACGAAGATGCAGATGTAAAGAACCTTGTTAGTCCACCTTCAGAAAGGGATTCGATCTTGGAGTCCGACGAACCTGTATGACAAGACAGAGAGTCAATACATGTATAGAAACTGAATGATCACTTACCAGTTACACAGATGCATACGAAAAGTCAGCCTCCTACTGTTGCAGATCATCAGAACATGAGCCAGCCAATGTTCCAGATGGAGATGCAGACAACCACATACATTTGCAGAAGGCAAGTCCCTCGTTGTGTGCATCCAGCTTCAAAGTGAGCCAGTCGTGATGTCCTGTGAAACTGTATAACAAGAAAGAGAGTCCATATATTTATAGAAACTGAATGATCACTTACCTGTTACACAGCTGCATACGAACAGTCACCCTCATACAGTTGCAGATCGACAGAAAGTCAGCCAACCAGCCATAGTTGTAAATGAAGATGAAGATGTAAAGAACCTAGTTAATCCACCTTTAGAGAGGGAGTTGATCTTAGGGTCCTGCGAACCTGTATGACAAGAAAGAGAGTCAATACATGTATAGAAACTGAATGATCACTTACCTGTTACACAGGTTCTGTACACTGCTTCAGAGAAGGAGTCGATCTTGGGGTCCTGCGAACCTGTATGACAAGAAAGAGAGTCAAAACATGTATAGAAACTGAATGATCACTTACCTGTTACACAGCTGCATACGAACAGTCAGCCTCCTACTGTTGCAGATCATCAGAACATCAGCCAGCCAATGTTCCAGATGGAGATGCAGACAACCACATACATTTGCAGAAGGCAAGTCCCTTGTTGTGTGCATCCAGCTTCAAAGTGAGCCAGTCGTGAGGTCCTTTGAACCTGTATGACAAGAAAGAGAGTCAATACATGTATAAAAACAGAATGATCACTTACCTGTTACACAGCTACATACGAACAGTCACCCTCATACAGTTGCAGATTGACAGAAAGTCAGCCAACCAGCCATAGTTGTCAACTGAGATGCAGATGTACAGAACCTTGTTAATCCACCTTCAGAAAGGGAGTCGATTTTGGGGTCCTGTGAACCTGTATGACAAGAAAGAGTCAATATATGTATAGAAACTGAATGATCACTTACCTGTTACACAGCTACATACGAACAGTCACCCTCATACAGTTGCAGATTGACAGAAAGTCAGCCAACCAGCCATAGTTGTAAATGAAGATGAAAATGTAAAGAACCTTGTTAATCCACCTTCAGAGAGGGAGTTGATCTTGGGGTCATGCGAACCTGTATGACAAGAAAGAGAGTCAATACATATATAGAAACTGAATGATCACTTACCTGTTACACAACTGTATGCGAACAGTCAGCCTCATACAGTTACAGATCGACTGAAAGTCAGCCTGCCAGCCATAGTTGGAAACGAAGATGCAGATGTAAAGAACCTTGTTAGTCCACCTTCAGAAAGGGATTCGATCTTGGAGTCCGGCGAACCTGTATGAAAACAAAGAGAGTCAATACATGTATAGAAACTGAATGATCACTTACCTGTTACACAGATGCATACGAACAGTCAGCCTCCTACTGTTGCAGATCTTTAGAACATCAGCCAGCCAATGTTCCAGATGGAGATGCAGACAACCACATACATTTGCAGAAGGCAAGTCTCTTGTTGTGTGCATCCAGCTTTAAAGTGAGCCAGTTGTGAGGTCCTGTTAACCTGTATGACAAGAAAGAGAGTCAATACATGTATAGAAACTAAATGATCACTTACCTGTTACACAGCTGCATACGAACAGTCACCCTCATAAAGTTGCACATCGACAGAAACTCAGCCAACCAGCCATAGATGTAAATGAAGATGAAGATGTAAAGAACCTTGTTAATCCACCTCCAGAGAGGGAGTTGATCTTGGGGTCCTGCGAACCTGTATGAAAAGAAAGAGAGTCAATACATGTATAGAAACTGAATGATCACTTACCTGTTACACAGGTTCTGTACACTCCTTCAGAGAAAAAGTCGATCTTGGGGTCCTGCGAACCTGTATGACAAGAAAGAGAGTCAATACATGTATAGAAACTGAGTGATCAGTTACCTGTTACACAGCTGCATACGAACAGTCACCCTCATACAGTTGCAGATTGACAGAAAGTCAGCCAACCAGCCATAGTTGTCAACTGAGATGCAGATGTACAGAACCTTGTTAATCCACCTTCAGAGAGGGAGTCGATCTTGGGGTCCTGTGAAATTGTATGACAAGAAAGAGAGTCAATACATGTATAGAAACTAAATGATCACTTACCTGTTACAAAGCTGCATACGAACAGTTAGCCTCCTACTGTTTCAGATCATCAGAACATCAGCCAGCCAGTGTTCCAGATGGAGATGCAGACAACCACATACATCTGCAGAAGGCAAGTCCCTGGTTGTGTGCATCCAGCTTCAAAGTGAGCCAGTCGTGAGGTCCTGCGAACCTGTATGACAAGAAAGAGAGTCAATACATTTATAGAAACTGAAAGATCACTTACCTGTTACACAACTGTGTGCGAACAGTCACCCTCGTACAGTTGCAGATCGACAGAAAGTCAATCAGCCATCCTTAGTTGTAAACAAAGATGCAGATGTACAGAACCTTATTAATCCACCTTCAGAGAGGGAGTCGATCTTGGGGTCCTGCGAACCTGTATAACAAGAAAGAGAGTCAATACATGTATAGAAACTGAATGATCACTTACCTGTTACACAGATGCATACGAACAGTCAGCCTCCTACTGTTGCAGATCATCAGAACATCAGCCAGCCAATGTTCCAGATGGAGATGCAGACAATCACATACATTTGCAGAAGGCAAATCCCTTGTTGTGTGCATCCATCTTCAAAGTGAGCCAGTCATGAGGTCCTGTGAACCTGTATGACAAGAAAGAGAGTCAATACATGTATAGAAACTGAATAATCACTTACCTGTTACACAGCTGCATACGAACAGTCACCCTCATACAGTTGCAGATCGACAGCAAGTCAGCCAACCAGCCACAGTTGTAAATGAAGATGAAGATTTAAAGAACCTAGTTAATCCACCTTCAGAGAGGGAGTTGATCTTGGGGTCCTGCGAAACTGTATGACAAGAAAGAGAGTCAATACATGTATAGAAACTGAAAGATCACTTACCTGTTACACAACTGTATGCGAACAGTCAGCCTCATACAGTTACAGATTGACTGAAAGTCAGCCAGCCAGCCATAGTTGGAAACGAAGATGCAGATGTAAAGAACCTTGTTAGTCCACCTTCAGAGAGGGAGTTGATCTTGGGGTCCTGCGAAACTGTATGACAAGAAAGAGAGTCAATACATGTATAGAAACTGAATGATCACTTACCTGTTACACAGATGCATACGAACAGTCAGCCACATACAGTTACAGATCAACTGAAAGTCAGCCAGCCATCCATAGTTGTAAAATGAGATGCAGATGTACAGAACCTTGTAAATCCACCTTCAGAAAGGGAGTCGATCTTGGCGTCCTGTGAACCTGTATGACAAGGAAGAGAGTCAATACATGTATAGAAACTGAATGATCACTTACCTGTTACACAGCTGCATACAAACAGTCAGCCTCATACAGTTGGAGACGGACGGAAAGCCAGCCAGCCAGCCATACTTATCAACTGAGATGCAGATGTACAGAACCTTGTTAATCCTCCTTCAGAAAGGGAGTCGATCTTGGGGTCCTGTGAACCTGTATGACAAGAAAGAGTCAATACATGTATAGAAACTGAATGATCACTTACCAGTTACACAGCGGCATACGAACAGTCACCCTTGTACAGTTGCAGATCGACAGAAAGTCAATCAGCCATCCATAGTTGTAAACGAAGATGCAGATGTACAGAAACTTGTTAATCCACCTTCAGAGAGGGAGTCGATCTTGGGGTCCTGCGAACCTGTATGACAATAAAGAGAGTCAATACATGTATAGAAACTGAATGATCACTTACCTGTTACACAGCTGCATACGAACAGTCAGCCTCCTACTGTTGCAGATCATCAGAACATCAGCCAGCCAATGTTCCAGATGGAGATGCAGACAACCACATACATTTGCAGAAGGCAAGTCCCTTGTTGTGTGCATCCAGCTTCAAAGTGAGCCAGTCATGAGGTCCTGTGAACCTGTATGACAAGAAAGAGAGTCAATATATGTATAAAAACAGAATGATCACTTACCTGTTACACAGCTGCATACGAACAGTCACCCTCATACAGTTGCAGATCGACAGCAAGTCAGCCAACCAGCCATAGTTGTAAATGGAGATAAAGATGTAAAGAACCTAGTTAATCCACCTTCAGAGAGGGAGTTGATCTTGGGGTCCTGCGAAACTGTATGACAAGAAAGAGAGTCAATACATGTATAGAAACTGAATGATCACTTACCTGTTACACAGGTTCTGTACACTCCTTCAGAGAAGGAGTCGATCTTAGGGTCCTGCGAACCTGTATGACAAGAAAGAGAGTCAATACATGTATAGAAACTGAATGATCACTTACCTGTTACACAGCTGTATACGAAGAGTCAGCCTCCTACTGTTGCAGATCATCAGAACATCAGCCAGCCAATGTTCCAGATGGAGATGCAGACAACCACATACATTTGCAGAAGGCAAGTCCCTTGTTGTGTGCATCCAGCTTCAAAGTGAGCCAGTCGTGAGGTCCTATGAACCTCTATGACAAGAAAGAGAGTCAATACATGTATAGAAACTGAATGATCACTTACCTGTTACACAACTGTATGCGAACAGTCAGCCTCATACAGTTACAGATTGACTGAAAGTCAGCACGGCCAGCCATAGTTGGAAACGAAGATGCAGATGTAAAGAACCTTGTCAGTCCACCTTCAGAAAGGGATTCGATCTTGGGGTCCGGCGAACCTGTATGAGAAGACAGAGAGTCAATACATGTATAGAAACTGAATGATCACTTACCAGTTACACAGATGCATACGAAAAATCAGCCTCCTACTGTTGCAGATCATCAGAACATGAGCCAGCCAATGTTCCAGATGGAGATGCAGACAACCACATACATTTGCAGAAGGCAAGTCCCTTGTTGTGTGCATCCAGCTTCAAAGTGAGCCAGTCGTGATGTCCTGTGAACCTGTATGACAAGAAAGAGAGTCAATACATGTATAGAAACTGAATGATCACTTACCTGTTACACAACTGTATGCGAACAGTCAGCCTCATACAGTTACAGATTGACTGAAAGTCAGCCAGCCAGCCATAGTTGTAAATGAAGATGAAGATGTATAGAACCTTGTTAATCCACCTTCAGAGAGGGAGTTGATTTTGGGGTCCTGCAAACCTGTATGACAAGAAAGAGAGTCAATACATGTATAGAAACTGAGTGATCAGTTACCTGTTACACAGCTGCATACGAACAGTCACCCTCATACAGTTGCAGATTGACAGAAAGTCAGCCAACCAGCCATAGTTGTCAACTGAGATGCAGATGTACAGAACCTTGTTAATCCACCTTCAGAAAGGGAGTCGATCTTGGGGTCCTGTGAACCTGTATGACAAGAAAGAGAGTCAATACATGTATAGAAACTGAATGATCACTTACCTGTTACACAGCGGCATACGAACAGTCACCCTCGTACAGTTGCAGATCGACAGAAAGTCAATCAGCCATCCATAGTTGTAAACGAAGATGCAGATGTACAGAACCTTGTTAATCCACCTTCAGAGAGGGAGTCGATCTTGGGGTCCTGCGAACCTGTATGACAAGAAAGAGAGTCAATACATGTATAGAAACTGAATGATCACTTACCTGTTACATAGCTGCATACGAACAGTCAGCCTCCTACTGTTGCAGATCATCAGAACATCAGCCAGCCAATGTTCCAGATGGAGATGCAGACAACCACATACATTTGCAGAAGGCAAGTCCCTTGTTGTGTGCATCCAGCTTCAAAGTGAGCCAGTCGTGAGGTCCTGTGACCCTGTATGACAAGAAAGAGTCAGTACATGTATAGAAACTGAATGATCACTTACCTGTTACACAGATCCATATGAACAGTCACCTTCATACAGTTGCAGATCGAAAGAAAGTCAGCCAGCCAGCCATAGTTTTAAACGGTAATGCAGATGTATAGAACCTTCTTAGTCCACCTTCAGAGAGGGAGTCGATCATGGGGGCTTGCGAACCTGTATGACAAGAAAGAGTGTCAATACATGTACAGAAACTGAATGATCACTTACCTGTTACAAAGATGCATACGAACAGTCAGCCTCCTACTGTTGCAGATCATCAGAACATCAGCCAGCCAATTTTCCAGATGGAGATGCAGACAATCACATACATTTGCAGAAGGCAAGTCTCTTGTTGTGTGCATCCAGCTTTAAAGTGAGCCAGTCGTGAGGTCATGTGAACCTGTATGACAAGAAAGAGAGTCAATACATGTATAGAAACTGAAAGATCACTTACCTGTTACACAACTGTGTGCGAACAGTCACCCTCGTACAGTTGCAGATCGACAGAAAGTCAATCAGCCATCCATAGTTGTAAACGAAGATGCAGATGTACAGAACCTTCTTAATCCACCTTCAGAGAGGGAGTTGATCTTGGGGTCCGGCTGAACCTGTATGACAAGAAAGAGTGTCAATACATGTATAGAAACTCAATGATCACTTACCTGTTACACAGTTGCATACAAACGTCACCCTCATACAGTTGCAGATCGACAGAAAGTCAGCCAGCCAGCCATAGTTGTAAATGAAGATGCAGATGTACAGAACCTTGTTAATCCACCTTCAGAGAGGGAGTCGATCTTGGGGTTCTGCGAACTTGTATGACAAGAAAGAGTGTCAATACATGTATAGAAACTGAATGATCACTTACCTATTAAACAGCTGCATATAAACAGTAACCCTCATACAGTTACAGATCGACAGAAAGTCAGCAAGCCAGCCATAGTTGTAAACGAAGATGCAGTTGTACAGAACCTTGTTAGTCCACCTTCAGAGAGGGAGTCGATCTTGGGGTCCTGCGAACTTGTATGACAAGAAAGAGAGTCAATACATGTATGGAAACTGAATGATCACTTACCTGTTACACAGCTGCATGTGAACAGTCACCCTCATACAGTTGCAGGTCGATAGAAAGTCAGCCAGCCAGCCATATTTGTCAACTGAGATGCGGATGTACAGAACCTTGTTAATCCACCTTCAGAGAGGGAGTCGATCTTGGGGTCCTGCGAACCTGTATGACAAGAAAGAGAGTCAATACATGTATAGAAACTGAATGATCACTTACCTGTTACACAGCTGCATACGAACAGTCAGCCTCCTACTGTTGCAGATCATCAGAACATCAGCCAGCCAAAGTTCCAGATGGAGATGCAGACAACCACATACATTTGCAGAAGGCAGGTCCCTTGTTGTGTGCATCCAGTTTCAAACTGAGCCAGTCGTGAGGTCCTGTGAACCTGTATGACAAGAAAGAGAGTGAATACATGTATAAAAACAGAATGATCACTTACCTGTTACACAGCTGCATACGAACAGTCACCCTCATACAGTTGCAGATCGACAGAAAGTCAGCCAACCAGCCATAGTTGTAAATGAAGATGAAGATGTAAAGAACCTAGTTAATCCACCTTTAGAGAGGGAGTTGATCTTAGGGTCCTACGAACCTGTATGACAAGAAAGAGAGTCAATACATGTATAGAAACTGAATGATCACTTACCTGTTACAAAGGTTCTATACACTGCTTCAGAGAAGGAGTCGATCTTGGGGTCCTGCGAACCTGTATGACAAGAAAGAGAGTAAAAACATGTATAGAAACTGAATGATCACTTACCTGTTACACAGCTGCATACGAACAGTCAGCCTCCTACTGTTGCAGATCATCAGAACATCAGCCAGCCAATGTTCCAGATGGAGATGCAGACAACCACATACATTTGCAGAAGGCAAGTCCCTTGTTGTGTGCATCCTGCTTTAAAGTGAGCCAGTCGTGAGGTCATGTGAACCTGTATGACAAGAAAGAGAGTCAATACATGTATAGAAACTGAAAGATCACTTACCTGTTACACAACTGTGTGCGAACAGTCACCCTCGTACAGTTGCAGATCGACAGAAAGTCAATCAGCCATCCATAGTTGTAAACGAAGATGCAGATGTACAGAACCTTCTTAATCCACCTTCAGAGAGGGAGTTGATCTTGGGGTCCGGCTGAACCTGTATGACAAGAAAGAGTGTCAATACATGTATAGAAACTCAATGGTCACTTACCTGTTACACAGTTGCATACAAACGTCACCCTCATACAGTTGCAGATCGACAGAAAGTCAGCCAGCCAGCCATAGTTGTAAATGAAGATGCAGATGTACAGAACCTTGTTAATCCACCTTCAGGGAGGGAGTCGATCTTGGGGTTCTGCGAACTTGTATGACAAGAAAGAGTGTCAATACATGTATAGAAACTGAATGATCACTTACCTATTACACAGCTGCATATAAACAGTAACCCTCATACAGTTACAGATCGACAGAAAGTCAGCAAGCCAGCCATAGTTGTAAACGAAGATGCTGTTGTACAGAACCTTGTTAGTCCACCTTCAGAGAGGGAGTCGATCTTGGGGTCCTGCGAACTTGTATGACAAGAAAGAGAGTCAATACATGTATGGAAACTGAATGATCACTTACCTGTTACACATCTGCATGTGAACAGTCACCCTCATACAGTTGCAGATCGACAGCAAGTCAGCCAACCAGCCATAGTTGTAAATGAAGATGAAGATGTAAAGAACCTAGTTAATCCACCTTTAGAGAGGGAGTTGATCTTAGGGTCCTGCGAACCTGTATGACAAGAAAGAGAGTCAGTACATGTATAGAAACTGAATGATCACTTACCTGTTACACAGGTTCTATACACTGCTTCAGAGAAGGAGTCGATCTTGGGGTCCTGCGAACCTGTATGACAAGAAAGAGAGTAAAAACATGTATAGAAACTGAATGATCACTTACCTGTTACACAGCTGCATACGAACAGTCAGCCTCCTACTGTTGCAGATCATCAGAACATCAGCCAGCCAATGTTCCAGATGGAGATGCAGACAACCACATACATTTGCAGAAGGCAAGTCCCTTGTTGTGTGCATCCAGCTTCAAAGTGAGCCAGTCGTGAGGTCCTGTGAACCTGTATGACAAGAAAGAGAGTCAATACATGTATAAAAACAGAATGATCACTTACCTGTTACACAGCTGCATACGAACAGTCACCCTCTCACAGTTGAAGATCAACAGAAAGTCTGCCAGCCAGCGATATTTGTCAACTGAGATGCAGATGTACAGAACCTTGTTAATACACCTTCAGAGAGGGAGTCGATCTTGGCGTCCTGTGAACCTGTATGACAAGAAAGAGAGTCAATACATGTATAGAAACTGAATGATCACTTACCTGTTACACAGGTTCTGTACACTCCTTCAGAGAAGGAGTCGATCTTGGGGTCCTGCGAACCTGTATGACAAGAAAGAGAGTCAATACATGTATAGAAACTGAATGATCACCTACCTGTTACACAGCTGCATACGAACAGTAAGCCTAATACAGTTGCAGATGGACGGAAAGCCAGACAGCCAGCCATAGTTGTCAACTGAGATGCAGATGTACAGAACCTTGTTAATCCACCTTCAGAAAGGGAGTCGATCTTGGGGTCCTGTGAACCTGTATGACAAGAAAGAGTCAATACATGTATAGAAACTGAATGATCACTTACCTGTTACACAGCTGCATACGAACAGTCAGCCTAATACAGTTGCAGATGGACGGAAAGCCAGACAGCCAGCCATAGTTGTCAACTGAGATGCAGATGTACAGAACCTTGATAATCCACCTTCAGAAAGGGAGTCGATCTTGGGGTCCTGTGAACCTGTATGACAAGAAAGAGAGTCAATACATGTATAGAAACTGAATGATCACTTACCTGTTACACAGCTGTATACGAACAGTCACCCTCGTACAGTTGCAGATCGACAGAAAGTCAATCAGCCATCCAAAGTTGTAAACGAAGATGCAGATGTACAGAACCTTGTTAATCCACCTTCAGAGAGGGAGTCAATCTTGGGGTCCTGCGAACCTGTATGACAAGAAAGAGAGTCAATACATGTATAGAAACTGAATGATCACTTACCTGTTACACAGCTGCATACGAACAGTCAGCCTCCTACTGTTGCAGATCATCAGAACATCAGCCAGCCAATGTTCTAGATGGAGATGCAGACAACCACATACATTTGCAGAAGGCAAGTCCCTTGTTGTGTGCATCCAGCTTCAAAGTGAGCCAGTCGTGAGGTCCTGTGAACCTGTATGACAAGAAAGAGAGTCAATACATGTATAAAAACAGAATGATCACTTACCTGTTACACAGCTACATACGAACAGTCACCCTCATACAGTTGCAGATCGACAGAAAGTCAGCCAACCAGCCATAGTTGTAAATGAAGATGAAGATGTAAAGAACCTAGTTAATCCACCTTTAGAGAGGGAGTTGATCTTAGGGTCCTGCGAACCTGTATGACAAGAAAGAGAGTCAATACATGTATAGAAACTGAATGATCACTTACCTGTTACACAGGTTCTGTACACTGCTTCAGAGAAGGAGTCGATCTTGGGGTCCTGCGAACCTGTATGACAAGAAAGAGAGTCAAAACATGTATAGAAACTGAATGATCACTTACCTGTTACACAGCTGCATACGAACAGTAAGCCTCCTACTGTTGCAGATCATCAGAACATCAGCCAGCAAATGTTCCAGATGGAGATGCAGACAACCACATACATTTGCAGAAGGCAAGTCCCTTGTTGTGTACATCCAGCTTTAAAGTGAGCCAGTCGTGAGGTCATGTGAACCTGTATGACAAGAAAGAGAGTCAATACATGTATAGAAACTGAAAGATCACTTACCTGTTACACAACTGTGTGCGAACAGTCACCCTCGTACAGTTGCAGATCGACAGAAAGTCAATCAGCCATCCATAGTTGTAAACGAAGATGCAGATGTACAGAACCTTCTTAATCCACCTTCAGAGAGGGAGTTGATCTTGGGGTCCGGCTGAACCTGTATGACAAGAAAGAGTGTCAATACATGTATAGAAACTCAATGGTCACTTACCTGTTACACAGTTGCATACAAACGTCACCCTCATACAGTTGCAGATCGACAGAAAGTCAGCCAGCCAGCCATAGTTGTAAATGAAGATGCAGATGTACAGAACCTTGTTAATCCACCTTCAGGGAGGGAGTCGATCTTGGGGTTCTGCGAACTTGTATGACAAGAAAGAGTGTCAATACATGTATAGAAACTGAATGATCACTTACCTATTACACAGCTGCATATAAACAGTAACCCTCATACAGTTACAGATCGACAGAAAGTCAGCAAGCCAGCCATAGTTGTAAACGAAGATGCTGTTGTACAGAACCTTGTTAGTCCACCTTCAGAGAGGGAGTCGATCTTGGGGTCCTGCGAACTTGTATGACAAGAAAGAGAGTCAATACATGTATGGAAACTGAAAAATCACTTACCTGTTACACAGCTGCATACGAACAATCACCCTCATACAGTTGCAGATTGACAGAAAGTCAGCCAACCAGCCATAGTTGTAAATGAAGATGAAGATGTAAAGAACCTTGTTAATCCACCTTCATAGAGGGAGTTGATCTTGTGGTCCTGCGAACCTGTATGACAAGAAAGAGAGTCAATACATGTATAGAAACTGAATGATCACTTACCTGTTACACAACTGTATGCGAACAGTCAGCCAAATACAGTTGCAGATGGATGGAAAGCATGCCAGCCAGCCATAGTTGTCAACTGAGATGCAGATGTACAGAACCTTGTTAATCCACCTTCAGAGAGGTAGTCGATCTTGGGGTCCTGCGAACCAGTATGACAAGAAAGAGAGTCAATAAATGTATAGAAACTGAATGATCACTTACCTGTTACACAGCTGCATACGAACAGTCAGCCTCCTACTGTTGCAGATCATCAGAACATCAGCCAGCCAATGTTCCAGATGGAGATGCAGGCAACCACATAGATTTGCAGAAGGCAAGTCCCTTGTTGTGTGCATCCAGCTTCAAAGTGAGCCAGTCGTGAGGTCCTTTGAACCTGGATGACAAGAAAGAGAGTCAATACATGTATAAAAACTGAATGATCACTTACCTATTACACAGCTGCATACGAACAGTCACCCTCATACAGTTGCAGATCGACAGAAAGTCAGCCAGCCAGCCATAGTTGTCAACTGAGACGCAGATGTACAGAACCTTGTTAATCCACCTTCAGAGTGGTAGTCGATCTTGGGGTCCTGCGAACCTATATGACAAGAAAGAAAGTCAATACATGTATAGAAACTGAATGATCACTTACCTGTTACACAGCTGCATACGAACAGTCACCCTCATACAGTTGAAGATCAACAGAAAGTCTGTCAGCCAGCGATAGTTGTCAACTGAGATGCAGATGTACAGAACCTTGTTAATCCACCTTCAGAGAGGGAGTCGATCTTGGCGTCCGGTGAACCTGTATGACAAGAAAGAGAGTCAATACATGTATAGAAACTGAATGATCACTTACCTGTTACACAGCTGTATGCGATCAGTCAGCCTAATACAGTTGCAGATGGACGGAAAGCCAGCCAGTCAGCCATAGTTGTAAAATGAGATGCAGATCTACAGAACCTTGTTAATCCACCTTCAGAGAGGGAGTCGATCTTGGGGTCCTGTGAACCTGTATAACAAGAAAGAGAGTCAAAACATGTATAGAAACTGAATGATCACTTACCTGTTACACAGATGCAAAAGAACAGTCACCCTCATACAGTTGCAGATCGACAGAAAGTCAGCCAACCGGCCATAGTTGTCAGCTGAGATGCAGATGTAACAAACCTTGTTAATCCACTTTCAGAAAGGGAGTCGATCTTGGGGTCCTGCGAACCTGTATGACAAGAAAGAGTCAATACATGTATAGAAACTGAATGATCACTTACCTGTTACACAGCTGCATACGAACAGTCACCCACATACAGTTGCAGATCGACAGAAAGTCAATCAGCCATCCATAGTTGTAAACGAAGATGCAGATGTACAGAACCTTGTTAATCCACCTTCAGAGAGGGAGTCGATCTTGGCGTCCTGTGAACCTGTATGACAAGAAAGAGAGTCAATACATGTATAGAAACTGAATGATCACTTACCTGTTACACAGCTGCATACGAACAGTCAGCCTCCTACTGTTGCAGATCATCAGAACATCAGCCAGCCAATGTTCCAGATGGAGATGCAGACAACCACATAGATTTGCAGAAGGCAACTCCCTTGTTGTGTGCATCCAGTTTCAAAGTGAGCCAGTCGTGAGGTTCTGTGAACCTGGATGACAAGAAAGAGAGTCAATACATGTATAAAAACAGAATGATCACTTACCTGTTACACAGCTGTATGCGATCAGTCAGCCTAATACAGTTGCAGATGGACGGAAAGCCAGCCAGTCAGCCATAGTTGTAAAATGAGATGCAGATCTACAGAACCATGTTAATCCACCTTCAGAGAGGGAGTCGATCTTGGGATCCTGCGAACCTGTATAACAAGAAAGAGTTTCAATACATGTACAGAAACTGAATGATCACTTACCTGTTACACAGATGCATAAGAACAGTCACCCTCATACAGTTGCAGATCGACAGAAAGTCAGCCAGCCAGCCATAGTTGTAAACTGAGATGCAGATGTACAGAACCTTGACAATCCACCTTCAGAGAGGGAGTCGATCTTGGGGTCCTGTGAAACTGTATGACAAGAAAGAGAGTCAATACATGTATAGAAACTGGATGATTACTTACCTGTTAAAAAGCTGCATACGAACAGATACCCTCCTACTGTTGCAGATCATCAGAACATCAGCCAGCCAATGTTCCAGATGGAGATGCAGACAACCACATACATCTGCAGAAGGCAAGTCCCTGGATGTGTGCATCCAGCTTCAAAGTGAGCCAGTCGTGAGGTCCTGCGAACCTGTATGACAAGAAAGAGTCAATACATGTATAGAAACTGAATGATCACTTACCTGTTACACAGCTGTATGCGATCAGTCAGCCTAATACAGTTGCAGATGGACGGAAAGCCAGCCAGTCAGCCATAGTTGTAAAATGAGATTCAGATCTACAGAATCTTGTTAATCCACCTTCAGAGAGGGAGTCGATCTTGGGGTCCTGTGAACCTGTATAACAAGAAAGAGAGTCAATACATGTATAGAAACTGAATGATCACTTACCTGTTACACAGCTGCATACGAAACAGTCAGCCTCCTACTGTTGCAGATCATCAGAACATCAGCCAGCCATTGTTCCAGATGGAGATACAGACAACCACTTACATTTGCAGAAGGCAAGTCCCTTGTTGTGTGCATCCACCTTCAAAGTGAACCAGTCGTGAGGTCCTGTGAACCTGTATGACAAGAAACAGAGTCAATACATGTATAAAAACAGAATGATCACTTACCTGTTACACAGTTGCATACGAACAATCACCCTCATACAGTTGCAGATTGACAGAAAGTCAGCCAACCAGCCATAGTTGTAAATGAAGATGAAGATGTAAAGAACCTTGTTAATCCACCTTCATAGAGGGAGTTGATCTTGGGGTCCTGTGAACCTGTATGACAAGAAAGAGAGTCAATACATGTATAAAAACAGAATGATCACTTACCTGTTACACAGCTGCATACGAACAATCACCCTCATACAGTTGCAGATTGACAGAAAGTCAGCCAACCAGCCATAGTTGTAAATGAAGATGAAGATGTAAAGAACCTTGTTAATCCACCTTCATAGAGGGAGTTGATCTTGGGGTCCTGCGAACCTATATGACAAGAAAGAGAGTCAATACATGTATAGAAACTGAATGAACACTTACCTGTTACACAACTGTATGCGAACAGTCAGCCAAATACAGTTGCAGATGGATGGAAAGCATGCCAGCCAGCCATAGTTGTCAACTGAGATGCAGATGTACAGAACCTTGTTAATCCACCTTCAGAGAGGTAGTCGATCTTGGGGTCCTGCGAACCAGTATGACAAGAAAGAGAGTCAATAAATGTATAGAAACTGAATGATCACTTACCTGTTACACAGCTGCATACGAACAGTCAGCCTCCTACTGTTGCAGATCATCAGAACATCAGCCAGCCAATGTTCCAGATGGAGATGCAGGCAATCACATAGATTTGCAGAAGGCAAGTCCCTTGTTGTGTGCATCCAGCTTCAAAGTGAGCCAGTCGTGAGGTCCTTTGAACCTGGATGACAAGAAAGAGAGTCAATACATGTATAAAAACTGAATGATCACTTACCTATTACACAGCTGCATACGAACAGTCACCCTCATACAGTTGCAGATCGACAGAAAGTCAGCCAGCCAGCCATAGTTGTCAACTGAGACGCAGATGTACAGAACCTTGTTAATCCACCTTCAGAGTGGTAGTAGATCTTGGGGTCCTGCGAACCTATATGACAAGAAAGAAAGTCAATACATGTATAGAAACTGAATGATCACTTACCTTCTAAAAAGCTGCATACGAACAGTTAGCCTCCTACAGTTGCAGATCATGAGAACATCAGCCAGCCAATGTTCCAGATGGAGATGTAGACAACCACATACATCTGCAGAAGGCAAGTCCCTGGTTGTGTGCATCCAGCTTCAAAGTGAGCCAGTCGTGAGGTCCTGCGAACCTGTATGACAAGAAAGAGAGTCAAAACATGTATAGAAACTGAATGATCACTTACCTGTTACACAGATGCATAAGAACAGTCACCCTCATACAGTTGCAGATCGACAGAAAGTCAGCCAGCCAGCCATAGTTGTCAACTGAGACGCAGATGTACAGAACCTTGTTAATCCACCTTCAGAGTGGTAGTAGATCTTGGGGTCCTGCGAACCTATATGACAAGAAAGAAAGTCAATACATGTATAGAAACTGAATGATCACTTACCTGTTACACAGCTGCATACGAACAGTCACCCTCATACAGTTGAAGATCAACAGAAAGTCTGTCAGCCAGCGATAGTTGTCAACTGAGATGCAGATGTACAGAACCTTGTTAATCCACCTTCAGAGAGGGAGTCGATCTTGGCGTCCGGTGAACCTGTATGACAAGAAAGAGAGTCAATACATGTATAGAAACTGAATGATCACTTACCTGTTACACAGCTGTATGCGATCAGTCAGCCTAATACAGTTGCAGATGGACGGAAAGCCAGCCAGTCAGCCATAGTTGTAAAATGAGATGCAGATCTACAGAACCTTGTTAATCCACCTTCAGAGAGGGAGTCGATCTTGGGGTCCGGTGAACCTGTATGACAAGAAAGAGAGTCAATACATGTATAGAAACTGAATGATCACTTACCTGTTACACAGCTGTATGCGATCAGTCAGCCTAATACAGTTGCAGATGGACGGAAAGCCAGCCAGTCAGCCATAGTTGTAAAATGAGATGCAGATCTACAGAACCTTGTTAATCCACCTTCAGAGAGGGAGTCGATCTTGGGGTCCTGTGAACCTGTATGACAAGAAAGAGAGTCAATACATGTATAGAAACTGAATGATCACTTACCTTCTAAAAAGCTGCATACGAACAGTTAGCCTCCTACAGTTGCAGATCATGAGAACATCAGCCAGCCAATGTTCCAGATGGAGATGTAGACAACCACATACATCTGCAGAAGGCAAGTCCCTGGTTGTGTGCATCCAGCTTCAAAGTGAGCCAGTCGTGAGGTCCTGCGAACCTGTATGACAAGAAAGAGAGTCAAAACATGTATAGAAACTGAATGATCACTTACCTGTTACACAGATGCATAAGAACAGTCACCCTCATACAGTTGCAGATCGACAGAAAGTCAGCCAACCGGCCATAGTTGTCAGCTGAGATGCAGATGTAACAAACCTTGTTAATCCACTTTCAGAAAGGGAGTCGATCTTGGGGTCCTGCGAACCTGTATGACAAGAAAGAGTCAATACATGTATAGAAACTGAATGATCACTTACCTGTTACACAGCTGCATACGAACAGTCACCCTCATACAGTTGCAGATCGACAGAAAGTCAATCAGCCATCCATAGTTGTAAACGAAGATGCAGATGTACAGAACCTTGTTAATCCACCTTCAGAGAGGGAGTCGATCTTGGCGTCCTGTGAACCTGTATGACAAGAAAGAGAGTCAATACATGTATAGAAACTGAATGATCACTTACCTGTTACACAGGTTCTGTACACTCCTTCACAGAAGGAGTCGATCTTTGGGTCCTGCGAACCTGTATGACAAGAAAGAGAGTGAATACATGTATAGAAACTGAATGATCACTTACCTGTTACACAACTGTATGCGAACAGTCAGCCAAATACAGTTGCAGATGGATGGAAAGCATGCCAGCCAGCCATAGTTGTCAACTTAGATGCAGATGTACAGAACCTTGTTAATCCACCTTCAGAGAGGTAGTCGATCTTGGGGTCCTGCGAACCTGTATGACAAGAAAGAGAGTCAATACATGTATAAAAACTGAATGATCACTTACCTATTACACAGCTGCATACGAACAGTCACTCTCATACAGTTGCAGATCAACAGAAAGTCAGCCAGCCAGCCATAGTTGTCAACTGAGACGCAGATGTAACGAAACTTGTTAATCCACCTTCAGAGAGGGAGTCGATCTTGGGGTCCTGCGAACCTGTATAACAAGAAAGAGTATCAATACATGTACAGAAACTGAATGATCACTTACCTGTTACACAGATGCATAAGAACAGTCACCCTCATACAGTTGCAGATCGACAGAAAGTCTTTCAGCCAGCGATAGTTGTCAACTGAGATGCAGATGTACAGAACCTTGTTAATCCACCTTCAGAGAGGGAGTCGATCTTGGCGTCCTGTGAACCTGTATGACAAGAAAGAGAGTCAATACATGTATAGAAACTGAATGATCACTTACCTGTTACACAGCTGTATGCGATCAGTCAGCCTAATACAGTTGCAGATGGACGGAAAGCCAGCCAGTCAGCCATAGTTGTAAAATGAGATGCAGATCTACAGAACCTTGTTAATCCACCTTCAGAGAGGGAGTCGATCTTGGGGTCCTGTGAACCTGTATGACAAGAAAGAGTGTCAATACATGTACAGAAACTGAATGATCACTTACCTGTTACACAGCTGCATACGAACAGTCACCTTCATACAGTTGCAGATCGACAGAAAGTCAGCCAGCCAGCCATAGTTGTAAACTGAGATGCAGATGTACAGAACCTTGAAAATCCACCTTCAGAGATGGAGTCGATCTTGGGGTCCTGTGAAACTGTATGACAAGAGAGAGAGTCAATACATGTATAGAAACTGGATGATTACTTACCTGTTAAAAAGCTGCATACGAACAGATACCCTCCTACTGTTGCAGATCATCAGAACATCAGCCAGCCAATGTTCCAGATGGAGATGCAGACAACCACATACATCTGCAGAAGGCAAGTCCCTGGATGTGTGCATCCAGCTTCAAAGTGAGCCAGTCGTGAGGTCCTGCGAAACTGTATGACAAGAAAGAGTCAATACATGTATAAAAACTGAATGATCACTTACCTATTACACAGCTGCATACGAACAGTCACCCTCATACAGTTGCAGATCGACAGAAAGTCAGCCAGCCAGCCATAGTTGTCAACTGAGACGCAGATGTAACGAAACTTGTTAATCCACCTTCAGAGAGGGAGTCGATCTTGGGGTCCTGCGAACCTGTATAACAAGAAAGAGTGTCAATACATGTACAGAAACTGAATGATCACTTACCTGTTACACAGATGCATAAGAACAGTCACCCTAATACAGTTGCAGATCGACAGAAAGTCAATCAGCCATCCAATGTTCCAGATGGAGATGTAGACAACCACATACATCTGCAGAAGGCAAGGACCTGGTTGTGTGCATCCAGCTTCAAAGTGAGCCAGTCGTGAGGTCCTGCGAACCTGTATGACAAGAAAGAGAGTCAATACATGTATAGAAACTGAATGATCACTTACCTGTTACACAGCTGCATACGAAAAGTCACCCTCATGCAGTTGCAGATCGACAGAAAGTCAGCCAACCACCCATAGTTGTGAACTGAGATGTAGATGTACAGAAACTTGTTAATCCACCTTCAGAGAGGAAGTCGATCTTGGGGTCCTGCGAACCTGTATGACAAGAAAGAGTGTCAATACATGTATAGAAACTGAATGATCACTTACCTGTTACACAGCTGCAAACGAACAATCACCCTCATACAGTTGCAGATTGACAGAAAGTCAGCCAACCAGCCATAGTTGTAAATGAAGATGAAGATGTAAAGAACCTTGTTAATCCACCTTCAGAGAGGGAGTTGATCTTGGGGTCCTGCGAACCTGTATGACAAGAAAGAGAGTCAATACATGTATAGAAACCGAATGATCACTTACCTGTTACACAGGTTCTGTACACTCCTTCAGAGAAGGAGTCGATCTTGGGGTCCTGCGAACACGTATGACAAGAAAGAGAGTCAATACATGTATAGAAACTGAATGATCACTTACCTGTTACACAGATGCATACGAACAGTCAGCCTCCTACTGTTGCAGATTGACAGAAAGTCAGCCAACCAGCCATAGTTGTAAATGAGAATGTAAAGAACCTTGTTAATCCACCTTCATAGAAGGAGTTGATCTTGGGGTCCTGCGAAGCTGTATGACAAGAAAGAGAGTCAATACATCTATAGAAATTGAATGATCACTTACCTGTTACACAGCTGCATACGAACAGTCACCCTCATACAGTTGCAGATCGACAGAAAGTCAGCCAACCACCCATAGTTGTGAACTGAGATGTAGATGTACAGAAACTTGTTAATCCACCTTCAGAGAGGAAGTCGATCTTGGGGTCCTGCGAACCTGTATGACAAGAAAGAGTGTCAATACATGTATAGAAACTGAATGATCACTTACCTGTTACACAGCTGCAAACGAACAATCACCCTCATACAGTTGCAGATTGACAGAAAGTCAGCCAACCAGCCATAGTTGTAAATGAAGATGAAGATGTAAAGAACCTTGTTAATCCACCTTCAGAGAGGGAGTTGATCTTGGGGTCCTGCGAACCTGTATGACAAGAAAGAGAGTCAATACATGTATAGAAACCGAATGATCACTTACCTGTTACACAGGTTCTGTACACTCCTTCAGAGAAGGAGTCGATCTTGGGGTCCTGCGAACATGTATGACAAGAAAGAGAGTCAATACATGTATAGAAACTGAATGATCACTTACCTGTTACACAGATGCATACGAACAGTCAGCCTCCTACTGTTGCAGATTGACAGAAAGTCAGCCAACCAGCCATAGTTGTAAATGAGAATGTAAAGAACCTTGTTAATCCACCTTCATAGAAGGAGTTGATCTTGGGGTCCTGCGAACCTGTATGACAAGAAAGAGAGTCAATACATGTATAGAAACTGAATGATCACTTACCTGTTACACAGGTTCTGTACACTCCTTCAGAGAAGGAGTCGATCTTGGGGTCCTGCGAACCTGTATGACAAGAAAGAGAGTCAAAACATGTATAGAAACTGAATGATCACTTACCTGTTACACAGGTTCTGTACACTCCTACAGAGAAGGAGTCGATCTCGGCGTCCTGTGAACCTGTATGACAAGAAAGAGAGTCAATACATGTATAGAAACTGAATGATCACTTACCTGTTACACAGGTTCTGTACACTCCTTCAGAGAAGGAGTCGATCTTGGGGTCCTGCGAACCTGTATGACAAGAAAGAGAGTCAAAACATGTATAGAAACTGAATGATCACTTACCTGTTACACAGCTGCATACGAACAGTCAGCCTCCTACTGTTGCACATCATCAGAACATCAGCCAGCCAATGTTCCAGATGGAGATGCAGACAACCACATACATTTGCAGAAGGCAAGTCCCTTGTTGTGTGCATCCAGCTTCAAAGTGAGCCAGTCGTGAGGTCCTGTGAACCTGTATGACAAGAAAGAGAGTCAATACATGTATAAAAACAGAATGATCACTTACCTGTTACACAGCTGCATACGAACAGTCACCGTCATACAGTTGAAGATCAACAGAAAGTCTGCCAGCCAGCGATAGTTGTCAACTGAGATGCAGATGTACAGAACCTTGTTAATACACCTTCAGAGAGGGAGTCGATCTCGGCGTCCTGTGAACCTGTATGAAAAGAAAGAGAGTCAATACATGTATAGAAACTGAATGATCACTTACCTGTTACACAGGTTCTGTACACTCCTTCAGAGAAGGATTCGATCTTGGGGTCCTGCGAAGCTGTATGACAAGAAAGAGAGTCAATACATCTATAGAAATTGAATGATCACTTACCTGTTACACAGCTGCATACGAACAGTCACCCTCATACAGTTGCAGATTGACAGAAAGTCAGCCAACCAGCCACAGTTGTCAACTGAGATGCAGATGTACAGAACCTTGTTAATACACCTTCAGAGAGGGAGTCGATCTTGGCGTCCTGTGAACCTGTATGACAAGAAAGAGAGTCAATACATGTATAGAAACTGAATGATCACTTACCTGTTACACAGCTGCATACGAAAAGTCAGCCTAATACAGTTGCAGATGGACGGAAAGCCAGACAGCCAGCCATAGTTGTCAACAGAGATGCAGATGTACAGAACCTTGTTAATCCACCTTCAGAAAGGGAGTCGATCTTGGGGTCCTGTGAACCTGTATGACAAGAAAGAGTCAATACATGTATAGAAACTGAATGATCACTTACCTGTTACACAGCTGTATACTAACAGTCACCCTCGTACAGTTGCAGATCGACAGAAAGTCAATCAGCCATCCATAGTTGTAAACGAAGATGCAGATATACAGAACCTTATTAGTCCACCTTCAGAGAGGGAGTCGATCTTGGGGTCCTGCAAACGTGTATGACAAGAAAGAGAGTCAATACATGTATAAAAACAGAATGATCACTTACCTGTTACACAGGTTCTGTACACTCCTTCAGAGAAGGAGTCGATCTTGGGGTCCTGCGAACCTGTATGACAAGAAAGAGAGTCAATACATGTATAAAAACAGAATGATCACTTACCTGTTACACAGCTGCATACGAACAGTCACCCTCATACAGTTGCAGATCGACAGAAAGTCAGCCAGCCAGCCATAGTTGTCAACTGAGATGCAGATGTAACGAAACTTGTTAATCCACCTTCAGAGAGGGAGTCGATATTTGGGTCCGGCAAACCTGTATGACAGGAAAGAGAGTGAATTCATGTATAGAATCTGAAAGATCACTTACCTGTTACACAGATGCATACGAAAAGTCAGCCTCCTACTGTTGCAGATCATCAGAACATCAGCCAGCCAATGTTCCAGATGGAGATGCAGACAATCACATACATTTGCAGAAGGCAAATCCCTTGTTGTGTGCATCCAGCTTCAAAGTGAGCCAGTCGTGAGGTCCTGTGAACCTGTATGACAAGAAAGAGAGTCAATACATGTATAGAAACTGAATGATTACTTACCTGTTACACAGATGCATACCAACAGTCAGCCTCCTACTGTTGCAGATCATCAGAACATCAGCCAGCCAATGTTCCAGATGGAGATGCAGACAATCACATACATTTGCAGAAGGCAAGTCCCTTGTTGTGTGCATCCAGCTTTAAAGTGAGCCAGTCGTGAGGTCCTGTGAACCTGTATGACAAGAAAGAGAGTCAATACATGTATAGAAACTGAAAGATCACTTACCTGTTACACAACTGTGTGCGAACAGTCACCCTTGTACAGTTGCAGATCGACAGAAAGTCAATCAACCATCCATAGTTGCAAAGGAAGATGCAGATGTACAGAACCTTGTTAATCCACCTTCAGAGAGGGAGTCGATCTTTGGGTCCTGCGAACCTGTATGACAAGAAAGAGAGTCAATACATGTATAGAAACTGAATGATCACTTACCTGTTACACAGCTGCATACGATCAGTCAGCCTCCTACTGTTGCAGATCTTTAGAACATCAGCCAGCCAATGTTCCAGATGGAGATGCAGACAACCACATACATTTGCAGGAGGCAAGTCCCTTGTTGTGTGCATCCAGCTTCAAAGTGAGCCAGTCATGAGGTCCTGTGAACCTGTATGACAAGAAAGAGAGTCAATACATGTATAGAAACTGAATGATCACTTACCTGTTACACAGCTGCATACGAACAGTCACCCTCAGACAGTTGAAGATCAACAGAAAGTCTGTCAGCCAGCGATAGTTGTCAACTGAGATGCAGATGTACAGAACCTTGTTAATACACCTTCAGAGAGGGAGTCGATCTTGGCGTCCTGTGAACCTGTATGACAAGAAAGAGAGTCAATACATGTATAGAAACTGAATGATCACTTACCTGTTACACAGCTGCATACGAACAGTCAGCCTAATACAGTTGCAGATGGACGGAAAGCCAGACAGCCAGCCATAGTTGTCAACTGAGATGCAGATGTACAGAACCTTGTTAATCCACCTTCAGAAACGGAGTCGATCTTGGGGTCCGGCAAACCTGTATGACAAGAAAGAGAGTCAATACATGTATAAAAATAGAATGATCACTTACCTGTTACACAGGTGCATACGAACAGTCACCCTCATACAGTTGCAGATCGACAGAAAGTCAGCCAACCAGCCATAGTTATAAATAAAGATGAAGATGTAAATAACCTAGTTAATCCACCTTCAGAGAGGTAGTTGATCTTGGGGTCCTGCGAACCTGTATGACAAGAAAGAGAGTCAATACATGTATAGAAAATGAATGATCACTTACCTGTTACACAGCTGCATACGATCAGTCAGCCTCCTACTGTTGCAGATCTTTAGAACATCAGCCAGCCAATGTTCCAGATGGAGATGCAGACAACCACATACATTTGCAGGAGGCAAGTCCCTTGTTGTGTGCATCCAGCTTCAAAGTGAGCCAGTCATGAGGTCCTGTGAACCTGTATGACAAGAAAGAGAGTCAATACATTTATAGAAACTGAAAGATCACTTACCTGTTACACAACTGTGTGCGAACAGTCACCCTCGTACAGTTGCAGATCGACAGAAAGTCAATCAGCCATCCATAGTTGTAAACAAAGATGCAGATGTACAGAACCTTCTTAATCCACCTTCAGAGAGGGAGTCGATCTTGGGGTCCTGCGAACCTGTATAACAAGAAAGAGAGTCAGTACATATATAAAAACAGAATGATCACTTACCTGTTACACAGCTGTATGCAGATGTACAGAACCTTGTTAATCTACCTTCAGAAATGGAGTCGATCTTGGGGTCCTGTGAACCTGTATGACAAGAAAGAGTCAATACATGTATAGAAACTGAATGATTACTTACCTGTTACACAGCTGTATACTAACAGTCACCCTCGTACAGTTGCAGATCGACAGAAAGTCAATCAGCTATCCATAGTTGTAAACGAAGTTGCAGATATACAGAACCTTGTTAATACAGAACCTGTATAACAAGAAAGAGAGTCAATACATGTATAGAAACTGAATGATCACTTACCTGTTACACAGATGCATAAGAACAGTCACCCTCATACAGTTGCAGATCGACAGAAAGTCAGCCAACCGGCCATAGTTGTCAGCTGAGATGCAGATGTAACAAACCTTGTTAATCCACTTTCAGAAAGTTCTATAATTCTACACACTACAGATCATTCTATAAAAACAGAATGATCACTTACCTGTTACACAGCTGTATGCAGATGTACAGAACCTTGTTAATCTACCTTCAGAAAGGGAGTCGATCTTGGGGTCCTGTGAACCTGTATGACAAGAAAGAGTCAATACATGTATAAAAACAGAATGATCACTTACCTGTTACACAGCTGCATACGAACAGTCACCCCCATACAGTAGCAGATCGACAGAAAGTCAGCCAGCCAGCCATAGTTGTCAACTGAGATGCAGATGTAACGAAACTTGTTAATCCACTTTCAGAGAGGGAGTCGATATTGGGGTCCGGCAAACCTGTATGACAGGAAAGAGAGTCAATTCATGTATAGAAACTGAAAAATCACTTACCTGTTACACAGCTGTATGCGATCAGTCAGCCTAATACAGTTGCAGATGGACGGAAAGCCAGCCAGTCAGCCATAGTTGTAAAATGAGATGCAGATCTACAGAACCTTGTTAATCCATCTTCAGAGAGGGAGTCGATCTTGGGGTCCTGCGAACCTGTATAACAAGAAAGAGTGTCAGTACATGTACAGAAACTGAATGATCACTTACCTGTTACACAGCTGCATACGAACAGTCACCCTCATACAGCTGAAGATCAACAGCAAGTCTGCCAGCCAGCGATAGTTGTCAACTGAGATGCAGATGTACAGAACCTTGTTAATCCACCTTCAGAGAGGGAGTCGATCTTGGCGTCCTGTGAACCTGTATGACAAGAAAGAGAGTCAATACATGTATAGAAACTGAATGATCACTTACCTGTTACACAGCTGTATGCGATCAGTCAGCCTAATACAGTTGCAGATGTACGGAAAGCCAGCCAGTCAGCCATAGTTGTAAAATGAGATGCAGATCTACAGAACCATGTTAATCCACCTTCAGAGAGGGAGTCGATCTTGGGGTCCTGCGAACCTGTATAACAAGAAAGAGTGTCAATACATGTACAGAAACTGAATGATCACTTACCTGTTACACAGATGCATAAGAACAGTCACCCTCATACAGTTGCAGATCGACAGAAAGTCAGCCAGCCAGCCATAGTTGTAAACTGAGATGCAGATGTACAGAACCTTGATAATCCACCTTCAGAGAGGGAGTCGTTCTTGGGGTCCTGTGAACCTGTATGACAAGAAAGAGAGTCAAAACATGTATAGAAACTGAATGATCACTTACCTGTTACACAGCTGCATACGAACAGTCACCCTCATACAGTTGCAGATCGACAGAAAGTCAATCAGCCATCCATAGTTGTAAACGAAGATGCAGATGTACAGAACCTCCTTAATCCACCTTCAGAGAGGGAGTCGATCTTGGGGTCCTGTGAAACTGTATGACAAGAAAGAGAGTCAATACATGTATAGAAAATGGATGATTACTTACCTGTTAAAAAGCTGCATACGAACAGATACCCTCCTACTGTTGCAGATCATCAGAACATCAGCTAGCCAATGTTCCAGATGGAGATGCAGACAACCACATACATCTGCAGAAGGCAAGTCCCTGGATGTGTGCATCCAGCTTCAAAGTGAGCCAGTCGTGAGGTCCTGCGAACCTGTATGACAAGAAAGAGTCAATACATGTATAGAAACTGAATGATCACTTACCTGTTACACAGCTGCATACGAAAAGTCACCCTCATGCAGTTGCAGATCGACAGAAAAACAGCCAACCACCCATAGTTATCAATTGAGATGCAGATGTATAGAACCTTGTTAATCCACCTTCAGAGAGGGAGTCGATCTTGGCGTCCTGTGAACCTGTATGACAAGAAAGAGAGTCAATACATGTATAGAAACTGAATGATCACTTACCTGTTACACAGCTGCATACGAACAGTCAGCCTAATACAGTTGCAGATGGACGGAAAGCCAGCCAGCCAGCCATAGTTGTCAACTGAGATGCAGATGTACAGAACCTTGTTAATCCACCTTCAGAGAGGTAGTCGATCTTGGGGTCCTGCGAACCTGTATGACAAGAGAGTCAATACATGTATAGAAACTGAATGATCACTTACCTGTTACACAGCTGCATACGAACAGTCAGCCTCCTACTGTTGCAGATCATCAGAACATCAGCCAGCCAATGTTCCAGATGGAGATGCAGACAACCACATAGATTTGCAGAAGGCAACTCCCTTGTTGTGTGCATCCAGCTTCAAAGTGAGCCAGTCGTGAGGTCCTGTGAACCTGGATGACAAGAAAGAGAGTCAATACATGTATAAAAACAGAATGATCACTTACCTGTTACACAGCTGCATACGAACAGTCACCCTCATACAGTAGCAGAAACTTGTTAATCCACCTTCAGAGAGGGAGTCAATATTGGGGTCCGGCAAACCTGTATGACAGGAAAGAGAGTCAATTCATGAATAGAAACTGAAAAATCACTTACCTGTTACACAGCTGTATGCGATCAGTCAGTCTAATACAGTTAAAGATGGACGGAAAGCCAGCCAGTCAGCCATAGTTGTAAAATGAGATGCAGATCTACAGAACCTTGTTAATCCACCTTCAGAGAGGGAGTCGATCTTGGGGTCCTGCGAACCTGTATAACAAGAAAGAGTGTCAGTACATGTACAGAAACTGAATGATCACTTACCTGTTACACAGCTGCATACGAACAGTCACCCTCATACAGCTGAAGATCAACAGAAAGTCTGCCAGCCAGCGATAGTTGTCAACTGAGATGCAGATGTACAGAACCTTGTTAATCCACCTTCAGAGAGGGAGTCGATCTTGGCGTCCTGTGAACCTGTATGACAAGAAAGAGAGTCAATACATGTATAAAAACAGAATGATCACTTACCTGTTACACAGCTGTATGCGATCAGTCAGCCTAATACAGTTGCAGATGGACGGAAAGCCAGACAGTCAGCCATAGTTGTAAAATGAGATGCAGATCTACAGAACCATGTTAATCCACCTTCAGAGAGGGAGTCGATCTTGGGGTCCTGCGAACCTGTATGACAAGAAAGAGAGTCAATACATGTACAGAAACTGAATGATCACTTACCTGTTACACAGATGCATAAGAACAGTCACCCTCATACAGTTGCAGATCGACAGAAAGTCAATCAGCCATCCATAGTTGTAAACGAAGATACAGATGTACAGAACCTTGTTAATCCACCTTCAGAGTGGTAGTCGATCTTGGGGTCCTGCGAACCTATATGACAAGAAAGAGAGTCAATACATGTATAGAAACTGAATGATCACTTACCTGTTACACAGCTGCATACGAACAGTCACCCTCATACAGTTGAAGATCAACAGAAAGTCTGTCAGCCAGCGATAGTTGTCAACTGAGATGCAGATGTACAGAACCTTGTTAATACACCTTCAGAGAGGGAGTCGATCTTGGCGTCCTGTGAACCTGTATGACAAGAAAGAGAGTCAATACATGTATAGAAACTGAATGATCACTTACCTGTTACACAGCTGCATACGAACAGTCACCCTCATACAGTTGCAGATCCACAGAAAGTCAGCCAGCCAGCCATAGTTGTAAACTGAGATGCAGATATACAGAACCTTGATAATCCACCTTCAGAGAGGGAGTCGATCTTGGGGTCCTGTGAAACTGTATGACAAGAAAGAGAGTCAATACATGTATAGAAACTGGATGATTACTTACCTGTTAAAAAGCTGCATACGAACAGATACCCTCCTACTGTTGCAGATCATCAGAACATCAGCCAGCCAATGTTCCAGATGGAGATGCAGACAACCACATACATCTGCAGAAGGCAAGTCCCTGGATGTGTGCATCCAGCTTCAAAGTGAGCCAGTCGTGAGGTCCTGCGAACCTGTATGACAAGAAAGAGTCAATACATGTATAGAAACTGAATGATCACTTACCTGTTACACAGCTGCATACGAAAAGTCACCCTCATGCAGTTGCAGATCGACTGAAAGTCCGCCAACCACCCATAGTTTTTAACTGAGATGCAGAGGTACAGAAACTTGTTAATCCACCTTCAGAGAGGGAGTCGATCTTGGGGTCCTGCGAACCTGTATGACAAGAAAGAGTGTCAATACATGTATAGAAACTGAATGATCACTTACCTGTTACACAGCTGCATACGAACAGTCAGCCTCCTACTGTTGCAGATCATCAGAACATCAGCCAGCCAATTTTCCAGATGGAGATACAGACAACCACATACATTTGCAGAAGTCAAGTCCCTTGTTGTGTGCATCCACCTTCAAAGTGAGCCAGTCGTGAGGTCCTGTGAACCTGTATGACAAGAAAGAGAGTCAATACATGTATAAAAACAGAATGATCACTTACCTGTTACACAGCTGCATACGAACAATCACCCTCATACAGTTGCAGATTGACAAAAAGTCAGCCAACCAGCCATAGTTGTAAATGAAGATGAAGATGTAAAGAACCTTGTTAATCCACCTTCTTAGAGGGAGTTGATCTTGGGGTCCTGCGAACCTGTATGACAAGAAAGAGAGTCAATACATGTATAGAAACTGAATGATCACTTACCTGTTACACAGGTTCTGTACACTCCTTCAGAGAAGGAGTCGATCTTTGGGTCCTGCGAACCTGTATGACAAGAAAGAGAGTGAATACATGTATAGAAACTGAATGATCACTTACCTGTTACACAACTGTATGCGAACAGTCAGCCAAATACAGTTGCAGATGGACGGAAAGCATGCCAGCCAGCCATAGTTGTCAACTGAGATGCAGATGTACAGAACCTTGTTAATCCACCTTCAGAGAGATAGTCGATATTGGGGTCCTGCGAACCTGTATGACAAGAAAGAGAGTCAATAAATGTATAGAAACTGAATGATCACTTACCTGTTACACAGCTACATACGAACAGTCAGCCTCCTACTGTTGCAGATCATCAGAACATCAGCCAGCCAATGTTCCAGATGGAGATGCAGGCAACCACATAGATTTGCAGAAGGCAAGTCCCTTGTTGTGTGCATCCAGCTTCAAAGTGAGCCAGTCGTGAGGTCCTGTGAACCTGGATGACAAGAAAGAGAGTCAATACATGTAAAAAAACTGAATGATCACTTACCTATTACACAGCTGCATACGAACAGTCACCCTCAAACAGTTGCAGGACGACAGAAAGTCAGCCAGCCAGCCATAGTTGTCAACTGAGACGCAGATGTAACGAAACTTGTTAATCCACCTTCAGAGAGGGAGTCGATCTTGGGGTCCTGCGAACCTGTATAACAAGAAAGAGTGTCAATACATGTACAGAAACTGAATGATCACTTACCTGTTACACAGATGCATAAGAACAGTCACCCTCATACAGTTGCAGATCGACAGAAAGTCAATCAGCCATCCATAGTTGTAAACGAAGATGCAGATGTACAGAACCTTGTTAATCTACCTTCAGAGTGGTAGTCGATCTTGGGGTCCTGCGAACCTATTTGACAAGAAAGAGAGTCAATACATGTATAGAAACTGAATGATCACTTACCTGTTACACAGCTGCATACGAACAGTCACCCTCATACAGTTGAAGATCAACAGAAAGTCTGTCAGCCAGCGATAGTTGTCAACTGAGATGCAGATGTACAGAACCTTGTTAATCCACCTTCAGAGAGGTAGTCGATCTTGGGGTCCTGCGAACCTGTATGACAAGAAAGAGAGTCAATAAATGTATAGAAACTGAATGATCACTTACCTGTTACACAGCTGCATACGAACAGTCAGCCTCCTACTGTTGCAGATCATCAGAACATCAGCCAGCCAATGTTCCAGATGGAGATGCAGGCAACCACATAGATTTGCAGAAGTCAAGTCCCTTGTTGTGTGCATCCAGCTTCAAAGTGAGCCAGTCGTGAGGTCCTGTGATCCTGTATGACAAGAAAGAGAGTCAATACATGTATAAAAACAGAATGATCACTTACCTGTTACACAGCTGCATACGAACAATCACCCTCATACAGTTGCAGATTGACAGAAAGTCAGCCAACCAGCCATAGTTGTAAATGAAGATGAAGATGTAAAGAACCTTGTTAATCCACCTTCTTAGAGGGAGTTGATCTTGGGGTCCTGCGAACCTGTATGACAAGAAAGAGAGTCAATACATGTATAGAAACTGAATGATCACTTACCTGTTACACAGGTTCTGTACACTCCTTCAGAGAAGGAGTCGATCTTTGGGTCCTGCGAACCTGTATGACAAGAAAGAGAGTGAATACATGTATAGAAACTGAATGATCACTTACCTGTTACACAACTGTATGCGAACAGTCAGCCAAATACAGTTGCAGATGGACGGAAAGCATGCCAGGCAGCCATAGTTGTCAACTGAGATGCAGATGTACAGAACCTTGTTAATCCACCTTCAGAGAGATAGTCGATATTGGGGTCCTGCGAACCTGTATGACAAGAAAGAGAGTCAATAAATGTATAGAAACTGAATGATCACTTACCTGTTACACAGCTGCATACGAACAGTCAGCCTCCTACTGTTGCAGATCATCAGAACATCAGCCAGCCAATGTTCCAGATGGAGATGCAGGCAACCACATAGATTTGCAGAAGGCAAGTCCCTTGTTGTGTGCATCCAGCTTCAAAGTGAGCCAGTCGTGAGGTCCTGTGAACCTGGATGACAAGAAAGAGTCAATACATGTATAAAAACTGAATGATCACTTACCTATTACACAGCTGCATACGAACAGTCACCCTCATACAGTTGCAGATCGACAGAAAGTCAGCCAGCCAGCAATATTTTTAAACTGAGATGCAGATGTAACGAACCTTGTTAATCCACCTTCAGAGAGGGAGTCGATCTTGGCGTCCTGTGAACCTGTATGACAAGAGAGTCAATACATGTATAGAAACTGAAAGATCACTTACCTGTTACACAGCTGCATACGAACAGTCAGCCTAATACAGTTGCAGATGGACGGAAAGCCAGCCAGCCAGCCATAGTTGTCAACTGAGATGCAGATGTACAGAACCTTGTTAATCCACCTTCAGAGAGGTAGTCGATCTTGGGGTCCTGCGAACCTGTATGACAAGAGAGTCAATACATGTATAGAAACTGAATGATCACTTACCTGTTACACAGATGCATAAGAACAGTCACCCTCATACAGTTGCAGATCGACAGAAAGTCAGCCAGCCAGCCATAGTTGTAAACTGAGATGCAGATGTACAGAACCTTGATAATCCACCTTCAGAGAGGGAGTCGTTCTTGGGGTCCTGTGAACCTGTATGACAAGAAAGAGAGTCAAAACATGTATAGAAACTGAATGATCACTTACCTGTTACACAGCTGCATACGAACAGTCACCCTCATACAGTTGCAGATCGACAGAAAGTCAATCAGCCATCCATAGTTGTAAACGAAGATGCAGATGTACAGAACCTCCTTAATCCACCTTCAGAGAGGGAGTCGATCTTGGGGTCCTGTGAAACTGTATGACAAGAAAGAGAGTCAATACATGTATAGAAACTGGATGATTACTTACCTGTTAAAAAGCTGCATACGAACAGATACCCTCCTACTGTTGCAGATCATCAGAACATCAGCTAGCCAATGTTCCAGATGGAGATGCAGACAACCACATACATCTGCAGAAGGCAAGTCCCTGGATGTGTGCATCCAGCTTCAAAGTGAGCCAGTCGTGAGGTCCTGCGAACCTGTATGACAAGAAAGAGTCAATACATGTATAGAAACTGAATGATCACTTACCTGTTACACAGCTGCATACGAAAAGTCACCCTCATGCAGTTGCAGATCGACAGAAAAACAGCCAACCACCCATAGTTATCAATTGAGATGCAGATGTATAGAACCTTGTTAATCCACCTTCAGAGAGGGAGTCGATCTTGGCGTCCTGTGAACCTGTATGACAAGAAAGAGAGTCAATACATGTATAGAAACTGAATGATCACTTACCTGTTACACAGATGCATAAGAACAGTCACCCTCATACAGTTGCAGATCGACAGAAAGTCAGCCAGCCAGCCATAGTTGTAAACTGAGATGCAGATGTACAGAACCTTGATAATCCACCTTCAGAGAGGGAGTCGTTCTTGGGGTCCTGTGAACCTGTATGACAAGAAAGAGAGTCAAAACATGTATAGAAACTGAATGATCACTTACCTGTTACACAGCTGCATACGAACAGTCACCCTCATACAGTTGCAGATCGACAGAAAGTCAATCAGCCATCCATAGTTGTAAACGAAGATGCAGATGTACAGAACCTCCTTAATCCACCTTCAGAGAGGGAGTCGATCTTGGGGTCCTGTGAAACTGTATGACAAGAAAGAGAGTCAATACATGTATAGAAACTGGATGATTACTTACCTGTTAAAAAGCTGCATACGAACAGATACCCTCCTACTGTTGCAGATCATCAGAACATCAGCTAGCCAATGTTCCAGATGGAGATGCAGACAACCACATACATCTGCAGAAGGCAAGTCCCTGGATGTGTGCATCCAGCTTCAAAGTGAGCCAGTCGTGAGGTCCTGCGAACCTGTATGACAAGAAAGAGTCAATACATGTATAGAAACTGAATGATCACTTACCTGTTACACAGCTGCATACGAAAAGTCACCCTCATGCAGTTGCAGATCGACAGAAAAACAGCCAACCACCCATAGTTATCAATTGAGATGCAGATGTATAGAACCTTGTTAATCCACCTTCAGAGAGGGAGTCGATCTTGGCGTCCTGTGAACCTGTATGACAAGAAAGAGAGTCAATACATGTATAGAAACTGAATGATCACTTACCTGTTACACAGCTGCATACGAACAGTCAGCCTAATACAGTTGCAGATGGACGGAAAGCCAGCCAGCCAGCCATAGTTGTCAACTGAGATGCAGATGTACAGAACCTTGTTAATCCACCTTCAGAGAGGTAGTCGATCTTGGGGTCCTGCGAACCTGTATGACAAGAGAGTCAATACATGTATAGAAACTGAATGATCACTTACCTGTTACACAGCTGCATACGAACAGTCAGCCTCCTACTGTTGCAGATCATCAGAACATCAGCCAGCCAATGTTCCAGATGGAGATGCAGACAACCACATAGATTTGCAGAAGGCAACTCCCTTGTTGTGTGCATCCAGCTTCAAAGTGAGCCAGTCGTGAGGTCCTGTGAACCTGGATGACAAGAAAGAGAGTCAATACATGTATAAAAACAGAATGATCACTTACCTGTTACACAGCTGCATACGAACAGTCACCCTCATACAGTAGCAGAAACTTGTTAATCCACCTTCAGAGAGGGAGTCAATATTGGGGTCCGGCAAACCTGTATGACAGGAAAGAGAGTCAATTCATGAATAGAAACTGAAAAATCACTTACCTGTTACACAGCTGTATGCGATCAGTCAGTCTAATACAGTTAAAGATGGACGGAAAGCCAGCCAGTCAGCCATAGTTGTAAAATGAGATGCAGATCTACAGAACCTTGTTAATCCACCTTCAGAGAGGGAGTCGATCTTGGGGTCCTGCGAACCTGTATAACAAGAAAGAGTGTCAGTACATGTACAGAAACTGAATGATCACTTACCTGTTACACAGCTGCATACGAACAGTCACCCTCATACAGCTGAAGATCAACAGAAAGTCTGCCAGCCAGCGATAGTTGTCAACTGAGATGCAGATGTACAGAACCTTGTTAATCCACCTTCAGAGAGGGAGTCGATCTTGGCGTCCTGTGAACCTGTATGACAAGAAAGAGAGTCAATACATGTATAAAAACAGAATGATCACTTACCTGTTACACAGCTGTATGCGATCAGTCAGCCTAATACAGTTGCAGATGGACGGAAAGCCAGACAGTCAGCCATAGTTGTAAAATGAGATGCAGATCTACAGAACCATGTTAATCCACCTTCAGAGAGGGAGTCGATCTTGGGGTCCTGCGAACCTGTATGACAAGAAAGAGAGTCAATACATGTACAGAAACTGAATGATCACTTACCTGTTACACAGATGCATAAGAACAGTCACCCTCATACAGTTGCAGATCGACAGAAAGTCAATCAGCCATCCATAGTTGTAAACGAAGATACAGATGTACAGAACCTTGTTAATCCACCTTCAGAGTGGTAGTCGATCTTGGGGTCCTGCAAACCTATATGACAAGAAAGAGAGTCAATACATGTATAGAAACTGAATGATCACTTACCTGTTACACAGCTGCATACGAACAGTCACCCTCATACAGTTGAAGATCAACAGAAAGTCTGTCAGCCAGCGATAGTTGTCAACTGAGATGCAGATGTACAGAACCTTGTTAATCCACCTTCAGAGAGGGAGTCGATCTTGGCGTCCTGTGAACCTGTATGACAAGAAAGAGAGTCAATACATGTATAGAAACTGAATGATCACTTACCTGTTACACAGCTGCATACGAACAGTCACCCTCATACAGTTGCAGATCCACAGAAAGTCAGCCAGCCAGCCATAGTTGTAAACTGAGATGCAGATATACAGAACCTTGATAATCCACCTTCAGAGAGGGAGTCGATCTTGGGGTCCTGTGAAACTGTATGACAAGAAAGAGAGTCAATACATGTATAGAAACTGGATGATTACTTACCTGTTAAAAAGCTGCATACGAACAGATACCCTCCTACTGTTGCAGATCATCAGAACATCAGCCAGCCAATGTTCCAGATGGAGATGCAGACAACCACATACATCTGCAGAAGGCAAGTCCCTGGATGTGTGCATCCAGCTTCAAAGTGAGCCAGTCGTGAGGTCCTGCGAACCTGTATGACAAGAAAGAGTCAATACATGTATAGAAACTGAATGATCACTTACCTGTTACACAGCTGCATACGAAAAGTCACCCTCATGCAGTTGCAGATCGACTGAAAGTCCGCCAACCACCCATAGTTTTTAACTGAGATGCAGAGGTACAGAAACTTGTTAATCCACCTTCAGAGAGGGAGTCGATCTTGGGGTCCTGCGAACCTGTATGACAAGAAAGAGTGTCAATACATGTATAGAAACTGAATGATCACTTACCTGTTACACAGCTGCATACGAACAGTCAGCCTCCTACTGTTGCAGATCATCAGAACATCAGCCAGCCAATTTTCCAGATGGAGATACAGACAACCACATACATTTGCAGAAGTCAAGTCCCTTGTTGTGTGCATCCACCTTCAAAGTGAGCCAGTCGTGAGGTCCTGTGAACCTGTATGACAAGAAAGAGAGTCAATACATGTATAAAAACAGAATGATCACTTACCTGTTACACAGCTGCATACGAACAATCACCCTCATACAGTTGCAGATTGACAAAAAGTCAGCCAACCAGCCATAGTTGTAAATGAAGATGAAGATGTAAAGAACCTTGTTAATCCACCTTCTTAGAGGGAGTTGATCTTGGGGTCCTGCGAACCTGTATGACAAGAAAGAGAGTCAATACATGTATAGAAACTGAATGATCACTTACCTGTTACACAGGTTCTGTACACTCCTTCAGAGAAGGAGTCGATCTTTGGGTCCTGCGAACCTGTATGACAAGAAAGAGAGTGAATACATGTATAGAAACTGAATGATCACTTACCTGTTACACAACTGTATGCGAACAGTCAGCCAAATACAGTTGCAGATGGACGGAAAGCATGCCAGCCAGCCATAGTTGTCAACTGAGATGCAGATGTACAGAACCTTGTTAATCCACCTTCAGAGAGATAGTCGATATTGGGGTCCTGCGAACCTGTATGACAAGAAAGAGAGTCAATAAATGTATAGAAACTGAATGATCACTTACCTGTTACACAGCTACATACGAACAGTCAGCCTCCTACTGTTGCAGATCATCAGAACATCAGCCAGCCAATGTTCCAGATGGAGATGCAGGCAACCACATAGATTTGCAGAAGGCAAGTCCCTTGTTGTGTGCATCCAGCTTCAAAGTGAGCCAGTCGTGAGGTCCTGTGAACCTGGATGACAAGAAAGAGAGTCAATACATGTAAAAAAACTGAATGATCACTTACCTATTACACAGCTGCATACGAACAGTCACCCTCAAACAGTTGCAGGACGACAGAAAGTCAGCCAGCCAGCCATAGTTGTCAACTGAGACGCAGATGTAACGAAACTTGTTAATCCACCTTCAGAGAGGGAGTCGATCTTGGGGTCCTGCGAACCTGTATAACAAGAAAGAGTGTCAATACATGTACAGAAACTGAATGATCACTTACCTGTTACACAGATGCATAAGAACAGTCACCCTCATACAGTTGCAGATCGACAGAAAGTCAATCAGCCATCCATAGTTGTAAACGAAGATGCAGATGTACAGAACCTTGTTAATCTACCTTCAGAGTGGTAGTCGATCTTGGGGTCCTGCGAACCTATTTGACAAGAAAGAGAGTCAATACATGTATAGAAACTGAATGATCACTTACCTGTTACACAGCTGCATACGAACAGTCACCCTCATACAGTTGAAGATCAACAGAAAGTCTGTCAGCCAGCGATAGTTGTCAACTGAGATGCAGATGTACAGAACCTTGTTAATCCACCTTCAGAGAGGTAGTCGATCTTGGGGTCCTGCGAACCTGTATGACAAGAAAGAGAGTCAATAAATGTATAGAAACTGAATGATCACTTACCTGTTACACAGCTGCATATGAACAGTCAGCCTCCTACTGTTGCAGATCATCAGAACATCAGCCAGCCAATGTTCCAGATGGAGATGCAGACAACCACATACATTTGCAGAAGGCAAGTCCCTTGTTGTGTGCATCCAGCTTCAAAGTGAGCCAGTCGTGAGGTCCTGTGAACCTGGATGACAAGAAAGAGAGTCAATACATGTATAAAAACTGAATGATCACTTACCTATTACACAGCTGCATACGAACAGTCACCCTCATACAGTTGCAGATCGACAGAAAGTCAGCCAGCCAGCCATAGTTGTCAACTGAGACTCAGATGTAACGAAACTTGTTAATCCACCTTCAGAGAGGGAGTCGATCTTGGGGTCCTGCGAACCTGTATAACAAGAAAGAGTGTCAATACATGTACAGAAACTGAATGATCACTTACCTGTTACACAGATGCATAAGAACAGTCACCCTCATACAGTTGCAGATCGACAGAAAGTCAATCAGCCATCCATAGTTGTAAACGAAGATGCAGATGTACAGAACCTTTTTAATCCACCTTCAGAGTGGTAGTCGATCTTGGGGTCCTGCGAACCTATATGACAAGAAAGAGAGTCAATACATGTATAGAAACTGAATGATCACTTACCTGTTACACAGCTGCATACGAACAGTCACCCTCATACAGTTGAAGATCAACAGAAATTCTGTCAGCCAGCGATAGTTGTCAACTGAGATGCAGATGTACAGAACCTTGTTAATCCACCTTCAGAAACGGAGTCGATCTTGGGGTCCTGCGAACCTGTATGACTAGAAAGAGTGTCAATACATGTATAGAAACTGAATGATCTCTTACCTGTTACACAGCTGCATACGAACAGTCAGACTCCTACTGTTGCAGATCATCAGAACATCAGCCAGCCAATTTTCCAGATGGAGATACAGACAACCACATACATTTGCAGAAGTCAAGTCCCTTGTTGTGTGCATCCAGCTTCAAAGTGAGCCAGTCGTGAGGTCCTGTGATCCTGTATGACAAGAAAGAGAGTCAATACATGTATAAAAACAGAATGATCACTTACCTGTTACACAGCTGCATACGAACAATCACCCTCATACAGTTGCAGATTGACAGAAAGTCAGCCAACCAGCCATAGTTGTAAATGAAGATGAAGATGTAAAGAACCTTGTTAATCCACCTTCTTAGAGGGAGTTGATCTTGGGGTCCTGCGAACCTGTATGACAAGAAAGAGAGTCAATACATGTATAGAAACCGAATGATCACTTACCTGTTACACAGGTTCTGTACACTCCTTCAGAGAAGGAGTCGATCTTGGGGTCCTGCGAACATGTATGACAAGAAAGAGAGTCAATACATGTATAGAAACTGAATGATCACTTACCTGTTAAACAGCTGCATACGAACAGTCACCCTCATGCAGTTGCAGGTCGACAGAAAGTCAGCCAGCCAGCCATATTTGTCAACTGAGATGCGGATGTACAGAACCTTGTTAATCCACCTTCAGAGAGGGAGTCGATATTGGGGTCCTGCGCACCTGTATGACAAGAGAGTCAATACATGTATAGAAACTGAATGATCACTTACCTGTTACACAGCTGCATACGAACAGTCAGCCTAATACAGTTGCAGATGAATGGAAAGCCAGCCAGCCAGCCATAGTTGTAAAATGAGATGCAGATGTACAGAACCTTGTTAATCCACCTTCAGAGAGGGAGTCGATCTTGGCATCCTGTGAACCTGTAAGACAAGAAAGAGAGTCAGTACATGTATAGAAACTGAATGATCACTTACCTGTTACACAGCTGCATACGAACAGTCAGCCTAATACAGTTGCAGATAGACGGAAAGCCAGACAGCCAGCCATAGTTGTCAACTGAGATGCAGATGTACAGAACCTTGTTAATCTACCTTCAGAAAGGGAGTCGATCTTGGGGTCCTGTGAACCTGTATGACAAGAAAGAGTCAATACATGTATAGAAACTGAATGATCACTTACCTGTTACACAGCTGTATATGAACAGTCACCCTCGTACAGTTGGAGATCGACAGAAAGTCAATCAGCCATCCATAGTTGTAAACGAAGATGCAGATGTACAGAACCTTGTTAATCCACCTTCAGAGAGGGAGTCGATCTTGGGGTCCTGCGAACCTGTATGACAAGAAAGAGAGTCAATACATGTATAGAAACTGAATGATCACTTACCTGTTACACAGCTGCATACGAACAGTCAGCCTCCTACTGTTGCACATCATCAGAACATCAGCCAGCCAATGTTCCAGATGGAGAGGCAGACAACCACATACATTTGCAGAAGGCAAGTCCCTTGTAGTGTGCATCCAGTTTCAAAGTGAGCCAGTCGTGAGGTCCTGTGAACCTGTATGACAAGAAAGAGAGTCAATACATGTATAAAAACAGAATGATCACTTACCTGTTACACAGCTGCATACGAACAGTCACCCTCATACAGTTGAAGATCAACAGAAACTCTGCCAGCCAGCGATAGTTGTCAACTGAGATGCAGATGTACAGAACCTTGTTAATCCACCTTCAGAGAGGGAGTCGATCTTGGGGTCCAGTGAACCTGTATGACAAGAAAGAGAGTCAATACATGTATAAAAACAGAATGATCACTTACCTGTTACACAGCTGCATACGAACAGTCACCCTCATACAGTTGAAGATCAACAGAAACTCTGCCAGCCAGCGATAGTTGTCAACTGAGATGCAGATGTACAGAACCTTGTTAATCCACCTTCAGAGAGGGAGTCGATCTTGGGGTCCTGTGAACCTGTATGACAAGAAAGAGAGTCAATACATGTATAGAAACTGAATGATCACTTACCTGTTACACAGGTTCTGTACACTCCTTCAGAGAAGGAGTCGATCTTGGGGTCCTGCGAACCTGTATGACAAGAAAGAGAGTCAATACATCTATAGAAATTGAATGATCACTTACCTGTTACACAGCTGCATACGAACAGTCACCCTCATACAGTTGCACATCATCAGAACATCAGCCAGCCAATGTTCCAGATGGAGAGGCAGACAACCACATACATTTGCAGAAGGCAAGTCCCTTGTAGTGTGCATCCAGTTTCAAAGTGAGCCAGTCGTGAGGTCCTGTGAACCTGTATGACAAGAAAGAGAGTCAATACATGTATAAAAACAGAATGATCACTTACCTGTTACACAGCTGCATACGAACAGTCACCCTCATACAGTTGAAGATCAACAGAAACTCTGCCAGCCAGCGATAGTTGTCAACTGAGATGCAGATGTACAGAACCTTGTTAATCCACCTTCAGAGAGGGAGTCGATCTTGGGGTCCAGTGAACCTGTATGACAAGAAAGAGAGTCAATACATGTATAAAAACAGAATGATCACTTACCTGTTACACAGCTGCATACGAACAGTCACCCTCATACAGTTGAAGATCAACAGAAACTCTGCCAGCCAGCGATAGTTGTCAACTGAGATGCAGATGTACAGAACCTTGTTAATCCACCTTCAGAGAGGGAGTCGATCTTGGGGTCCTGTGAACCTGTATGACAAGAAAGAGAGTCAATACATGTATAGAAACTGAATGATCACTTACCTGTTACACAGGTTCTGTACACTCCTTCAGAGAAGGAGTCGATCTTGGGGTCCTGCGAACCTGTATGACAAGAAAGAGAGTCAATACATCTATAGAAATTGAATGATCACTTACCTGTTACACAGCTGCATACGAACAGTCACCCTCATACAGTTGCAGATTGACAGAAAGTCAGCCAACCAGCCACAGTTGTCAACTGAGATGCAGATGTACAGAACCTTGTTAATACACCTTCAGAGAGGGAGTCGATCTTGGCGTCCTGTGATCCTGTATGACAAGAAAGAGAGTCAATACATGTATAGAAACTGAATGATCACTTACCAGTTACACAGATGCATACGAAAAGTTAGCCTCCTACTGTTGCAGATCATCAGAATATCAGCCAGCCAATGTTCCAGATGGAGATGTTGACAACCACATACATTTGCAGAAGGCAAGTCCCTTGTTGTGTGCATCCAGCTTCAAAGTGAGCCAGTCGTGATGTCCTGTGAACCTGTATAACAAGAAAGAGAGTCCATACATTTATAGAAACTGAATGATCACTTACCTGTTACACAACTGTATGCGAACAGTCAGCCAAATACAGTTGCAGATGGACGGAAAGCATGCCAGCCAGCCATAGTTGTCAACTGAGATGCAGATGTACAGAACCTTGTTAATCCACCTTCAGAGAGGTAGTCGATCTTGGGGTCCTGCGAACCTGTATGACAAGAAAGAGAGTCAATAAATGTATAGAAACTGAATGATCACGTACCTGTTACACAGCTGCATACGAACAGTCAGCCTCTTACTGTTGCAGATCATCAGAACATCAGCCAGCCAATGTTCCAGATGGAGATGCAGGCAACCACATAGATTTGCAGAAGGCAAGTCCCTTGTTGTGTGCATCCAGCTTCAAAGTGAGCCAGTCGTGAGGTCCTGTGAACCTGTATGACAAGAAAGAGAGTCAATACATGTATAGAAACTGAATGATCACTTACCTGTTACACAGCTGTATGCGATCAGTCAGCCTAATACAGTTGTAGATGGACGGAAAGCCAGCCAGTCAGCCATAGTTGTAAAATGAGATGCAGATCTACAGAACCTTGTTAATCCACCTTCAGAGAGGGAGTCGATCTTGGGGTCCTGTGAACCTGTATGACAAGAAAGAGTGTCAATACATGTACAGAAACTGAATGATCACTTACCTGTTACACAGCTGCATACGAACAGTCACCCTCATACAGTTGCAGATCCACAGAAAGTCAGCCAGCCAGCCATAGTTGTAAACTGAGATGCAGATATACAGAACCTTGATAATCCACCTTCAGAGAGGGAGTCGATCTTGGGGTCCTGTGAAACTGTATGACAAGAAAGAGAGTCAATACATGTATAGAAACTGGATGATTACTTACCTGTTAAAAAGCTGCATACGAACAGATACCCTCCTACTGTTGCAGATCATCAGAACATCAGCCAGCCAATGTTCCAGATGGAGATGCAGACAACCACATACATCTGCAGAAGGCAAGTCCCTGGATGTGTGCATCCAGCTTCAAAGTGAGCCAGTCGTGAGGTCCTGCGAACCTGTATGACAAGAAAGAGTCAATACATGTATAGAAACTGAATGATCACTTACCTGTTACACAGCTGCATACGAAAAGTCACCCTCATGCAGTTGCAGATCGACTGAAAGTCCGCCAACCAGCCATAGTTGTAAATGAAGATGAAGATGTAAAGAACCTTGTTAATCCACCTTCATAGAGGGAGTTGATCTTGGGGTCCTGCGAACCTGTATGACAAGAAAGAGAGTCAATACATGTATAGAAACTGAATGATCACTTACCTGTTACACAGGTTCTGTACACTCCTTCAGAGAAGGAGTCGATCTTTGGGGCCTGCGAACCTGTATGACAAGAAAGAGAGTGAATACATGTATAGAAACTGAATGATCACTTACCTGTTACACAACTGTATGCGAACAGTCAGCCAAATACAGTTGCAGATGGACGGAAAGCATGCCAGCCAGCCATAGTTGTCAACTGAGATGCAGATGTACAGAACCTTGTTAATCCACCTTCAGAAACGGAGTCGATCTTGGGGTCCTGCGAACCTGTATGACAAGAAAGAGTGTCAATACATGTATAGAAACTGAATGATCACTTACCTGTTACACAGCTGCATACGAACAGTCAGCCTCCTACTGTTGCAGATCATCAGAACATCAGCCAGCCAATTTTCCAGATGGAGATACAGACAACCACATACATTTGCAGAAGTCAAGTCCCTTGTTGTGTGCATCCAGCTTCAAAGTGAGCCAGTCGTGAGGTCCTGTGATCCTGTATGACAAGAAAGAGAGTCAATACATGTATAAAAACAGAATGATCACTTACCTGTTACACAGCCGCATACGAACAATCACCCTCATACAGTTGCAGATTGAGAGAAAGTCAGCCATCCAGCCATAGTTGTAAATGAAGATGAAGATGTAAAGAACCTTGTTAATCCACCTTCTTAGAGGGAGTTGATCTTGGGGTCCTGCGAACCTGTATGACAAGAAAGAGAGTCAATACATGTATAGAAACTGAATGATCACTTACCTGTTACACAGGTTCTGTACACTCCTTCAGAGAAGGAGTCGATCTTTGGGTCCTGCGAACCTGTATGACAAGAAAGAGAGTGAATACATGTATAGAAACTGAATGATCACTTACCTGTTACACAACTGTATGCGAACAGTCAGCCAAATACAGTTGCAGATGGACGGAAAGCATGCCAGCCAGCCATAGTTGTCAACTGAGATGCAGATGTACAGAACCTTGTTAATCCACCTTCAGAGAGATAGTCGATCTTGGGGTCCTGCGAACCTGTATGACAAGAAAGAGAGTCAATAAATGTATAGAAACTGAATGATCACTTACCTGTTACACAGCTGCATACGAACAGTCAGCCTCCTACTGTTGCAGATCATCAGAACATCAGCCAGCCAATGTTCCAGATGGAGATGCAGGCAACCACATAGATTTGCAGAAGGCAAGTCCCTTGTTGTGTGCATCCAGCTTCAAAGTGAGCCAGTCGTGAGGTCCTGTGAACCTGGATGACAAGAAAGAGAGTCAATACATGTATAAAAACTGAATGATCACTTACCTATTACACAGCTGCATACGAACAGTCACCCTCATACAGTTGCAGATCGACAGAAAGTCAGCCAGCCAGCCATAGTTGTCAACTGAGACGCAGATGTAAAGAAACTTGTTAATCCACCTTCAGAGAGGGAGTCGATCTTGGGGTCCTCCGAACCTGTATAACAAGAAAGAGTGTCAATACATGTACAGAAACTGAATGATCACTTACCTGTTACACAGATGCATAAGAACAGTCACCCTCATACAGTTGCAGATGGACGGAAAGCCAGCCAGTCAGCCATAGTTGTAAAATGAGATGCAGATCTACAGAACCTTGTTAATCCACCTTCAGAGAGGGAGTCGATCTTGGGGTCCTGCGAACCTGTATAACAAGAAAGAGTGTCAATACATGTACAGAAACTGAATGATCACTTACCTGTTACACAGCTGCATACGAACAGTCACCCTCATACAGTTGCAGATCGACAGAAAGTCAGCCAGCCAGCCATAGTTGTAAACTGAGATGCAGATGTACAGAACCTTGATAATCCACCTTCAGAGAGGGTGTCGATCTTGGGGTCCTGTGAACCTGTATGACAAGAAAGAGAGTCAATACATGTATAGAAACTAAATGATCACTTACCTGCTAAAAAGCTGCATACAAACAGTTAGCCTCCTACTGTTGCAGATCATGAGAACATCAGCCAGCCAATGTTCCAGATGGAGATGTAGACAACCACATACATCTGCAGAAGGCAAGTCCCTGGTTGTGTGCATCCAGCTTCAAAGTGAGCCAGTCGTGAGGTCCTGCGAACCTGTATGACAAGAAAGAGAGTCAATACATGTATAGAAACTGAATGATCACTTACCTGTTACACAGCTGCATACGAAAAGTCACCCTAATGCAGTTGCAGATCGACAGAAAGTCAGCCAACCACCCATAGTTGTGAACAGAGATGCAGATGTACAGAAACTTTTTAATCCACCTTCAGAGAGGAAGTCGATCTTGGGGTCCTGCGAACCTGTATGACAAGAAAGAGTGTCAATACATGTATAGAAACTGAATGATCACTTACCTGTTACTCAGCTGCATACGAACAATCACCCTCATACAGTTGCAGATTGACAGAAAGTCAGCCAACCAGCCATAGTTGTAAATGAAGATGAAGATGTAAAGAACCTTGTTAATCCACCTTCAGAGAGGGAGTTGATCTTGGGGTCCTGCGAACCTGTATGACAAGAAAGAGAGTCAATACATATATAGAAACCGAATGATCACTTACCTGTTACACAGGTTCTGTACACTCCTTCAGAGAAGGAGTCGATCTTGGGGTCCTGCGAACATGTATGACAAGAAAGAGAGTCAATACATGTATAGAAACTGAATGATCACTTACCTGTTAAACAGCTGCATACGAACAGTCACCCTCATGCAGTTTCAGGTCGACAGAAAGTCAGCCAGCCAGCCATATTTCTCAACTGAGATGCGGATGTACAGAACCTTGTTAATCCACCTTCAGAGAGGGAGTCGATATTGGGGTCCTGCGCACCTGTATGACAAGAGAGTCAATACATGTATAGAAACTGAATGATCACTTACCTGTTACACAGCTGCATACGAACAGTCAGCCTAATACAGTTGCAGATGAATGGAAAGCCAGCCAGCCAGCCATAGTTGTAAAATGAGATGCAGATGTACAGAACCTTGTTAATCCACCTTCAGAGAGGGAGTCGATCTTGGCATCCTGTGAACCTGTAAGACAAGAAAGAGAGTCAGTACATGTATAGAAACTGAATGATCACTTACCTGTTACACAGCTGCATACGAACAGTCAGCCTAATACAGTTGCAGATAGACGGAAAGCCAGACAGCCAGCCATAGTTGTCAACTGAGATGCAGATGTACAGAACCTTGTTAATCTACCTTCAGAAAGGGAGTCGATCTTGGGGTCCTGTGAACCTGTATGACAAGAAAGAGTCAATACATGTATAGAAACTGAATGATCACTTACCTGTTACACAGCTGTATACGAACAGTCACCCTCGTACAGTTGGAGATCGACAGAAAGTCAATCAGCCATCCATAGTTGTAAACGAAGATGCAGATGTACAGAACCTTGTTAATCCACCTTCAGAGAGGGAGTCGATCTTGGGGTCCTGCGAACCTGTATGACAAGAAAGAGAGTCAATACATGTATAGAAACTGAATGATCACTTACCTGTTACACAGCTGCATACGAACAGTCAGCCTCCTACTGTTGCAGATCATCAGAACATCAGCCAGCCAATGTTCCAGATGGAGATGCAGACAACCACATACATTTGCAGAAAGCAAGTCCCTTGTTGTGTGCATCCAGTTTCAAAGTGAGCCAGTCGTGAGGTCCTGTGAACCTGTATGGCAAGAAAGAGAGTCAATACATGTATAAAAACAGAATGATCACTTACCTGTTACACAGCTGCATACGAACAGTCACCCTCATACAGTTGCAGATCGACAGAAAGTCAGCCAACCAGCCATAGTTGTAAATGAAGATGAAGATGTAAAGAACCTAGTTAATCCACCTTTAGAGATGGAGTTGGTCTTAGGGTCCTGCGAACCTGTATGATAAGAAAGAGAGTCAATACATGTATAGAAACTGAATGATCACTTACCTGTTACACAGGTTCTGTACACTGCTTCAGAAAAGGAGTCAATCTTGGGGTCCTGCGAACCTGTATGACAAGAAAGAGAGTCAAAACATGTATAGAAACTGAATGATCACTTACCTGTTACACAGCTGCATACGAACAGTCAGCCTCCTACTGTTGCACATCATCAGAACATCAGCCAGCCAATGTTCCAGATGGAGAGGCAGACAACCACATACATTTGCAGAAGGCAAGTCCCTTGTAGTGTGCATCCAGTTTCAAAGTGAGCCAGTCGTGAGGTCCTGTGAACCTGTATGACAAGAAAGAGAGTCAATACATGTATAAAAACAGAATGATCACTTACCTGTTACACAGCTGCATACGAACAGTCACCCTCATACAGTTGAAGATCAACAGAAACTCTGCCAGCCAGCGATAGTTGTCAACTGAGATGCAGATGTACAGAACCTTGTTAATCCACCTTCAGAGAGGGAGTCGATCTTGGGGTCCTGTGAACCTGTATGACAAGAAAGAGAGTCAATACATGTATAGAAACTGAATGATCACTTACCTGTTACACAGGTTCTGTACACTCCTTCATAGAAGGAGTCGATCTTGGGGTCCTGTGAACCTGTATGACAAGAAAGAAAGTCAATACGTGTATAGAAACTGAATGATCACTTACCTGTTACACAGCTGCATACGAACAGTCACCCTCATACAGTTGCAGATTGACAGAAAGTCAGCCAACCAGCCACAGCTGTCAACTGAGATGCAGATGTACAGAACCTTGTTAATACACCTTCAGAGAGGGAGTCGATCTTGGCGTCCTGTGAACCTGTATGACAAGAAAGAGAGTCAATACATGTATAGAAACTGAATGATCACTTACCTGTTACACAGCTGCATACGAAAAGTCAGCCTAATACAGTTGCAGATGGACGGAAAGCCAGCCAGCCAGCCATAGTTGTCAACTGAGATGCAGATGTACAGAACCTTGTTAATCCACCTTCAGAAAGGGAGTCGATCTTGGGGTCCTGTGAACCTGTATGACAAGACAGAGAGTCAATACATGTATAGAAACTGAATGATCACTTACCTGTTACACAGCTGCATACGAACAGTCAGCCTCCTACTGCTGCAGATCATCAGAACATCAGCCAGCCAATGTTCCAGATGGAGATGCAGACAACCACGTACATTTGCAGAAGGCAAGTCCCTTGTTGTGTGCATCTAGCTTCAAATTGAGCCAGTCGTGAGGTCCTGTGAAACTGGATGACAAGAAAGAGAGTCAATACATGTATAAAAACAGAATGATTACTTACCTGTTACACAGCTGCATACGAACAGTCACCCTCATACAGTTGCAGATCTACAGAAAGTCAGCCAGCCAGCCATAGTTGTCAACTGAGATGCAGATGTAACGAAACTTGTTAATCCACCTTCAGAGAGGGAGTCGATATTGGGGTCCGGCAAACCTGTATGACAGAAAAGAGAGTGAATTCATGTATAGAATCTGAAAGATCACTTACCTGTTACACAGCTGTATGCAATCAGTCAGCCTAATACAGTTGCAGATGGCCGGAAAGCCAGCCAGTCAGCCATAGTTGTAAAATAAGATGCAGATGTACAGAACCTTGTTAATCCACCTTCAGAGAGGGAGTCGATCTTGGGGTCCTGCGAACCTGTATGACAAGAAAGAGAGTCAATACATGTATAGAAACTGAATGATCACTTAGCTGTTACACAGGTTCTGTACACTCCTTCAGAGAAGGAGTCGATCTTGGGGTCCTGCGAACCTGTATGACAAGAAAGAGAGTCAATACATGTATAGAAACTGAATGATCACTTACCTGTTACACAACTGTATGCGAACAGTCAGCCTCATACAGTTACAGATCGACTGAAAGTCAGCCTGCAAGCCATAGTTGGAAACGAAGATGCAGATGTAAAGAACCTTGTTAGTCCACCTTCAGAAAGGGATTCGATCTTGGAGTCCGGCGAACCTGTATGACAAGAAAGAGAGTCAATACATGTATAGAAACTGAATGATCACTTACCAGTTACACAGATGCATACGAAAAGTTAGCCTCCTACTGTTGCAGATCATCAGAATATCAGCCAGCCAATGTTCCAGATGGAGATGCAGACAACCACATACATTTGCAGAAGGCAAGTCCCTTGTTGTGTGCATCCAGCTTCAAAGTGAGCCAGTCGTGATGTCCTGTGAACCTGTATAACAAGAAAGAGAGTCCATACATTTATAGAAACTGAATGATCACTTACCTGTTACACAGCTGCATTCGAACAGTCACCCTCATACAGTTGCAGATCGACAGAAAGTCAGCCAACCAGCCATAGTTGTCAACTGAGATGCAGATGTACAGAACCTTGTTAATCCACCTTCAGAGAGGGAGTCGATCTTGGGGTCCTGTGAACCTGTATGACAAGAAAGAGAGTCAATACATGTATAGAAACTGAATGATCACTTACCTGTTACACAGGTTCTGTACATTCCTTCAGAGAAGGAGTCGATCTTTGGGTCCTGCGAACCTGTATGACAAGAAAGAGAGTGAATACATGTATAGAAACTGAATGATCACTTACCTGTTACACAACTGTATGCGAACAGTCAGCCAAATACAGTTGCAGATGGACGGAAAGCATGCCAGCCAGCCATAGTTGTCAACTGAGATGCAGATGTACAGAACCTTGTTAATCCACCTTCAGAGAGGTAGTCGATCTTGGGGTCCTGCGAACCTGTATGACAAGAAAGAGAGTCAATAAATGTATAGAAACTGAATGATCACGTACCTGTTACACAGCTGCATACGAACAGTCAGCCTCTTACTGTTGCAGATCATCAGAACATCAGCCAGCCAATGTTCCAGATGGAGATGCAGGCAACCACATAGATTTGCAGAAGGCAAGTCCCTTGTTGTGTGCATCCAGCTTCAAAGTGAGCCAGTCGTGAGGTCCTGTGAACCTGTATGACAAGAAAGAGAGTCAATACATGTATAGAAACTGAAAGATCACTTACCTGTTACACAACTGTGTGCGAACAGTCACCCTTGTACAGTTGCAGATCGACAGAAAGTCAATCAGCCATTCATAGTTGTAAACGAAGATGCAGATGTACAGAACCTTCTTAATCCACCTTCAGAGAGGGAGTTGATCTTGGGGTCCTGCGAACCTGTATGACAAGAAAGAGAGTCAATACATGTATAGAAACTGAATGATCACTTACCTGTTAAACAGCTGCATACGAACAGTCACCCTCATGCAGTTGCAGGTCGACAGAAAGTCAGCCAGCCAGCCATATTTGTCAACTGAGATGCGGATGTACAGAACCTTGTTAATCCACCTTCAGAGAGGGAGTCGATATTGGGGTCCTGCGCACCTGTATGACAAGAAAGAGAGTCAATACATGTATAGAAACTGAATGATCACTTACCTGTTACACAGCTGCATACGAACAGTCACCCTCATACAGTTGAAGATCAACAGAAAGTCTGCCAGCCAGCGATAGTTGTCAACTGAGATGCAGATGTACAGAACCTTGTTAATACACCTTCAGAGAGGGAGTCGATCTTGGCGTCCTGTGAACCTGTATGACAAGAAAGAGAGTTAATATATGTATAAAAACAGAATGATCACTTACCTGTTACACAGCTGCATACGAACAGTCACCCTCATACAGTTGCAGATCGACAGAAAGTCAGCCAACCAGCCATAGTTGTAAATGAAGATGAAGATGTAAAGAACCTAGTTAATCCACCTTCAGAGAGGGAGTTTATCTTGGGGTCCAGCGAAACTTTATGTCAAGAAAGAGAGTCAATACATGTATAGAAACTGAATAATCACTTACCTGTTACACAGGTTCTGTACACTCCTTCAGAGAAGGAGTCGATCTTGGGGTCCTGCGAACCTGTATGACAAGAAAGAGAGTCAATACATGTATAAAAACTGAATGATCACTTACCTGTTACACAGCTGCATACGAACAGTCACCCTCATACAGTTGCAGATCGACAAAAAGTCAGCCAGCCAGCCATAGTTGTCAACTGAGATGCAGATGTAACGAAACTTGTTAATCCACCTTCAGAGAGGGAGTCGATATTGGGGTCCGGCAAACCTGTATGACAGGAAAGAGAGTGAATTCATGTATAGAATCTGAAAGATCACTTACCTGTTACACATATGCATACGAAAAGTCAGCCTCCTACTGTTGCACATCATCAGAACATCAGCCAGCCAATGTTCCAGATGGAGATGCAGACAATCACATACATTTGCAGAAGGCAAATCCCTTGTTGTGTGCATCCATCTTCAAAGTGAGCCAGTCATGAGGTCCTGTGAACCTGTATGACAGGAAAGAGTGTCAATACATGTATAGAAACTGAATGATCACTTACCTGTTACACAGATGCATACGAACAGTCAGCCTCCTACTGTTGCAGATCATCAGAACATCAGCCAGCCAATGTTCCAGACGGAGATGCAGACAACCACATACATTTGCAGAAGGCAAGTCCCTTGTTGTGTGCATCCAGCTTCAAAGTGAGCCAGTCGTGAGGTCCTGTGAACCTGTATGACAAGAAAGAGAGTCAATAGATGTATAGAAACTGAATGATCACTTACCTGTTACACAACTGTATGCGAACAGTCAGCCTCATACAGTTACAGATCGACTGAAAGTCAGCCTGCCAGACATAGTTGGAAACGAAGATGCAGATGTAAAGAACCTTGTTAGTCCACCTTCAGTATGGGATTCGATCTTGGGGTCCTGCAAACCTGTATGACAAGAAAGAGTCCATACATGTAAAGACACTGAATGATCACATACCTGTTACACAGATGCATATGAACAGTCTGCCTCCTACTTTTGCAGATCATCAGAACATCAGCCAGCCAATGTTCCAGATGGAGATGCAGACAACCACATACATTTGCAGAAGGCAAGCCCCTTGTTGTGTGCATCCAGCTTCAAATTGAGCCAGTCGTGATGTCCTGTGAACCTGTATAACAAGAAAGAGAGTCCATACATTTATAGAAACTGAATGATCACTTACCTGTTACACAGATGCATTCGAACAGTCACCCTCATACAGTTGCAGATCGACAGAAAGTCAGCCAACCAGCCATATTAGTCAACTGAGATGCAGATGTACAGAACCTTGTTAATCCACCTTCAGAGAGGGAGTCGATCTTGGGGTCCTGCGAACCTGTTTGAGAAGAAAGAGTGTCAATACATGTTTAGAAACCAAATGATCACTTACCTATTACACAGCTGCATACGAACAGTCACCCTCATACAGTTACAGATCGACAGAAAGTCATCCAGCCAGCCATAGTTGTAAATGAAGATGAAGATGTAAAGAACCTTGTTAATCCACCTTCAGAGAGGGAGTTGATTTTGGGGTCCTGCGAACCTGTTTGACAAGAAAGAGAGTCAATACATGAATATAAATTGAAAGATTACTTACCTGTTACACAACTGTATGCGAACAGTCAGCCTAATATAGTTGCAGATGAATGGAAAGCCAGCAAGCCAGCCATAGTTGCAAAATGAGATGCAGATGTACAGAACCTTGCAAATCCACCTTCAGAGAGGGAGTCGATCTTGCCGTCCTGTGAACCTGTAAGACAAGGAAGAGAGTCAATACATGTATAGAAACTGAATGATCACTTACCTGTTACACAGCTGCATATGAACAGTCACCCTCATACAGTTGCAGATCGAAAGAAAGTCAGCCAACCAGCCATAGTTGTAAATGAAGATGAAGATATAAAGAACCTAGTTAATCCACCTTCAGAGAGGGAGTTTATCTTGGGGTCCTGCGAACCTGTATGACAAGAAAGAGAGTCAATACATGTATAGAAACTGAATGATCACTTACCTGTTACACAGATGCATACGAACAGTCAGCCTCCTACTGTTTCAGATCATCAGAACATCAGCCAGCCAATGTTCCAGATGGAGATGCAGACAATCACATACATTTTCAGAAGGCAAGTCTCTTGTTGTGTGCATCCAGCTTTAAAGTGAGCCAGTCGTGAGGTCCTGTGAACCTGTATGACAAGAAAGAGAGTCAATACATGTATAGAAACTGAAAGATCATTTACCTGTTACACAACTGTGTGCGAACAGTCACCCTCGTACAGTTGCAGAACGACAGAAAGTCAATCTGGCATCCATAGTTGTCAACTGAGATGCAGATGTAAAGAAACTTGTTAATCCACCTTCAGAGAGGGAGTCAATCTTGGGGTCCGGCAAACCTGTATGACAGGAAAGAGAGTCAATTCTTGTATAGAAATTGAAAGATCACTTACCTCTTACACAGCTGTATGCGATCAGTCAGTCTAATACAGTTGCAGATGGACAGAAAGCCAGCCAGTCAGCCATAGTTGTAAAATGAGATGCAGATGTACAGAACCTTGTTAATCCACCTTCAGAGAGGGAGTCGATCTTGGGGTCCTGCGAACCTGTATAACAAGAAAGAGTGTCAATACATGTACAGAAACTGAATGATCACTTACCTGTTACACAGCTGCATACGAACAGTCACCCTCATACAGTTGCAGATTGACAGAAAGTCAGCCAACCAGCCACAGTTGTCAACTGAGATGCAGATGTACAGAACCTTGTTAATACACCTTCAGAGAGGGAGTCGATCTTGGCGTCCTGTGAACCTGTATGACAAGAAAGAGTCAATACATGTATAGAAACTGAATGATCACTTACCTGTTACACAGCTGCATACGAACAGTCACCCTCATACAGTTGCAGATTGACAGAAAGTCAGCCAACCAGCCACAGTTGTCAACTGAGATGCAGATGTACAGAACCTTGTTAATACACCTTCAGAGAGGGAGTCGATCTTGGCGTCCTGTGAACCTGTATGACAAGAAAGAGTCAATACATGTATAGAAACTGAATGATCACTTACCTGTTACACAACTGTATGGGAACAGTCAGCCTCATACAGTTACAGATCGACTGAAAGTCAGCCTGCCAGCCATAGTTGGAAACAAAGATGCAGATGTAAACAACCTTTTTAGTCCACCTTCAGAAAGGGATTCGATCTTGGGGTCCTGCGAACCTGTATGACAAGAAAGAGAGTCAATACATGTATAGAAACTGAATGATCACTTACCTGTTACACAACTGTATGGGAACAGTCAGCCTCATACAGTTACAGATCGACTGAAAGTCAGCCTGCCAGCCATAGTTGGAAACGAAGATGCAGATGTAAAGAACCTTTTTAGTCCACCTTCAGAAAGGGATTCGATCTTGGGGTCCTGCGAACCTGTATGACAAGAAAGAGAGTCAATACATGTATAGAAACTGAATGATCACTTACCTGTTACACAACTGTATGCGATTAGTCACCCTCATACAGTTGCAGCTAGACAGAAAGTCAGACAACCAGCCATAGTTGTAAATGAAGATGAAGATGTAAAGAACCTTATTAGTCCACCTTCAGAAAGGGATTCGATCTTGGGGTCCGGCGAACCTGTATGACAAGAAAGAGAGTCAATACATGTATAGAAACTGAATGATCACTTACCTGTTACACAGATGCATATGAAAAGTCAGCCTCCTACTGTTGCAGATCATCAGAACATCAGCCAGCCAATGTTCCAGATGGAGATGCAGACAACCACATACATTTGCAGAAGGCAAGTCACTTGTTGTGTGCATCCAGCTTCATAGTGAGCCAGTCGTGATGTCCTGTGAACCTGTATAACAAGAAAGAGAGTCCATACATTAATAGAAACTGAATGATCACTTACCTGTTACACAGCTGCATTCGAATAGTCACCCTCATACAGTTGCAGATCGACAGAAAGTCAGCCAACAAGCCATAGTTGTCAACTGAGATGCAGATGTACAGAACCTTGTTAATCCACCTTCAGAGAGGGAGTCGATCTTGGGGTCCTGTGAACCTGTATGACAAGAAAGAGTGTCAATACATGTATAGAAACTAAATGATCACTTACCTATTACACAGCTGCATACGAACAGTAACCCTCATACAGTTACAGATCGACAGAAAGTCATCCAGCCAGCCATAGTTGTAAATAAAGATGAAGATGTAAAGAACCATGTTAATCCACCTTCAGAGAGGAAGTTGATTTTGGGATCCTGCAAACCTGTATGACAAGAAAGAGTCAATACATGTACAGAAACTGAATGATCACTTACCTGTTACACAGATGCATACGAACAGTCACCCTCATACAGTTGCAGATCGACAGAAAGTCAGCCAGCCAGCCATAGTTATCAACTGATATGCAGATGTACAGAACCTTGTTAATCCACCTTCAGAGAGGGAGTAGATCCTGGCGTCTTGTGAACCTGTATGACAAGAAAGAGTGTCAATACATGTATAGAAACTGAATGATCACTTACCTGTTACACAGATGCATATGAAAAGTCAGCCTCCTACTGTTGCAGATCATCAGAACATCAGCCAGCCAATGTTCCAGATGGAGATGCAGACAACCACATACATTTGCAGAAGGCAAGTACCTTGTTGTGTGCATCCAGCTTCAAAGTGAGCCAGTCGCGAGGTCCTGTGAACTTGTATGACAAGAAAGAGAGTCAATACATGTATAAAAACAGAATGATCACTTACCTGTTACACAGCTGCATACGAACAGTCACCCGCATACAGTTGCAGATCGACAGAAAGTCAGCCAGACAGCCATAGTTGTCAGCTGAGATGCAGATGTAACGAAACTTGTTAATCCACCTTCAGAGAGGGAGTCGATCTTGGGGTCCTGCGAACCTGTATAACAAGAAAGAGTGTCAATACATGTATAGAAACTGAATGATCACTTACTTGTTACACAGGTTCTATACACTCCTTTAGAGAAGGAGTCGATCTTGGGGTCCTGCGAACCTGTATGACAAGAAAGAGAGTCAATACATCTATAGAAACTGAAAGAATACTTACCTGTTACACAACTGTATGCGAACAGTCAGCCTAATACAGTTGCAGATGAATGGAAAGCCAGCAAGCCAGCCATAGTTGTAAAATGACATGCAGATGTAAAGAACCTTGTAAATCCACCTTCAGAGAGGGAGTTGATCTTGGCGTCCTGTGAACCTGTATGACAAGAAAGAGAGTCAATACATGTATAGAAACTGAATGATCACTTACCTGTTACACAGCTGCATACGAACAGTCACCCTCATACAGTTGCAGATCGACAGAAAGTCAGCCAACCAGCCATAGTAGTCAACTGAGATGCAGATGTACAGAACCTTGTTAATCCACCTTCAGAGAGGGAGTCGATCTTGGGGTCCTGCGAACCTGTATGACAAGAAAGAGAGTCAATACATGTATAGAAACTGAATGATCACTTACCTGTTACATAGATGCATACGAACAGTCAGCCTCCTACTGTTGCAGATCATCAGAACATCAGCCAGCCAATGTTCCCGATGGAGATGCAGACAACCACATACATTTGCAAAAGGCAAGTCTCTTTTTGTGTGCATCCAGGTTTAAAGTGAGCCAGTCGTGAGGTCCTGTGAACCTGTATGACAAGAAAGAGAGTCAATACATGTATAGAAACTGAAACATCACTTACCTGTTACACAAATGTGTGTGAACAGTCACCCTCGTAGAGTTGCAGATCGACAGAAAGTCCGCCAACCAGCCATAGTTGTAAACGAAGATGAAGATGTACAGAACCTTGTTAGTCCACCTTCAGAAAGGGATTCGATCTTGGCGTCCTGTGAACCTGTATGACAAGAAAGAGAGTCAATACATGTATAGAAACTGAATGATCACTTACCTGTTACACAACTGTATGCGTACAGTCAGCCTCATACACTTATAGATCGACTGAAAGTCATCCAGCCAGCCATAGTTGGAAACGAAGATGCAGATGTAAAAAAACCTTGTTAGTCCACCTTCAGAAAGGGATTCGATCTTGGGGTCCGGCGAACCTGTATGACAAGAAAGAGAGTCAATACATGTATAGAAACTGAATGATCACTTACCTGTTACACAGGTTCTGTACACTCCTTCAGAGAAGGAGTCGATCTTGGGGTCCTGCGAACCTGTATGACAAGAAAGAGAGTCAATACATGTAAAGAAACTAAATGATCACTTACCTGTTACACAGCTGCATACGAACAGTCAGACTAATACAGTTGCAGATGGACGGAAAGCCAGACAGCCAGCCATAGTTGTCAATTGAGATGCAGATGTACAGAACCTTGTTAATCCACCTTCAGAAAGGGAGTCGATCTTGGGTTCCTGCGAACCTGTATGACAAGAAAGAGTGTCAATACATGTATAGAAACTAAATGATCACTTACCTATTACACAGCTGCATACGAACAGTCACCCTCATACAGTCGCAGATCGACAGAAAGTCAGCAAACCAGCCATAGTTGTCAACTGAGATGCAGATGTGCAGAACCTTGTTAATCCACCTTCAGAGAGGGAGTCGATCTTGGGGTCCTGCGAACTTGTATGACAAGAAAGAGTGTCAATACATGTATAGAAACTGAATGATTACTTACCTATTACACAGCTGCATATGAACAGTAACCCTCATACAGTTACAGATCGACAGAAAGTCAGCCAGCCAGCCATAGTTGTAAACGAAGATGCAGTTGTACAGAACCTTGTTAATCCACCTTCAGAGAGGGAGTTGATCTTGGGGTCTTGTGAACCTGTATGACAAGAAAGAGAGTCAATACATGTATAGAAACTGAATGATCACTTACCTGTTACACAACTGTATGCGATTAGTCACCCTCATACAGTTGCAGATAGACAGAAAGTCAGACAACCAGCCATAGTTGTAAATGAAGATGAAGATGTAAAGAACCTTATTAGTCCACCTTCAGAAAGGGATTCGATCTTGGGGTCCGGCGAACCTGTATGACAAGAAAGAGAATCAATACATGTATAGAAACTGAATGATCACTTACCTGTTACACAACTGTATGCGATTAGTCACCCTCATACAGTTGCAGATAGACAGAAAGTCAGACAACCAGCCATAGTTGTAAATGAAGATGAAGATGTAAAGAACCTTATTAGTCCACCTTCAGAAAGGGATTCGATCTTGGGGTCCGGCGAACCTGTATGACAAGAAAGAGAGTCAATACATGTATAGAAACTGAATGATCACTTACCTGTTACACAGATGCATATGAAAAGTCAGCCTCCTACTGTTGCAGATCATCAGAACATCAGCCAGCCAATGTTCCAGATGGAGATGCAGACAACCACATACATTTGCAGAAGGCAAGTCCCTTGTTGTGTGCATCCAGCTTCATAGTGAGCCAGTCGTGATGTTCTGTGAACCTGTATAACAAGAAAGAGAGTCCATACATTAATAGAAACTGAATGATCACTTACCTGTTACACAGCTGCATTCGAATAGTCACCCTCATACAGTTGCAGATCGACAGAAAGTCAGCCAACCAGCCATAGTTGTCAACTGAGATGCAGATGTACAGAACCTTGTTAATCCACCTTCAGAGAGGGAGTCGATCTTGGGGTCCTGCGAACCTGTATGACAAGAAAGAGTGTCAATACATGTATAGAAACTAAATGATCACTTACCTATTACACAGCTGCATACGAACAGTAACCCTCATACAGTTACAGATCGACAGAAAGTCATCCAGCCAGCCATAGTTGTAAATGAAGATGAAGATGTAAAGAACCATGTTAATCCACCTTCAGAGAGGGAGTTGATTTTGGGGTCCTGCAAACCTGTATGACAAGAAAGAGAGTCAATACATGTATAGAAACTGAGTGATCACTTACCTGTTACACAACTGTATGCGAACAGTCAGCCTCATACAGTTACAGATCGACTGAAAGTCAGCTAGCCAGCCATAGTTGTAAAATGAGATGCAGATGTGCAGAACCTTGTAAATCCACCTTCAGAAAGGGAGTCGATCTTGGGGTCCTGCGAACCTGTATGACAAGAAAGAGAGTCAATACATGTATAAAAACACAATGTTCACTTACCTGTTACACAGCTGCATACGAAAAGTCACCCTCATGCAGTTGCAGATCGACAGAAAGTCAGCCAACCAGCCATAGTTGTCAACTGAGATGCAGATGTACAGAACCTTGTTAATCCACCTTCAGAGAGGGAGTCGATCTTGGGGTCCTGTGAACCTGTATGACAAGAAAGAGTGTCAATACATGTATAGAAACTGAATGATCACTTATCTATTACACAGCTGCATACGAACAGTCAGCCTAATACAGTTGCAGATCATCAGTACATCAGCCAGCCAATTTTCCAGATGGAGATGCAGGCAACCACATAGATTTGCAGAAGGCAAGTCCCTTGTTGTGTGCATCCAGCTTCAAAGTGAGCCAGTCGTGAGGTCCTGTGAACCTGGATGACAAGAAAGAGAGTCAATACATGTATAAAAAATGAATGATCACTTACCTGTTACACAGCTGCATACGAACAGTCACCCTCATACAGTTGCAGATCGACAGAAAGTCAGCCAGCCAGCCATAGTTGTCAACTGAGATGAAGATGTAACGAAACTTGTTAATCCACCTTCAGAGAGGGAGTCGATATTGGGGTCCGGCAAACCTGTATGACAGGAAAGAGAGTCAATTCATGTATAGAAACTGAAAGATCACTTACGTGTTACACAGCTGTATGCGATCAGTCAGCCTAATACAGTTGCAGATGGACGGAAAGCCAGTCAGTCAGCCATAGTTGTAAAATGAGATGCAGATGTACAGAACCTTCTTAATCCACCTTCAGAGAGGGAGTCGATCTTGGGGTCCTGCGAACCTGTATGACAAGAAAGAGAGTCAATACATGTATAGAAAGTGAATGATCACTTACCTGTTACACAGGTTCTGTACACTCCTTCAGAGAAGGAGTCGATCTTGGGGTCCTGCGAACCTGTATGACAAGAAAGAGAGTCAATACATGTAAAGAAACTAAATGATCACTTACCTGTTACACAGCTGCATACGAACAGTCAGACTAATACAGTTGCAGATGGACGGAAAGCCAGACAGCCAGCCATAGTTGTCAATTGAGATGCAGATGTACAGAACCTTGTTAATCCACCTTCAGAAAGGGAGTCGATCTTGCGGTCCTGTGAACCTGTATGACAAGAAAGAGTCAATACATGTATAGAAACTGAATGATCACTTACCTGTTACACAGCTGCATACGAACAGTCACCCTCATACAGTTGAAGATCAACAGAAAGTCTGCCAGCCAGCGATAGTTGTCAACTGAGATGCAGATGTACAGAACCTTGTTAATCCGCCTTCAGAAAGGGAGTCGATCTTGGGGTCCTGCGAACCTGTATGACAAGAAAGAGTCAATACATGTACAGAAACTGAATGATCACTTACCTGTTACACAGCTGCATACGAACAGTCACCCTCATACAATTGCAGATCGACAGAAAGTCAGCCAACCAGCCACAGTTGTCAACTGAGATGCAGATGTACAGAACCTTCTTAATCCACCTTCAGAGAGGGAGTCGATCTTGGGGTCCTGCGAACCTGTATGACAAGAAAGAGAGTCAATACATGTATAGAAAGTGAATGATCACTTACCTGTTACACAGGTTCTGTACACTCCTTCAGAGAAGGAGTCGATCTTGGGGTCCTGCGAACCTGTATGACAAGAAAGAGAGTCAATACATCTATAGAAATTGAATGATCACTTACCTGTTACACAGCTGCATACGAACAGTAACCCTCATACAGTTACAGATCGACAGAAAGTCATCCAGCCAGCCATAGTTGTAAATGAAGATGAAGATGTAAAGAAACATGTTAATCCACCTTCAGAGAGGGAGTTGATTTTGGGGTCCTGCAAACCTGTATGACAAGAAAGAGAGTCAATACATGTATAGAAACTGAATGATCACTTACCTGTTACACAACTGTATGCGAACAGTCAGCCTCATACAGTTACAGATCGACTGAAAGTCAGCTAGCCAGCCATAGTTGTAAAATGAGATGCAGATGTGCAGAACCTTGTAAATCCACCTTCAGAAAGGGAGTCGATCTTGGGGTCCTGCGAACCTGTATGACAAGAAAGAGAGTCAATACATGTATAAAAACACAATGTTCACTTACCTGTTACACAGCTGCATACGAAAAGTCACCCTCATGCAGTTGCAGATCGACAGAAAGTCAGCCAACCAGCCATAGTTGTCAACTGAGATGCAGATGTACAGAACCTTGTTAATCCACCTTCAGAGAGGGAGTCGATCTTGGGGTCCTGTGAACCTGTATGACAAGAAAGAGTGTCAATACATGTATAGAAACTGAATTATCACTTATCTATTACACGGCTGCATACGAACAGTCAGCCTAATACAGTTGCAGATCATCAGTACATCAGCCAGCCAATTTTCCAGATGGAGATGCAGGCAACCACATAGATTTGCAGAAGGCAAGTCCCTTGTTGTGTGCATCCAGCTTCAAAGTGAGCCAGTCGTGAGGTCCTGTGAACCTGTATGACAAGAAAGAGAGTCAACACATGTATAGAAACTGAATGATCACTTACCTGTTACACAGCTGCATACGAACAGTCAGCCTAATACAGTTGCAGATCATCAGTACATCAGCCAGCCAATGTTCCAGATGGAGATGCAGGCAACCACATAGATTTGCAGAAGGCAAGTCCCTTGTTGTGTGCATCCAGCTTCAAAGTGAGCCAGTCGTGAGGTCCTGTGAACTTGTATGACAAGAAAGAGAGTCAATACATGTATAGAAACTGAATGATCACTTATCTTTTACACAGCTGCATACGAACAGTCACCGTCATACAGTTGCAGATCGACAGAAAGTCAGCAAACCAGCCACAGTTGTCAACTGAGATGCAGATGTACAGAACCTTCTTAATCCACCTTCAGAGAGGGAGTCGATCTTGGGGTCCTGCGAACCTGTATGACAAGAAAGAGAGTCAATACATGTATAGAAAGTGAATGATCACTTACCTGTTACACAGGTTCTGTACACTCCTGCAGAGAAGGAGTCGATCTTGGGGTCCTGCGAACCTGTATGACAAGAAAGAGAGTCAATACATCTATAGAAATTGAATGATCACTTACCTGTTACACAGCTGCATACGAACAGTCACCCTCATACAGTTGCAGATTGACAGAAAGTCAGCCAACCAGCCACAGTTGTCAACTGAGATGCAGATGTACAGAACCTTGTTAATACACCTTCAGAGAGGGAGTCGATCTTGGCGTCCTGTGAACCTGTATGACAAGAAAGAGAGTCAATACATGTAAAGAAACTAAATGATCACTTACCTGTTACACAGCTGCATACGAACAGTCAGCCTAATACAGTTGCAGATGGACGGAAAGCCAGACAGCCAGCCATAGTTGTCAATTGAGATGCAGATGTACAGAACCTTGTTAATCCACCTTCAGAAAGGGAGTCGATCTTGCGGTCCTGTGAACCTGTATGACAAGAAAGAGTCAATACATGTATAGAAACTGAATGATCACTTACCTGTTACACAGCTGTATATGAACAGTCACCCTCGTACAGTTGCAGATCGACAGAAAGTCAATCAGCCATCCATAGTTGTAAACGAAGATGCAGATGTACAGAACCTTGTTAATCCACCTTCAGAGAGGGAGTCGATCTTGGGGTCCTGCGAACCTGTATGACAAGAAAGAGAGTCAATACATGTATAGAAAATGAATGATCACATACCTGTTACACAGCTGCATACGAACAGTCAGCCTCCTACTTTTTCAGATCATCAGAACATCAGCCAGCCAATGTTCCAGATGGAGATGCAGACAATCACATACATTTGCAGAAGGCAAGTCTCTTGTTGTGTGCATCCAGCTTTAAAGTGAGCCAGTCGTGAGGTCCTGTGAACCTGTATGACAAGAAAGAGTGTCAATACATGTATAGAAACTGAATGATCACTTACCTGTTACACAGCTGCATACGAACAGTCACCCTCATACAGTTGAAGATCAACAGAAAGTCTGCCAGCCAGCGATAGTTGTCAACTGAGATGCAGATGTACAGAACCTTGTTAATACACCTTCAGAGAGGGAGTCGATCTTGGCGTCCTGTGAACCTGTATGACAAGAAAGAGAGTCAATACATGTAAAGAAACTAAATGATCACTTACCTGTTACACAGCTGCATACGAACAGTCAGCCTAATACAGTTGCAGATGGACGGAAAGCCAGACAGCCAGCCATAGTTGTCAATTGAGATGCAGATGTAACGAACCTTGTTAATCCACCTTCAGAGAGGGAGTCGATCTGGGGTCCTGCAAACCTGTATGACAAGAAAGAGTGTCAATACATGTATAGAAACTGAATGATCACTTACCTGTTACACAGCTGCATACGAACAGTCACCCTCATACAGTTACAGATCGACAGAAAGTCAGCCAGCCAACCATAGTTGTAAATGAAGATGCAGATGTACAGAACCTTGTTAATCCACCTTCGGAGAGGGAGTCGATCTTGGGGTCCTGCGAACTTGTATGACAAGAAAGAGTGTCAATACATGTATAGAAACTGAATGATCACTTACATATTACACAGCTGCATATGAACAGTAACCCCCATACAGTTACAGATCGACAGAAAGTCAGCCAGCCAGCCATAGTTGTGAACGAAAATGCAGTTGTACAGAACCTTGTTAGTCCACCTTCAGAGAGGGAGTCGATCTTGGGGTCCTGCGAACCTGTATGACAAGAAAGAGAGTCAATACATGTATAGAAACTGAATGATCACTTACCTGTTACACAGCTGCATACGAACAGTCACCCTCATACAGTTGCAGATCGACAGAAAGTCAGCCAACCAGCCACAGTTGTCAACTGAGATGCAGATGTACAGAACCTTCTTAATCCACCTTCAGAGAGGGAGTCGATCTTGGGGTCCTGCGAACCTGTATGACAAGAAAGAGAGTTAATACATGTATAGAAAGTGAATGATCACTTACCTGTTACATAGGTTCTGTACACTCCTTCAGTTAAGGAGTCGATCTTGGGGTCCTGCGAACCTATATGACAAGAAAGAGAGTCAATACATCTATAGAAATTGAATGATCACTTACCTGTTACACAGCTGCATACGAACAGTCACCCTCATACAGTTGCAGATTGACAGAAAGTCAGCCAACCAGCCACAGTTGTCAACTGAGATGCAGATGTACAGAACCTTGTTAATACACCTTCAGAGAGGGAGTCGATCTTGGCGTCCTGTGACCCTGTATGACAAGAAAGAGAGTCAATACATGTAAAGAAACTAAATGATCACTTACCTGTTACACAGCTGCATACGAACAGTCAGCCTAATACAGTTGCAGATGACGGAAAGCCAGACAGCCAGCCATAGTTGTCAACTGAGATGCAGATGTACAGAACCTTGTTAATCCACCTTCAGAAAGGGAGTCGATCTTGGGGTCCTGTGAACCTGTATGACAAGAAAGAGTCAATACATGTATAGAAACTGAATGATCACTTACCTGTTACACAGCTGTATATGAACAGTCACCCTCGTACAGTTGCAGATCGACAGAAAGTCAATCAGCCATCCATAGTTGTAAACGAAGATACAGATGTACAGAACCTTGTTAATAAACCTTCAGAGAGGGAGTCGATCTTGGGGTCCTGCGAACCTGTATGACAAGAAAGAGAGTCAATACATGTATAGAAACTGAATGATCACATACCTGTTACACAGCTGCATACGAACAGTCAGCCTCCTACTTTTTCAGATCATCAGAACATCAGCCAGCCAATGTTCCAGATGGAGATGCAGACAATCACATACATTTGCAGAAGGCAAGTCTCTTGTTGTGTGCATCCAACTTTAAAGTGAGCCAGTCGTGAGGTCCTGTGAACCTGTATGACAAAAAAGAGAGTCAATACATGTATAGAAACTGAATGATCACTTACCTGTTACACAACTGTGTGCGAAAAGTCACCCTTGTACAGTTGCAGATCGACAGAAAGTCAATCAACCATCCATAGTTGCAAAGGAAGATGCAGATGTACAGAACCTTCTTAATCCACCTTCAGATAGGGAGTCGATCTTGGGGTCCTGCGAACCTGTATGAGAAGAAAGAGAGTCAATACATGTATAGAAACTGAATGATCACTTACCTGTTACACAGCTGCATACGATCAGTCAGCCTCCTACTGTTGCAGATCTTTAGAACATCAGCCAGCCAATGTTCCAGATGGAGATGCAGACAAACACATACATTTGCAGGAGGCAAGTCCCTTGTTGTGTGCATCCAGCTTCAAAGTGAGCCAGTCATGAGGTCCTGTGAACCTGTATGACAAGAAAGAGAGTCAATACATGTATAGAAACTGAATGATCACTTACCTGTTACACAGCTGCATACGAGCAGTCACCCTCATACAGTTGAAGATCAACAGAAAGTCTGCCAGCCAGCGTTAGTTGTCAACTGAGATGCAGATGTACAGAACCTTGTTAATACACCTTCAGAGAGGGAGTCGATCTTGGCGTGCTGTGAACCTGTATGACAAGAAAGAGAGTCAATACATGTATAGAAACTGAATGATCACTTACCTGTTTCACAGCTGCATACGAACAGACAGCCTAATACAGTTGCAGATGGACGGAAAGCCAGACAGCCAGCCATAGTTGTAAACTGAGATGCAGATGTACAGAACCTTGTTAATCCACCTTCAGAAAGGGAGTCGACCTTGGGGTCCTGTGAACCTGTATGACAAGAATGAGTCAATACATGTATAGAAACTGAATGATCACTTACCTGTTACACAGCTGTATACGAACAGTCGCTCTCATACAGTTGCAGATCGACAGAAAGTCAATCAGCCATCCATAGTTGTAAACGAAGATGCAGATGTACAGAACCTTGTTAATCCACCTTCAGAGAGGGAGTCGATCTTGGGGTCCTGCGAACCTGTATGACAAGAAAGAGAGTCAATACATGTATAGAAACTGAATGATCACTTACCTGTTACACAGCTGCATACGAACAGTCAGCCTCCTACTGTTGCAGATCATCAGAACATCAGCCAGCCAATGTTCCAGATGGAGATGCAGACAACCACATACATCTGCAGAAGGCAAGTCCCTTGTTGTGTGCAGCCAGCTTCAAAGTGAGCCAGTCGTGAGGTCCTGCAAACCTGTATGACAAGAAAGAGTGTCAATACATGTATAGAAATTGAATGATCACTTACCTATTACACAGCTGTATACGAACAGTCAGCCTCCTACTGTTGCAGATAATCAGAACATCACATACATTTGCAGAAGGCAAGTCCCTTGTTGTGAGCATCCAGCTTCAAAGTGAGCCAGTCATGAGGTCCTGTGAACCTGTATGACAAGAAAGAGATTCAATACATGTATAGAAACTGAAAGAATACTTACCTGTTACACAACTGTATGCGAACAGTCAGCCTAATACAGTTGCAGATGAATGGAAAGCCAGCAAGCCAGCCATAGTTGTAAAATGACATGCAGATGTACAGAACCTTGTAAATCCACCTTCAGAGGGGGAGTCGATCTTGGCGTCCTGTGAACCTGTATGACAAGAAAGAGAGTCAATACATGTATAGAAACTGAATGATCACTTACCTGTTACACAGATGCATACGAACAGTCAGCCTCCTACTGTTGCAGATCATCAGAACATCAGCCAGCCAATGTTCCAGATGGAGATGCAGACAACCACATACATTTGCAGAAGGCAAGTCTCTTTTTGTGTGCATCCAGGTTTAAAGTGAGCCAGTCGTGAGGTCCTGTGAACCTGTATGACAAGAAAGAGAGTCAATACATGTATAGAAACTGAAAGATCACTTACCTGTTACACAAATGTGTGTGAACAGTCACCCTCGTACAGTTGCAGATCGACAGAAAGTCCGCCAACCAGCCATAGTTGTAAACGAAGATGAAGATGTACAGAACCTTGTTAGTCCACCTTCAGAAAGGGATTCGATCTTGGCGTAATGTGAACCTGTATGACAAGAAAGAGAGTCAATACATGTATAGAAACTGAATGATCACTTACCTGTTACACAACTGTATGCGAACAGTCACCCTCATACAGTTGCAGATCGACAGTAACTCAGCCAATCAGCCATAGTTGTCAACTGAGATGCAGATGTACAGAACCTTGTTAGTCCACCTTCAGAAAAGTGTTCGATCTAGGGGTCCGGCGAACCTGTATGACAAGAAAGAGAGTCAATACATGTATAGAAACTGAATGTTCATATGCATCTGTGGAACAGGTAAGTGATCAGTCAGCCCCCTACTGTTGCAGATCATCAGAACATCAGCCAGCCAATGTTCCAGATGGAGATGCAGACAACCACATACATTTGCAGGAGGCAAGTCCCTTGTTGTGTGCATCCAGCTTCAATTTGAGCCAGTCGTGAGGTCCTGTGAACCTGTATGACAAGAAAGAGTCAATACATGTATAGAAACCAAATGATCACTTACCTATTACACAGCTGCATACGAACAGTCACCCTCATACAGTTGCAGATCCACAGAAAGTCAGCCAACCAGCCATAGTTGTCAACTGAGATGCAGATGTGCAGAACCTTGTTAATCCACCTTCAGAGAGGGAGTCGATCTTGGGGTCCTGCGATCCTGTATGACAAGAAAGAGAGTCAATACATGTACAGAAACTGAATGATCACTTACCTGTTACACAGATGCATAAGAACAGACACCCTCATACAGTTGCAGATCGACAGAACGTCAGCCAACCAGCCATAGCTGTAAATGAAGATGAAGATGTGAAGAACCTTGTTAATCCATATTCAGAGAGGGAGTTGATCTTGGGGTCCTGCAAACCTGTATGACAAGAAAGATTGTCAATACATGTATAGACACTGAATGATCACTTACCTGTTAAACAGATGCATAAGAACAGTCACCCTCATACAGTTGCAGATCTACAGAACATCAGCCAGCCAATGTTCCAGATGGAGATGCAGACAACCACATACATTTGCAAAAGGCAAGTCCCTTGTTGTGTGCATCCAGCTTCAAAGTGAGCCAGTCGTGAGGTCCTGAGAACCTGTATGACAAGAGAGTCAATACATGTATAAAAACAGAATGATCACTTACCTGTTACACAGCTGCATACGAACAGTCACCCTCATACAGTTGCAGATCAACAGAAAGTCTGCCAGCCAGCCATAGTTGTCAACTGAGATGCAGATATACAGAATCTTGTTAATCCACCTTCAGAGAGGGAGTCGATCTTGGCGTCCTGCGAACCTGTATGACAAGAAAGAGAGTCAATACATGTATAGAAACTGAATCATCACTTACCTGTTACACAGCTGCATAAGAACAGTCACCCTCATGCAGTTGGAGACCGACAGAAAGTCAGCCAAACAGCCATAGTTGTCAACTGAGATGCAGATGTAAAGAAACTTGTTAGTCCACCTTCAGAAAGGGATTCGATCTTGGGGTCCGGCGAACCTGTATGACAAGAAAGAGAGTCAATACATGTATAGAAACTGAATGATCACTTACCTGTTACACAGCTGCATACGAACAGTCACCCTCATGCAGTTGGAGATCAACAGAAAATCAGCCAACCATCCATAGTTGTCAACTGAGATGCAGATGTACAGAATCTTGTTAATCCACCTTCAGCAATGGAGTAGATCTTGGGGTCCTGTGAACCTGTATGACAAGAAAGAGAGTCAATACATGTATAGAAACTGAAAGATCACTTACCTATTACGCAGCTGCATACGAACAGTCACCCTCATACAGTTGCAGATCGACAGAAAGTCAGCCAGCCAGCCATAGTTGTAAATGAAGATGCAGATGTAACGAACCTTGTTAATCCACCTTCAGAGAGGGAGTCGATCTTGGGGTCCTGCAAACCTGTATGACAAGAAAGAGAGTCAATACATGTATAGAAACTGAGTGATCACTTACCTGTTACACAGCTGCATACGAACAGTCACCCTCATACAGTTACAGATCGACTGAAAGTCAGCCAGCCAGCCATAGTTGGAAACGAAGATGCACATGTAAAGAACCTTGTTAGTCCACCTTGAGAAACGGATTCGATCTTGGGGTCCAGCGAACCTGTATGACAAGAAAGAGAGTCAATGCATGTATTTAAACTGAATGATCACTTACCTGTTACACAGCTGCATACGAACAGTCACCCTCATACAGTTGTAGATCGACAGAAAGTCAGCCAGCCAGCCATATTTGTCTACTGAGATGCAGATGTAAAGAACCTTGTAAATCCACCTTCAGAGAGGGAGTCAATCTTGGCGTCCTGTGAACTTGTATGACAAGAAAGAGAGTCAATACATGTATAGAAACTGAGTGATCACTTACCTGTTACACAGCTGCATTCGAACAGTCACCCTCATACAGTTGCAGATCGACAGAAAGTCAGCCAGCCAGCCATAGTTGTAAACGAAGATGCAATTGCACAGAACCTTGTTAGTCCACCTTCAGAGAGGGAGTCAATCATGGGGGCTTGCGAGCCTGTATGACAAGAAAGTCAATACATGTATAGAAACTGAATGATCACTTACCTGTTACACAGATGCATACGAACAGTGAGCCTCATACAGTTGCAAATCGTCAGAACATCAGATCATCAGAACATCAGCTAGCCAAAGTTCCAGATGAAGATGCAGACAACCCCATGCATTTGCAGAAGGCAAGTATTTTGTTGTCTGCATCCAGCTTTAAAGTGAGCCAGTCGTGTGGTCCTGCGAACCTGTATGACAAATTAGAAAGTCAATTTATGTATAGAAACTGAATGATCACTTACCTGTTACACAGCTGCATACGATCAGTCAGCCTCATACAGTTGCAGATGGACAGAAAGTCATACTGCAAGGTTTGAAATATGAGCAAGTGATACTAATATTGCGTTAAAAGAAGTAGAGAAATGGTAGGACAAATTATTTGAATCGAGTAAATAAATTCTTACCTGACTTACCTGTGTGACTGGGTAGGGACAACAATTCCTAGAGTAGCACCTTCTCAATGATACCGGAAAACAAGACATATCCCAGGCAGCACAGGTGAAGCCTTTCTAGGTGGTAGGGGAGCGGACATCAAACCTGCAGTCAGCAGTGGAGCGCAAAAAATCAGCTGAACGGCTTGCTCCCTCGATTTTGGTGTCTGTCTTCTTCCTAACAGTGTCTCTCCACGGCCATCATGTTTCCTGATAATAAACACAGAGGTTAGTTATGAACACACATGACAGTATGACACGTGAATTTTCGTGACAAACAGCTTTCAGGGTCTCCTCAGGACTTCTTTCACTTAAGTTTGGGGAGTTAGTTTGATATTGGATCAGCAGATATTCACTTCTTCCCTTCTCTCACTTAAGGTTTTAAAATCTCAGATTTTTTTTTAAACGATGGAACAGAAAGTACAATCATTATATTTCCTCAACATTTCCAGTCTTATAGGATATTTAATCAAAATAGCCAGAATTCCTGCAGCAGGTGCTGTAGATGGTAAAAAGCCTGTCTATAAAGTGCGGAAACCTAAAACTCTCACAGAGAGAAGTGATGGTTATTTACAGTAAAAACATGTTAAACAAATATATTATACCAATAGGCCTTAGCGTGACACAACTTACACTTAAACTCACACTCACACTTAAACTGGTGTAAAGCCCTTGTGCAATAGGGAGGGGCTTAGTTAGGGGTGAAATAGAGGTGAACAGCTTGGAGGGCGTCCAAAGTTCTCAGTTCAGTGGAAGTCAGCACAATCAGCTCTGCAGGTGTCAGCTTTTTTTTTTTTAAAAAGAGACATGTGATGGCATAAGACATAAGCGGATGCAAAAAGTACCTAGGTCTCCAAGAAAGGGACCCTTTGTTCTGAACATAAGCAGGTCCATCCTATATGCATTGTAACAAAAAAAAGAAGGCCTGAAGTAAGCCTCAACTAAACCTCTTGGATACTGCTCGGTTCCCTCTTTTTGGCTTGTAACCTGGCCTATTTTCAATATACTGCCACATAGTAGGAATTACCAAGAAAAACAACATGCCGTTTGTCTCAACACTGGAATCATATGGGTGTCAGCTATGTCTTCAAGTAGGCCTACGTTGTAGGATTTGTTTTATGCCACAACCACAACAGGCCCAATAAGACCATAAGCACATGACAACAGGTCCAAATGAGAACTTAGGAACATGAAAACAGGCCCAATGTGACCTAAAGAACCAGCACAACAGGTCCGATGAGACTACTGATGCACCCATACGATAATACAACTGGATATTTGTCGCGATATTGGCAATGTATATATACATAGGGAGAGCAAATACAGAAACAAACAAAGATCAAGAAAAAAAGAGAAGCTTTCTGCAAAAGCACAACAGCACATAAACACATGCATAAAACATACACAAACCTTGTATATACAAATAATTAAAGGATTGCAAACTTACAATGAGTATTAAAACCTAAAGTTCCTTCATTCAGTCTTCATTACAGTGAGGCCTGAAGTGAGCCTCAACTAAACCTCTTGGATACTGCTCGGTTCACTCCTTTTGGCTTGTAACCTGGCCTATTTTCAATATACTGCCACATTCCTACAGAGTAGGAATTACCAAGAAAAAAAACATGCCGTTTGTCTCAACACTGGAGTCATATAGGTGTCAGCTATGGCTTCAAGTAGGCCTAAGTTGTAGGATTTGTTTTTTGCCACAACCACAACAGGCCCAATGAGACCTAAAGAACCAGCACAACAGGCCCGATGAGACTTGTGATGCACCCATACGATAATACAATTGGATATTGGTCCTGATATTAGCAATGTATATATAGGAAGTGCAAATAGAGAAACAAATAAAGATCAAGAAAAAAGAAAAGCTTTCTGCAAAAGCACAACAGCACACAACCTCATGCATAAAACATACACAAACCTTGACAAAATATACAAATAATTAAAGGATTGCAAACTTACAATGAGTATTAAAACCTAAAGTTCCTTCATTCAGTCTTCATTACAGTGAGGCCTGAAGTGAACCTCAACTAAACCTCTTGGATACTTTAGGTTTCCTCCTTTTGGCTTGTAACCTGGCCTATTTTCAATATACTGCCACATTCCTACAGAGTAGGAATTACCAAGAAAAAAACATGCTGTTTGTCTCAACACTGGAGTCATATAGGTGTCAGCTATGGCTTCAAGTAGGCCTAAGTTGTAGGATTTGTTTTTTGCCACAACCACAACAGGCCCAATGAGACCTAAAGAACCAGCACAACAGGCCCGATGAGACTTGTGATGCACCCATACGATAATACAATTGGATATTGGTCCTGATATTAGCAATGTATATATAGGAAGTGCAAATAGAGAAACAAATAAAGATCAAGAAAAAAGAAAAGCTTTCTGCAAAAGCACAACAGCACACAACCTCATGCATAAAACATACACAAACCTTGACAAAATATACAAATAATTAAAGGATTGCAAACTTACAATGAGTATTAAAACCTAAAGTTCCTTCATTCAGTCTTCATTACAGTGAGGCCTGAAGTGAACCTCAACTAAACCTCTTGGATACTGCTTGGTTTCCTCCTTTTGGCTTGTAACCTGGCCTATTTTCAATATACTGCCACATTCCTACAGAGTAGGAATTACCAAGAAAAAAACATGCTGTTTGTCTCAACACTGGAGTCATATAGGTGTCAGCTATGGCTTCAAGTAGGCCTAAGTTGTAAGATTTATTTTATGCCACAACCACAACAGGTCCAATGAGACCTAAAGAACCAGCACAACAGGCCCGATAAGACTTGTGATGCACCCATCAGATAATACGATTGGATATTGGCCCTGATATTAGCAATGTATATATATAGGAAGTGCAAATAGAGAAACAAACAAAGATCAAGAAAAAAGAGAAGCTTTTTGCAAAAGCACAACAGCACACAAACTCATGCATAAATCATACACAAACCTTGACAAAATATACGAAGAATTAAAGGATTGCAAACTTACAATGACCTAAAGTTCCTTCATTCAGTCTTCATTACAGTGAGGCCTGAAGTGAGCCTCAACTAAAGCTTTTTTTTGGCTTGTAACCTGGCCTATTTTCAATATACTGCCACATAGTGGACGGAGTAGGAATTACCAAGAAAAAAACACTGGAGTCATATGGGTGTCAGCTATGGCTTCAAGTAGGCCCGTTGTAGTTGTAGGATTTGTTTTATGAGACCTGACTTCTATTAATACTTCGTCATTGTAAGGCAAATTCTGTGCCAAGATCCTGCACAATTGTTTTTTATTTTAGTAATAAAATAAATAGCAATTCAATACATGTATATCTGTGTTAATTTGTTATATTTTATTTTATAAAGTTAGTGAGGTTAGCTGATGCTTTAAATTTCTCCCACATGTTGGGGTATACAGTTTATTTATTTAACAACGGTATCGGATCAGTATTGTGTATCTATCAATATGTTTATGTATTGTATTAGATCTGAAAAAGGTTGGTGCATCTGTAAATGTAACATATTGGACACAGCATATGACAGCATTGTTGTAGTTTTTTTTTGACAAGTTTACTGGTTAATAGAATATGCCTACAATGATGAAAGTTTTACCCTGATTGGTGAATGTTTAGCCTGTCAAATGCATGCTTGAATGTGATTGGCTAATGGCAACCACAGTAATTGACATATCAGGTCCTTTGGAGAGATTATTATAGAATAGGCTAAAGATGCAGCATGTAAAATTGTAGCTTGACTGGATGAATGGTTTTCTCAGAAACAGTTACGTACCACTGGCCTCACCTTCTTCTGACATATGTCCATCAAACTTCACATGCCACTTTAAAATCACGTGCTGAACAGATTTTGTTGAAATGGGCTCAAGCGTTCAAGCTTGTTCCAGGCTTACATTTTTGGATAATTATTAGTTATTAAGACTTTTGCAAGTATTTTGATACCAAATATGTGAGGAGTGGTAAAAAAAAAAAATCTTGGACTAGTTAGCAGAAGTAGGAAGGCATCAAGGAATCAGTCAAACATTAGACGTTATTGAATAAAAACATTTAATGCTTTGCTGCAGCACCACCATCAGAATCTTATAGATTAATCTATATTCTATTTTGAATGTGCGCTCAAATTTATATATTTTTCCTTGCAAGAGCATATACTCTTTTCTTGCTGCAGGATCATACTCATCAGGCTCTGCCAAATCAAGGAAAGTCTCTAAATATCAGCTTAAGGCTCAGTGTATATAAACACCTTTCTGTCTCTTCTTATCTGTTTCTCTCTCTGACACTCACATTCACTCATACACAAACAAACATACCCTCAACAATGCCAAGAAGGACGAGCCATGAAGTTTTGCAAATCGAGGATATAGGAGGTCTTACAAACATCTGATAATGATTCAATTCCCAAGCACCTAGCTCCAATCTGTGGCCTGTGGGAGGGCATAAACGCACTCCACTGGCGTCTGCATCTTTGTAATCAACAGGTAGTGTTCAGACACAAAGACTGTCGAAAAACACTGCTCTGACATAGAACTGCTGAACTGCTAATGGTGAAGTGCAGAACCTTTTATCTGCCAAGAGAGTTCAGCGCTGTGTATATCCTTGCTGTTTCCATTCCGTCACATGCGAACTCAGCGACGGTGCTGGGGCAGCTGCATGATGCAATCAAATCAAATCAAATTTTATTTGTCACATACATAGTCATAGACAGTATAACTTGCAGTGAAATGCTTTTATGACAGTCTGTCACATCAAAGCTATACAATAAAGATCTTTTAACTAAGTTAACTAAACCTTAACTTAATGAAGTAAAGTGCAAAAGAAAAATAAAATAAAAAAATAAAAATAGAATAAGTTACATTTAAGTTAAAAAATAAAATATAAAAATATGAAAATATAGAAATATAGAAATATAAGCAAAAAAATAAAAATACAAATATATATACACAGATGAAATGAAAAAGTGCGTGTCTGTGTGTGTGTATATATATATATACAGGAAAGAAGCTCCTCCTCATTCTCTCTGTGTTAGCCTTCAGGGTTCTTAAGCGTTTCCCCGAGGGCAACAGAGAAAACAGTCCATTGTTGGGATGACTGGGGACCTTCACAATCTTCTTGGCCTTGGTCCAACACCGCTTCTTGTAGATGGACTGCAGGTCAGGAAACTCCATCCTAGTGATTCGCTCTGCTGAACGTCTCACTCGTCGTAGCGCTTGCCTGTCCTGCTTGGTGCTGTTCCCAAACCAGACTGTGATGTTCCCCGTGAGGATGCTCTCGATGGTGCAGGAGTAGAAGGATCGTAGTACCTTGGAGGGCAGTCTGAAGTCCCTCAGTCGTCTCAGGTGGTATAGGCGCTGACGAGCCTTCTTCGTTATGGTGTTGATGTGGCAACTCCATGACAAGTCCTGAGAGATGGTCACTCCAAGGTATTTGAAGCTTTCTACCCTATCCACTGGCGTTCCACTGATGTGGACAGGTTGGTAGCTCCTCTGCTGTTTCCTGCTAAAGTCCACAATCAGCTCCTTCGTTTTGCTGGCATTTAGCTGGAGATTATTATCCTGGCACCAGTTCTCCAGGGTTCTAATCTCTTCCAGGTAGGCCTTCTCGTTATTTCCTGAGATCAGGCCCACCACAACTGTGTCGTCAGCAAACTTAATGATGTTGGCTTTGCAGTCTGAGGTGTACAGCGAGTACAGCAGAGGGCTAAGGACACAGCCCTGAGGGGCTCTGGTACTGAGGGTGAGGGTGGGTGAGACATGCTTGCCTACCCGAACAGCTTGTGGTCTGTTTGTGAGGAAGTTGGAGATCCAGTCACAGATGGATGAGTGGAGACCTAGATCTTCCAGCTTTGTGGTGAGTCTTTAGGGAATAATAGTGTTAAATGCTGAACTCTAGTCCACAAACAGCATTTTAACATAATTACCCCTCCCAGCATCCAGATGTGTCATCGATGTGTGGAGAAGGTGAGCGATGGCATCATCTGTGGAACGGTTTGGACGGTATGCAAACTGAAACGGGTCCAGGGTGTCGGGCAGCGTGGATGTGATGAACTCTCTCACCAGCTTCTTGAAGCACTTCATCACGACTGATGTGAGGGCGACTGGGCGGTAGTCGTTGAGGCAGGCTGGCTGTGGTTTCTTCGGGACAGAAACGATGATGGACTGTTTGAAGCATGATGGAACAATCCCTTGCGTCAGTGAGAGATTAAAGATGTCAGTGAATACCGGGGCTAGCTGATCTGCACAGGCTTTTAGGACTCGACCACAGATGCCATCAGGTCCCGCAGCCTTCCTGGTATTCACTCTACTGAACACCCTCCGTACATGTCTCTCTGTGATGGTGAAGGCTCTTTGTTCTCTGGCGTGCTCCTCTATGTCAGCTGTGCCGGTGTTACTGTAGTTAACGTTGCCGGCTGCAGCATCAAAGCGAGCATAAAAGGTGTTTAGCTCGTTCGCCAGAGATAAGTCTGCACTTCCCAGTCCACAGGGTGGGCTCCTATAGTCCGTTATTGTTCTCAGTCCCTGCCACAGGCTCCTAGAGTCGTTTTGCTGGAACTGGGACTCTAGTTTCCTCCCGTAGCGTTGCTTCGCCTCCTTTACCGCCTTCCTTACTCCATATGACGCAGACTTGTTTTCCTGCATATCTCCGCTGATCAGTCCCATGTTGTAGGCAGCAGTGCGGGCATTCAGAGCCTCCCGGATGCTTTTATCCACCCAGGGCTTCTGGTTGGGAAATGTTTTGACTGTAGATTTCTGGACAGTGTCGTCCGCTACTTTCCCGATAAAACCCACGACCGCTTCCGTAAACATGTTGACGTCATCGGAGCTGCGCCGGAACATGTCCCAGTCCGCGTCATCAAGAGCGTCCTGTAGCGCGGCCACTGATTGGTCCGTCCAGCGCTCGACCTCTCTCACCACCGGAAGCTCTTGCTTCAGCCTTTGTTTATATTTTGGTAGGAGAAAGATGGCGACGTGGTCTGACTTCCCAAACTGATTGCGCTTTGTAGCTGTCTTTATGTGTGGTGTAGCAGTGATCTAAAGTCCGGTGGCCCCGGGTGGGGCAGGTGATGTGTTGGTGAAAGTTTGCTGCCACACTTTTGAGGTTGGCGTTGTTAAAATCCCCAACAACAATGAGTGCAGCATCCTTATGGTAGGTTTGGAGCTGTGTGAGTGTGTCGTGAAGCTCACACAGCGCGGTGTCCTTCTGTACATCGGGTGGAATGTACACTGTACAGACAATCAGCAAACAAGATGCCGCACATCCGGACGCTGTGTTCATTGTCGCCGGCAGTTTTAACCACAGCAACCTGAGGACTGTCCTCCCCAAATACCATTATCACGTGAGCTAGTGTGGAATGAAGAAACTGATCTGGTAAGCACCAGGACTGCTTTGACAAAGCAAACTTGGATGTGTTCAGAACTGCTACTGTATTGTTGACTTAGAAGACTATGCCTCTGGAGTAACCAGCTACATCAGCACCTGCATAGAAACCACTGTTCCCACAAAGCATTGTATCTTCAATTCCAAGATGGTGCCCACTGTGCCAGACTTACTAGTTTTAAAAAGTTCATTGTTCAAATTTCACAGTACTGTGAAGCCGGTGTTCGAGGAATCAGAGTCTCTGTGCTCTTTGTTTAGCTTGCTTCTCTACTTTCTTACACTTATTTTTATATATCTGTTTAGTCGTTTACTGCGTCGTAAGCCTTCTACCCATTTCCACAGCCAGAACTAGAAAAAAATTATTTCCTCAGCAAATTGTACAAACTGTACAAAAATACTAAAAGAAATACTCCCAATTATAACCAGACCTCTTTTAACAATGGTAAATGCATCCCTTAGCTTGGGGCATGTACACAAAACCCTTATATTAGCAGTCATAAAACCTTTAATCAAGAAACCAAATCTTGATCCTAGTGTATTTCTAATTACAGACCCATCATATGGATATACTTTTATATCCAAGACATTAGAAAAAGCTATGGCCCAACAATTCTTATACATGAGCAAAAATTACATGTGTGTGAAATTCCAATCTGGATTCAGACCCCATCATAGCACTGAGACAGCCCTACTGAAGATTACAAACGATCTCCTTCTTGCCTCTAATCAAAGCTACATATCTTTATTAACCCTGCTAAGCCTCAGTGCAGCATTTGATACAATAGATCACACTATTCTCTGAGAAAGATTAGAGAACATGGTTGGAATTACAGGAACAGCCCTAACGTGGTTCAAATCATATCTAACCAGACGCTATCAGTTCATGAAGGTAAAAGATTTATCTTCAAATTACACAAAAGTAAGTTATGGAGTTCTGCAAGGCTCTATTTTTAGGACCACTATTACTTACATTATACATGTTACCACTGGGCTCAGTTATAAACAGACATGGTGTTACTTTCTATTGTTATGTAGATGACATACAGCTCTATATATCAGCCAAAGCTGATGATAAATCTAGATTATTGAAAATTGAGGACTGTGTAAAGGATATAAAACTCTGGATGTCACATAACTTCCTTCTTCTTAACAGTAACAAAACCGAGGTTCTCCTTTTAGGTCCAGGGACCTCAATAAACTTTACCTAGTTCAAAATACTGCAGCCAGGGTCTTTACTAAAACTAGAAAATTTAGCCATATTAATCCAGTTTTATCAGCACTGCATTGGCTCCCAGTTAAATTTCGTATTGACTACAAATAAATCTTCTATTAACACACAAAACTCTACATGGCCTCGCTCCTGAGTACCTTATTACATATTCTGAACTATCAAGATTACTTAGATCTCAGGGTGCTGGCTTCTTAGTAGTTCCCAAAATTCAGAAAACCTCAGCAGGGGGAAGAGCTTTTTTTATAAAGCCCCCCAACTCTGGAATAACCTTCCAGATAATGCTCAGGACTCAGACACAGTCTGAATTTTTTAATCTAGGCTGAAAACTAATCTGTTTAGTTTAGCTTTTGGTACGTAATGTTTCCCCTTAGATTAAGGTTGTAGTTCCAGGGATTCACAGACACAGGGAATTGTAGTATACTGAGATGCTCAGCATACCTGGTTCTACCCAGTCACACCGGCCAGGTAAGTGTACTAAATAATGAGCAGGTAAGTGATCTATACCATTTTCATAATTCAGCCTGCCATTTTCCTGCTTCTATTTCAGCATGCACAATTTCCATGTCTTTTCCTCATAACAGTGCAAATAAACAATTCAATATTGAGACTGTGTCTGTCCCCTGTGTAGCTTATAATCAAAAAAGCCAGAAAAACTGTTTTAACAACCTCATTAGAATTAAAACAAACCTGTCCGTCTCTCAGAGCAACAGTAACTACCACATTAAATTAGGACTGTTAAATAACAGACTGCCAGTGTTGCGCCAATTAGGATAAAACAAATTAGGCAAAAAAGATAGCTCTGTGGTATAATGATCACACACGCATGTTAAAACAAACCGCTCATAGCTATGAACGTAAATAGTGACACACAAAACTAGAGTCATTCCAAATCATAGCATCATCATCATCAGCCTAGTCTTGCAGACTACAAAAAAGTCCAAATTAAAAACAAATCTCAGTATTTATCCGCTCTCGTTGAGAAAAACGAAGACAACCCGAGATTCCTTTTTTTAATACTGTGACTAAACTTACCAACAAAACAAACTAGCTCAATTAACCCTGCTGAAAATAGTAGCAAAAAAGCAACGACTTCATGAAATCTTTGATGATAAAATAAAGAATATTAGACTAAAAATCCAATGTCATTCCCAAACCACAGTGGTAGACAATGATGAATGCTGCACCAGCTCCACGACATACCTACAGTACTTTGGCTCAGTTATAGAAGATCTTTGAAAAAGTAGCTGTGCACCTATCCGCAGAACAACAGCATTCATGAAGTTCATCAGTCTGGATTTAGACAAAACCATAGCACTGAAACAGCATTACTAAGAGCATCTAATGATTTACTTTCCACCCTTGATAGGGGCAGCACTGCCATCATGTGCTGCTAGATCTTAGTGCTGCCTTTGACACCATAGATCATAAAATTCTCAATAGGTTAGAAAATCTCGGGATCTGCCCTCACCTGGTTTAGATCATATCTGAATGATCAACATCAGTATATTTATGTAAATAACGATTGCTTCTATCACACTAGATTAAATATGGTGTTCCACAAGGATCAGTACTGGGCCCATTACCCGTTATATTTTACCGCTGTGTAAAATAATCTGTAAACACGGTATTAACTTTCACTATTATGCCGATGATATCCAAATTTACATATCAGCTAAACCTAACGAGGAAAATAACAGACTGTAATAAAGAAATTAAAAAAGGGATGACTCAATTTTCTTTTACTCTGATAAAACAGAGGTCCTTCTACTTGGTCCTAATATAGATAAAAATATAAATGATAATACTGTGGTAAACATAGATGCTCACTTAGTTATACCTGGGAAAACAGTGAGAAACTTAGAGGTCGTTTTTATTGTTTCTATTCTCTCATTTGATGCACATATATGCAGCATAGTTAAAACTGCTTTCTTTTATTTATGCAACATTGCTAAACTCCGCAGCATACTATCCCAGGAGGATGCTTCATAAGCTCCAGCTTGTTCAGAATGCCGCTGCCAGGGTACTAACCAGAGCTAGGAAATTTGATCATATTAGTCCAATTCTTTCATCCCTACACTGGTTACCTCTCTCAGTGGCCCCACATTATCTGGAGGAACTTCTTACACCTTATAACCCTCTACGTACCTTCCGCTCGCAAGATGCTGACCTAGGAGGAAGAGCGTTCTTATATAAAGCCCCCAACTTTGGAACAACCTCCCTGTTAATATCCGGGAATCAGACACACTCTCAGTCTTTAAATCTAGATTTAAAACTTCTCTCTTTACACCAGCTTTCAGAGAACTCTCATGTTCTGTATTCTGTCCTGCTCTGATTATATTTCACCACTGTTCTGTCCTGCTCTGATTACAGGATTTTTATTACTATTATTATGGTTGTCTCGTCTTTCTGCTACAGGTCCCTCACTAAACCTAAACCTTGTTTTAATCTGCTTCTTTTTGTCTCTCTCCCCTCATGTCTTGAGCTTCATGCCTGGAGTTCTTTTTTGGTTTGGTTGTTGCGTCTTGGTACCTGTACCTTGTACCTGTTCCTACATTAGCTATAGCTCTTCATTATCTCTCTGTCCAGCACCTACTCACACTCATACTTCATTACCTGTTCCTACATTAGCTATAGCTCTTCATTTTCTCTCTGTCCAGCACCTACTCATACTCATTCTTCATAACCTGTTCCTACATTAGCTATAGCTCTTCATTATCTCCCTGTCCAGCACCTACTCACACTCATACTTCATAACCTGTTCCTACATTAGCTATAGCTCTTCATTTTCTCTCTGTCCAGCACCTACTCACACTCATACTTCATAACCTGCTCCTACATTAGCTATAGCTCTTCATTATATCTCTGTCCAGCACCTACTCACACTCATACTTCATAACCTGTTCCTACATTAGCTATAGCTCTTCATTTTCTCTCTGTCCAGCACCTACTCATACTCATTCTTCATAACCTGTTCCTACATTAGCTATAGCTCTTCATTATCTCCCTGTCCAGCACCTACTCACACTCATACTTCATAACCTGTTCCTACATTAGCTATAGCTCTTCATTTTCTCTCTGTCCAGCACCTACTCACACTCATACTTCATAACCTGCTCCTACATTAGCTATAGCTCTTCATTATATCTCTGTCCAGCACCTACTCACACTCATACTTCATAACCTGTTCCTACATTAGCTATAGCTCTTCATTATCTCCCTGTCCAGCACCTATTCACACTCATACCTTATAACCTGTTCCTACATTAGCTATAGCTTTTCATTATCTATCTGTCTAGTTCTTTGTGTAATGACATTTGTTTGTTTGTTTGTGCTGTGCGGGTCGACCTAAGGCAGATGGGTTCCTTGGTCTGAGTCTTCCCAAGGTTTCTTCCTCTTAGTATGAGGGAGGTTTTTCCTTGCCACTGTCGCGACCACCTCCATTGTGGTGCTTGCTCATAAGAGATGTGGACCTATATATATATGCATACATTTTGAATTAAATTACTCTTACCATCACTGCCATGACAATATTAGGTTCTACTACACCATGATTATTATATTATGATTAAGAATATGTTGCACACCTGAGCAGTACAACAGTACAGATGGTTTGGTGACTTTTTTTCAATAATTTATAAATAGTTCTGATCAGAGGAGGATGGTTATCTTGTGAGTCTTGGTTCCTGCCAAGGTTTCTTGCTTCTGCTCTAAGGGAGTTTTTCCTTGCCACTGTCATCGTTGGCTTTTACTAATTACTGATTGTGTAAAGCTGCTTTGTGACAACAGTTGTAAAAAAGAGCTAAGCAAATGAATTTGATTGGATTGTTTTAGCTACACAATTGCAGTTCTTTAAAAATAAACAATCAATCAAACAAACAAAAAACTATAATTAAGAGAGCGTTACCTAGTCTAGTTAATACTATAGCAGTGTTTTTTACCTCACTTACTATTTGCATAGGTAGCCTAACAAATTTAGGCATATGTTGTCTCAGGAAAAACATGTTTAATGTTTACACAAGGATATCATATACTGTACAGTACCAGTCAGAAGTTTAAACAGAAACTGGAATAGTTTAACAGTATTAAAGAAGTACCCAGAGGTGCTGAGCTCTTGTTGGCTGCGTCCCCTTTACTCTGTGCTTCAGCTCATCCCTGACCATCACAATTGGGTTTAGGTTTGGTTGTGGATGCCTAATAATTTAAATCTGTTATCTTTATGTCTACATATGAAGGTTGTGTGCAAATGTTTTATGGCATTTACACAGAATACTTAAAAAGCCACTTTTACTTCCTTAAAGAACCATGTTTTTAATAGAAATGAAGTGAATAAAGAACCATTACATGATGTATTTACCTGAACCATTTTGAAGGTTCTTCACTTTCAGTCATTTCTATCATAAACATAGTTCTTTATTGAACTAAAAATGCCTAGCTAAACATTTTTTTTTATGAGTAAAGTAAGCCACTTAGCACACCTACTGTCCTAGATACTGTCCTGGGCTTGAGGTGGGAAAATCATGTTTAGTAGACAATCTAGATTCACATCCCATTTTATGTTTGAACTAGTTAATTTATGTACAATAACATATCTAGCTTCATATGGCAAATAATAAGATAATGTAGCAATAATAAGATGCCAAAAAATCTGTAATGATGACTTACGCGGTTGAGGACATTGTGACTATATTACATCACTGGTTGTGCATTTAGTTTATAGGAAGAGTTTCAATGTCAAACGCAGAACAATGCAATTGTAGATAAGTGGTTTTGTGCTTTTAATTTGACTATTATATTTTATACCTCTACTTTGCTGCATTTTTTCCTCTGAAACCATTTATTTGTCAGCTACTTACTCTTAACTTTAGAATTATATTTGCACTATTGTATAGCCATGTTTAGGGCTTAAAACAAATCGTTTACATTGTTTGCAGTTTTGTTTTTGTATCCTCATGTTTACAGTTTCAAATGGACAGTTTTGTACTTTGTTAACCAATTGTTTCTTCTTCACAAAGTAAGACGAGGACACTGTCTTTTGCAAAAACAACTTCCTGTACAAAGACCAAGTTGTACAGGAAGTACAACTTGGTAGTGTTTATACTTGTTAGGTCCTACGAATCCCAAATAGCTAGGAGAAATAAAAAATGTCCGGGTCTCAGGAGGTTAAGAAAGAGGACGATCATGGGACATTTATAGAAGCTACAATCAAAAGAATGACTTCAGAGGGGTATAAGGGATATTTTCTGTGATGGAAACAATAAGATATCAGGATCCAAGATTCAAGATTAAAAATGATTGGCTTAGCCACAAAGTCACTGTTCAACGTACTTACAATGAGCACAATAGGAATGTTGCAGATTCTGAAAAAAGGTTCAAACAAACAAAAGATTTCCAGTATGTCCAGATTTGATCAAACGAATTGAAAAATAGATCTCATTAGGTGTCAAACCGGTTGCATAGAAACCATTTCCAGCCTTTTTTTGTGGTCCTAAACCATTGTAAATATACCTGTAAAGATAAAAAAAACACAAAAACATCTAGTTATTTATTTAATGAAATAAGAATAAGTTTGTAGGCCCTGCTACTGGCCGGGCCACACAACACATTCCTTTTATTACTTGGGATAAACTAAAAAATAGTTAAATTGAGCTACCACACCATCTAATGGTTATAAAAGGTTAACCAATCCCACCAGTTCCCACTCAGGTTTGGTATGTAATTACCAAAGGTGAATTAAGATGATGATAACTTTGCACATAATATTATTTTATTAGAACACTCAATATGTAAAATGATTGCGCGTAAACATTAGTAAAAATTAGAAAATGTCGTATTACAACCTCAAGTACCAATTATCCATTTAACTGGATATATAGGAAGTCAGTAGCACAACCATGAAACAAACACAATGAGATACAAGAACTTAAAGGGCGCAACAAAAATAAAATAAAATAAATTAATTAAATAAATAAGTGAACACTACAAACTTCCCTACAAAACCACCAAATTATAAATACAGTGGGGAAAAAAAGTATTTAGTCAGTCACCAATTGTGCAAGTTCTCCCACTTAAAAAGATGAGAGAGGCCTGTAATTGACATCATAGGTAGACCTCAACTATGAGAAACAAAATGAGAAAGAAAATTCAGAAAATCTGATTTTTAAAGAATTTATTAGCAAATAATGGTGGAAAATAAGTATTTGGTCAGCTACAAACAGTAAGACTTCTGGCTGTCATATACCTGTAACAACTTCTTTAAGAGGCTTCTCTGTCCTCCACTTATTACCTGTATTAATGGCACCTGTTTGAACTCATTAACAGACACCTGCCCACAACCTCAAACAGTCAACACTCCAAACTCCACTAGGGTGAAGACCAAAAAGCTGTCGAAGGACACCAGAAACAAAATTGTAGATCTGCACCTAAAAATTGAAAATCTGCACTAGGCAAGCAGCTTGGTGTGAAGAAATCTACTGTGGGAGAAATAATCAGAAAATGGGAGACCTACAAAACCACAGCTAATCTCCCTCGATCAGGGGCTCCACTCAAGATCTCAGCCCACGGGGGGACCTAGTGAATGACCTGCAGAAAGCTGGGACCAACGTTAAAAAGGCTACCGTCAGTAACACACTACGCCACCAGGGACTCAGATCTTGCAGTGCCAGACGTGTTCCCCTGCTTAAGCCAGTACATATCCGGGCGCGTCTGAAGTTTGCTTGAGAGCATTTGGATGTTCCGTAAGAGTATTGGGAGAATGTCTTATGGTCAGATGAAACCAAAGTAGAACTGTTTGGTACAAACACAACTCGTTGTGTTTGGAGGAGAGTGAATGCTGAGTTGCATCCAAACAACACCATACCAACTGTGAAGCATGGGGGTGGTCACATCATGCCCTGGGGCTGTTTCTCTGCAAAGGTACTAGGACGACTGGTCCGTGTACATGAAAGAAAGAATGGGGACATGTATTGTGAGATTTTGAGTGCAAACCTCCTTCCATCAGCAAGGGCATTGAAGATGAAACGTGGCTGGGTCTTTCAGCATGACAATGATCCCAAGCACACTGCCAGGGCAACAAAGGAGTGGCTTTGTAAGAAGCATTTCAAGGTCCTGGAGTGGCCTAGCCAGTCCCCAGATCTCAACCCCATAGAAAATGGGCAGTGGTGGCTCAGCGGTTAGAGCGCCGGGATATCGATAACAGGGTTGTGGGTTCGATTCCCGGGCTCGGCAAGCTGCCACTGTTGGGCCCTTGAGCAAGGCCCTTTACCCTCTCTGCTCCCCGGGCGCTGGAGTTGGCTGCCCACCGCTCTGGGTGTGTGTGTGTACTCACTGCCCCTAACACGTGTGTGTGTGTGAGTGTGTTCACTACCAGATGGGTTAAATGCGGAGGACACATTTCGCTGTACAGTCCACACTGTACAGTGACGAATACGTACGTGCACCTTTAAAACCGAGTTGCCTGCCGACAGCCCCAAAACATCACTGCTCTAGAGGAGATCTGCATGGAGGAATGGGCCAACATACCAGCAACGGTGTGTGCAAACCTTGTGAAGACTTACAGAAAACGTTTGACCTCTGTCATTGCCAACAAAGGATATATAACAAAGTATTGAGAGGAACTCTTGTTATTGACCAAATACTTATTTTCCACCATTATTTGCAAATAAATTCTTTAAAAATCAGACAATGTGATTTTCTGAATTTTTTTTCTCATTTTGTCTCTCATAGTTGAGGTCTACGTATGGTGTCAATTACAGGCCTCTCTCATCTTTTTAAGTGGGAGAACTTGCACAATTGGTGACTGACTAAATACTTTTTTCCCCACTGTACATGTGAATCATACATTCCACAATGACCCAAAGCTTGTTACTCACTTCGATTTACGATGTTACAGTAAAAAAAAACTTACTACTTTTCATTTATTAATTGGTTGTACATTGAAACAACTAATCTAAAGATATAACACTGGTCTAAGATATTGGCAGTCAATAAAGCAATGAGATGAGAAACACACTACATTAATGCTTTGCAGCTTCCACCAAAAGCTGAACAATGAACCAAACAATAATTGGGCAAATTTTACGAGACTTCGTTCATACTTTCTACGAACCCACAACGTGCCGAGCGTCTCAAAGGCGCCACCCCCTACCAGGTAAGCCTTAGAAAGGTGTACCAGCTCTTCTCCTACCACAATACCCTTAGTATGGGTCACAAGTGCATAAATTTACCCCATCTGTAAAGAACATCATCCAGCCACTGCCCATCATCTAATGTGGTCAATGAGTTCTTGGTCAGTGAAGGTGCTTTAGAAGTCCTTTAGATTGATCATGAAATGGCAACAAGGCATGTTACAACAACTGAACATTATAATTATTTAAAAATAACAAAAAAGCTTCTATTTTACATCAACACACCTTTTCCTTCCTCCATGGCAGAATGGTTTCTGTGCACATAAAAATGTCCATACAATTTATCCCAACCACAAAGATTTAATGTTATCTACACAAAATTATATTCTGACACTACTTGTATGTTAGAATAAAGAATGAAATTTCTGGATCAAAAAAACTGACTGCGTCAGGTTTCATGTACTTGTAATCCTGCTGCAGTGATTGTCAGGGGACAGTCAGCTTGTAGGTGATCATTCAAATAGTCAGCCTCACACCATTGCAGATGGACAGACAGAGCTGCAGATGGATAAGAAGCTAATACTATGCCAGGGAAGGACCTCGTTGGCAGCATTCAATAAACTTTTCAAGGTTTTCAGTCTAAGCTATGACAAATCACTCAGCAGCATGTACACATTTCTCCAGACAACAGTGTATAGTAGTGATGTAGGCACCACAAGAGAGAGTCCAAAAGTTAAAGAACCGACAGCATAGTTTTTGAATATGGTTGAATAATGTTACATTTGCAGATCACTGCATGATACACCTAAGTTTTTTCATCTGCAGGAAAAAAAAATGCCTGATGTGCTCAGGATAATTGTTCTCTGCAGTTTTGCAGGCTTTGAAAAGCACCTGAAAATTGTTCATGTTAGAGATACATATGATGCCATGATGACCCCAGAAAATTCCAGGAGAAAGTGACTTAAACACAGATGCTAAATGGGGGGTTGTCGAGCCTACGGAAATTCATTTAGGTGGATTCCCATAACCCACAATCCCATAATCATGCCAAATGGGCAAATGACAGCTTAAGAAAGTCTCTACTGACAAAAAGTGACAAAAAAAAAAAACACCACTGGACTTAGGAGGTGTTATCGAAAATAGTCAATAATTCTCACATGGAAGAAGAGGCAGGAATGGCCACTAGGTTTAAAAGGTAAAAAGACGACCCAACCTTCAGAAAAAAAAACGTGATGAAGAACCAGAATCATGTTGTAGCGATATCTCAGCAAACACTGGACCAAGATGGAGGGCAGATAAAAAATAAAAAAAAACCAGTGGAAGCAGCAAATTTGAAGCTGATTTTAAAAGAAAAAGGACTTTCTGCAGGACAGTAACACTTTGCTCCAAGCCATTAAAGGAGAGATTAACTCAATGAAAATTAAAAAATGAACTCAAGGTTAGACATCAAAGGTTCTCTGCTCTGTCAGATCCCAAAAATATTCTACTGGTCCTATTAGAAGTGGAAATAACCCTATACTAGGACTAGCAGCAGAAAAACCTGATCTGTACATTGTATGTTTTAGATTGAAAGCTCCCAGTAAGTCAAAATGTTGAGTTGAAAATGCAGCTAGAGATGTCCATCTTTTTTCTTTGGTAATATAAACCCTCACTTGAGACTCCCTTGTTTTAGAACCTTCAAAATTCCTAATAAATAAAAATAATTCTAATCGGAACAGCCCTGAGAAATAAATCATTTCCAAAACCTTGCCTTAAATTCTTTGATTTTCTTTCTTAAAAATAAATCCAGATTCTACAAACAAATTCTGTAGGTTGAACAGTACTGAGAATGAAATATCCTAAAATCTTAGTGTCTTAGTGTCTTTGAATTTTAATGAATTTGGATGCCTGCAAAATTCTCAGGTTTAAACAATCCTGAGAATGGAAATACTCCAAGACAATATTTTAGAATCTTCGGATTGAAATAAAATCCAGATCCAAAGAAATGTCCAGTTCATACAACTGTGAGACTCTAATGATCTTAAAGCAATGCTTTGGAAATCTTCTGAATTTGAGTCGAAACCCCCCCCCCCCCTTAAAACTTTTGGATTACTTTAACCCAGATCCCTTTTAAACAGCATCCCATCTTCTCCTGTGTGTCCCATGTGTTCTAAATTCTTAAGGCAACTGATCTTATTAATTAGCTTACTGTCACTTCGGGTACAGAGTCAGTAGAGCTGGGATGACGGTGGCCGCCTCTGTCGGTTTCTGAAACTGTCTCTGAAAACTCTGGACCCAGAGGAATATTGGGATCTCTGTGGAACCTCCAAAACTGTGGTAGTCTGATTTAGATCTTCTCCGCGCTTAAAGAATCAACTCGATCAGTCAGTCTTAGGAATGTAGAGAAACACACGGACACCATACAGCAAGGTTTTTATCAGATGAAGGTCTGAATCCTTCCACCGGCGTTACGTTTACTGCAGAATGAATCACTTTTTATACCCCACAAATTCACGATGTACTACGTCACATTCACACACATTGGTTTTCATTTGTCCTTTTGATGTCCATTTACTGAAGCATTTTGATTTTTATTGCCTTTGATGCACTTAGGAATTATGTTTTTGACCTCTTTTCAGGAGAGTTCTTTTCAAACAGCCGATCCAGCCTTCCCCTATAACAGCAATATTAAGGGAGACTCCTCAAAGGCTTTATCTATGTGATGTATCTAAATGTGGTGGCTTTTGCCACATTAGTAGCAAGGCTGCTTATATTGCTTAAATGTGAAGAGGAAAAGCCCTCCTAGCTTCAAAAAGGGGTTAAACGATTTGATGCAGTTAATGGAATTAAAAAGAATCTGATACTCTTTCGCTGGCTGCAGTGGTAGATTAATATTTGTCAAGCTGTCTTGACTTAAATAGACAATATGGACTCTGTTAATGAACGGGCTGGTTAGCACCCAGTTTGGAATCTATTTTAATATTTACTTTTACTTTCTCTCTTCTTGCCTTCCCTCGGACACTTGTATGTGCTTTTATTATTTCACATTTACATACTACCTGTATTTTTATTGAAGACTGAAGTTCAAATTTGGCCCAATGTCGCCAAACTGCACCTGAATGTCACATTACATTCCAACAAGGACATAGCAAACGTATGTAGCCTAGAATGAAGATGTCCATGGCAGAGACTCAAGAAAATTAGAGTGAAATGTCCCAACTAAACACCACATTTACATTTCAATAAAGGATATTGATAACATGCCTCTGAAGTTTGACTTTTTGTTCCATTACAATACATCCCAACCTTTTACTTTTATACTTCAAGTATAAAAACCACTTACCATTACTTTTACACTTTTAAAGTAAGAGTAAAAGCTTAAATTGATACTTGAACTTTTAAAGAAGTCTTTTTAAACCCTGCCTGAGTAATGAATGAATACTTTTGACACCTTTGCTTGCTAATAACGCTGTTTCTATGTCGTAGCTAATAAAATCCATATAGCTACACATTTAGTAGAGATTACTCAGATTTGTGACTGAATTTGTGCATGTGGTCAGATTTATATGTACATTTACATTTATGGCGTTTAGCAGACGCTCTTATCCAGAGCGACTTACAAAGTGCCTTGCTATTTACCCAAGAAAACCTTAGCTAGTTAGAATAGACTAATAGTTCAAAGATACCTCTAAGCGTTAGACATTGCTAAACACAAGACAATAAGGTGACCATAGTACTCTATTCATCCAAGTATTCTCGGAAGAGGTGGGTCTTCAGTCTGAGTTTGACGACAGCGAGCGACTCGGCCGTTCGGACACCCAGGGGAAGTTCGTTCCACCACTTTGGTGCCAGGACAGAAAAAAGCCTGGATGCCTTGAAGCTCGAAGGGCTCTAGGTGCGGAACGACTATTGACCATTGCCATCAAGTACGGAGGGGCTGGTTCGTTCTTGGCTTTGTAGGCCAGTGTCAAGGTTTTGAATCTGATGCGGGCAGCTACAGGAAGCCAGTGAAGAGAACGCAGCAGTGGTGTGACATGGCTGAATTTAGGGACATTGAAGATGCATTCTGGAGGAGTTGCAGGGGCCAGATGGTGCGCAGAGGGAGACCAGCCAGAAGAGAGTTGCAGTAGTCAAGTCAGGAAGTGACGAGAGACTGAACAAGCACCTGGGCGGACTCTTTAGAGATTCGGCGGCGTTTGCAACATGACTTGAGAACAATAACTGATCATCCATGACTACACCAAGGCTTCGAGCTTCTGTAGAAGGAGTGACCAGTGAGTTCTCAAAGGTGATGGCAAGATCGTTTTTTGGTCCAGCAGTTCCCGGGATGTACAGCAGCTCCGTCTTGCTGGGGTTGAGTTTGAGGTGGGGAGCCGCCATCCAAGAAGAGACGTCAGCGAGGCATGCTGAGATGCGGGCAGAAACCTGTGTGTCAGACGGTGGAAAAGAGAGCATGAGTTGAGTGTCATCGGCGTAACAGTGGTAAGAGAATCCATGAGAGGATATCACTTTACCAAGAGAGCTAGATTTCACTACATCGTAATTTCATATTTTAGTGAAATGTACACTTTTCTGTGTAAATGTAAGTTGATTGTGGTTTATTCTTTTTTTAGCTTTGAATGTCCAAGCACCCCTAGCCCTTGTCCAGTTTTGGGTGTTCATCAAGTGGAACACTTTCAGACCGGTCTAACTAATATGTTTTCAAACCACATTGTGAATTAAATATCCTATCATCAAAACAGAATTATAATATTATTGATAGCCTACAAGTTTACAAATAGAACAATTTTATCTGTACAGAGAAGATCTAGCACATATAGAAGAAGGGTTGTAAGCTCTGGAGAGCACCATGGATGCCTCTGAAGTCCTGGAGAAGAGGTAAATATTACTAAATATAAGACAAAAAATAGTAGCTGCAATCCACACCAATGCTGACAGTGTTAAATTCTTTATCATATAGTCTTCAGAATATGAGTGTCCAAGACAACAAAAACCTAAACATGAATAAACTTGAGATCAATGACCTCAGGAACAGTGTGTAAGTTATAAATCATTGTTTTGAGCAGTGCTGGAGAAGTAAATGTACTTTTAATATGATTCCTAGTATTTATTAATCTCAAATTTGACAGTTTTGATTGGGGAACAGATGATCAGGAAGAAAAGGAAAAGGTGATGACAGCCCAGATGAGGAATGTGTAATAATAAGAGAGGGGATTTAAGGCATTTTTTATTACTTTCTTCAAAGCTTAAATACACCAAGATCACTATGCTTTTAAAGAAATTTGGGACAACCCATTTAATGAGGTCATGTCTTGGAAGTTTCTGATTGTTTTTTGGCAACATCTGAGTTAATTAGAGACACACCTGTGGATATATTTTAAGGCACACCTGAAACACACTGCTGTTTCGTGTAACATCATGGGAAATCACCAAGGATATCAGGAAGAGAATTGTGGACTTGCACAAGTCTGGCTCAACCTTGGGTGCAATTTCCAGATGCCTGAAGGTGCCACGTTCATCTGTACAAACATTTTTAAAAAGTACAAACAAGATGGAAATGTCTAGCCATCATACCGCTCAGGAAGGAGACAGGTTCTGTGTCACAGAGATGAACTTGCTTTGGTCCGAAATTTGCAGATCAACCCAAATCAAAAGCAAAAGACCTTGAGAAGATGCTGGCTGAAGCTGTTAAGAGTGCGTCATTATCCACAGTGAAACAGATACTGTATCGACATGGGCTGAAGGTCACTCTGCCAGGAGGAAGCCATTACGCCAAAAGACTGACAAACCTAAAATGTGACTGTTTGGCCATAATGACCATTGTTATGTTTGGAGGAAAAAGGGGGAAGCTTGCAAGCCTGAGAACACCATCCCAACTGTGAAACACAGGGGTGGCAGCATCATGTTGTGGGCATTATTAGGAAAGAACATTATGTGGAAATACTGATGCAACATCTCAAGACATCAGCCAGGAAGTTAAAAGCTTGGGCGCAAATGGGTCTTCCAAATGGACAATGAGCCGAAGCTAACTGCCAAACTGGTTACAAAGTGGCTTAAGAAGAACAAAGTCAATGTTTTGGAGTGGTCATCACAAAGCCCTGACCTCAATCCTATTGAAAATTTATGGGCAAAGCTGAAATGACTTGTGCAAGCAAGGCGGCCGACAAACATGGCTCATAACACCAGTTCTGTCAAGAGGAATGGGCCAAAATTCCTGCCAACTATTGTGAGACGTTGTGGAAGCATATCCAAAATGTTTGACCCAAGTCATACAGTTTAAGGACAATGGTACCAAATACTAATAAAATGTTTTTAAACTGTTGACTCTGAAGAAAGTCATAAAAATTGCCTTAAAAAAATCCCCCTTTCATTATTCTGGCATTTAGCGAATATATTTTAAAGAAATCATTTTGGTAATCCTAATTGACCTAAAACGGAAAAAAGTTTATTCTAAATTCATGTCAGACAGTGAGAAATAAATGGCGAGTTTTTATTTTTTAATTTTATATAGTATATGTAAACGTCTAGTTTCAACTGTACATCACACTGTGTCGAAGAACTAGCCCAAAAAACAATAACCACATTTTTTGTGTAATAACTTTGATTCTCCACAGTGCCAGTGTTCCAGACTAACGAGCAACAATTCCCACTGGATTAAGAGCTGCACGTCTCTCAAGTCACTTTATAGTCTGTTATATATTTTTCTGTTTCACATTTATCCAAATGTGTTGCTGTAATTTTAGTTGTGCATTATTTTTACAACAAGATCATTGCACTGATTGGAGTTTGTATACTAATCTTAGCATTTCTAGTATTGTTTATTATATGCCATGTACAGCAATTAGCTCTACTAATTTGTTTAACTTATTAATATTCTAAATCATGTTCATACACCATTTTAAACAATGTGATAACCATTTTGATACTTTTTGTGTGTATGTAACTCTTAAACCCTTTTTTCTCTGTAAACAGGAAATTCATAGTAATTCATAGTAGTCAAGTGTTTAATAAAATATATCACTTTCATCATCTCATAAGTCAACCTGATTCATGTATTTTTAAAGAAACAGTTGTTACAACATCACTGTTCATTAATAATGTGACTTTATTTTCAGAATGTTAACAAAGTAAATGAGGTTAAACACAATCTAATAAACTAATGTGTAACAATAACTACATCAAATGGAAGTACCTGGGTAAGGATTCTAATATAAGAAAACTGAAGAGCTGGAAGCCCTGATGATGTCTCCATCGATGGACTTTGGAGTGCCTTTACAACAGCAGCTGGATCTGCGGGTCAAGCTTGACGTCCTCCCTGCAAAGCGCCTGGAGAGCTCGTCCCTCTGCGGTTGCCATGTTCCGAACCTAGAGTAAACACAGAGACAGAAACGCAAATGATGGTCAGTGAAGACAGAGTACTGTACAGTAACACAGGGAGCAGAGAGCACAAGGATCACAACAACTGTCTCAGATGAAGAAGACAGAGCTGATATTAAAGACTATAAAGTAGGGACAGTCGCTCGACATTCTGTGTCGATTCACGTCTCGTTCTTTTAAAGCAGAACTGCATCGAAACAGCATTTCACAATCACGTTTCAATACGCGTCAGTTCCTAGGTCCCGCTGTAGACCCGAGCGCAATAAGCAGAATATAAACTGAAATATGGCCTTAAATAAAATAAATATAGTAAGTGTGAGAATTTAAACACTTTTCATTTTAAAAGCAACAAACGTCCTCCTTCCGTTTTTAACTGGAAACGATGGAAAATTACTTTGACTAACATTTAAGTCTGTGTTCAACAGATGTACAGTCTACATGCATATTCAACAGTGGTATATATTAGAGAGGATAAAGATGATTGGCTTTAATTATTTTAATTAATTTAATTATTTTTTTGCATTCTACAAGACTAATTCTGCTTGTCGTTGACGTTCACAGCTACAAGTGATCGGTTTCAGAGTACAGGTCTGGTCATTATACCATGGTGCTTTATCTACCAAATGTGTTTGATTCTGAGCAACACTATCAAGGCTAGAACAGAGCACAATCTACAGATCATCTGTTACATGCTCTAGATCTTTAGGGTGAAATGGGAAGGAGAAATCTGGAAGGTTATTAATGATGACACTAGCTGTCGGGCATTTAGCTTCAGAACCTGACATTCGGGTTGTGCATAGACCTATAAATTGGGAAGATGTCGCCACAACCACTTCCACGTAGAGCTGTCGCGATAACCAACAATATTGGGCTATTAACAAGCAAACCGCAGGGAATGGCAAGCAATCTCCACACCACAGTGTTCATGTTTTCTCTGTTTTGCAATGCACCAGTTTAGACAAGGTACTATGCAAAATTTGTGAGACGAAGCCTGCATGTTGGACGTCAGCTATAGAGGAGTCATATCAATGAGTAGACAAAACCACGCACTCAGAGATTCTGGTAGTGCACCTGCCTTAATACTCTAGAGAATTCGAGCAGATCACTCAGAGCTCCATCAGAGATAGTGTTAGTGCTTGGTCACTCAGATTCTTTCTAAACCACACAAGGCGAACAAGTTTTTCTTAATCAGTAAACAGGAGAGGGTCAAAACCAGAGCTGTGGCAACCATAAGAGAAGGGCTGAGGCAAAATCAGAAGAAGAGAAACAGGCAGAGGTCTGGTATAAAAGACTGACAAAACTGGGCAAAAGAGTCTAAACATAAATAGGTCAGAACACAAAGCAAAACGGAGCAAACAAGCACACAGGAGATAAACAGGGGAAGGTTAAGTAGCCGAGCTGATGAGCTTCAGGGGCACGTTCTAAAACTCCAGCGATCTGGCTTTGTCCCGATTGGCCAGAGCGGTTACAGTGTGGGAAATTGAGTACATATACAACAACTGACGGTAAAACTGCATATCGCAATGTTGAACCACCCTAAATCACTGCGGGGTGATTCTACTTCCACACGAGTAACTGCAATAGCTAAAACCTTGGGGAGTAGATGCATTTAGACTGAAACAGCGACAGCCTCTGTGAACTCTCACCAAGGACGTGGAGAACATAGCCACAATAAACCAAGTATCAAGTTTACAATAGGCTTTATTACCTGAATGTAGTCAATGACCACAGTGGTGATGGTTGCAACATTAAAACACAGCATGAAATCCTTAATCCCTGTAATTATGATGTTTCCACATTACTGGATGCAGTGGAGAACATGGAAGTCAAGAGTAAGGTTGATAAACTGAGCAGATTTCTCTTGTATGCAGGCTTCACAGTTTAGGCTCAGAGTAGAAACTAAGAACCTGACACACGAGCAAAAGCAGTACTTGATCTAGTAAACACTGACCAAGCTGGTCCTATAGATCATAGTGTGCTAAAGAGGGCTGTAGAGACACTCTGGCGTTTACTGAGGGTCACTCAGGTGCAGTCTGTGAACTTTCAGAAAACTAAAAGGTGAAACCGTAAAAGCTACTTAGCGATAGTACACGCTCTCCAAAGAGAGATAGGAGAGCGCCTCAGTACTCAGCTGACTGAGTCAGATACTGAAGACCAGACACTGACCAATGCTGACCATCACTACAGGGTCTGTAATGTACCACAGAGCTTGTCATGCACAGTCAAGCAATGGGATGGATTACAAGGAGACCTCTTTAACTGCAGACGTTATACACTCTGATGCAGATGACCACACAGTCCGACCTTCAGCTTCACCAGATGGACGTTACAACAGCCTACTTGACCTCTCTGATTAATACTGAGATCTGTATGGAGCGACCAGAGGGATTTGAAGGAAAGTCTAATCCAGGTGAAAAGGTCTGTAAACTGAATAAGTCACTGTGTGCTCTCAAACAGTCTGGAGGAACCTGGATCCATGGTTCCTTTATTATCTAGATAAAACATGGCTTTACACAGAACCCAGCTGACCCTTCTGTTCACAACACACACACTAAAAACAGGAGGAGAATACTGATAGTCTGGGGAGATGATTATTCACCAGGTTTCCTACCCTTAGGATGCAGCAGCAGCACAATCCCTCTATATCGTTGTTTTTTTCAGTGATGAATGTTTGCTTATAATCCTCTCGTCTGTGTTTTTCTGAAGCGGCAGGGCTCCTTCTGGACCTCCGCGTCGGGCGGAGAATAGCGACAAGAGAAAACAGGAGACCGTGGCGGTCCTCTTTGGGCTCCGATACTTTTCAGTGTTTTACAGAAGAACCTCCAACAGTGAGAACACCGCCCTGAGGAGCTGTCCTCGCTACCGGAGCAAGTGAAGAGCCGAGGACCTCGAACCAGTCAGCAGAGGTGAAAACCGGCTGTGGTGGTGGAGGAGTAGCGAACGAACTTCTGTCAAAATAAAAGTCCCTCCTAAACCTGAATAAAAAGACTTTCTGACTCTCTAAATTAGAAATGATAAACTAATTTAAGAAAACAAAGTGTTTACAACAATTTAAACGCTTTTAAAAGTAACTTAAATTAATAACTGTAAATAATAATACATATAAAGGAGAAATCTGACACAGGACATATACATATTTAATAAAATTGGTCTTATGAAGGAAAATATTCAGCTTTCTAACACTGGCACCATGTTTAACCCGTTATGACAAAGTGAAAACAGAGTTTTAGAAATTTTTGCTCATTTATTGAAAAGGAAAAACTAAATTTTTGACATAAGTATTCAGACCCTTTACTCGGTACTTAGTTGAAGCACCTTTGGCAGTGATTACAGCCTCCAGTCCTCTTGGGTATGATGCCACAAGGTTTGCTCACCTGGTTTTGGGGATTTTCTGCCTTTCTTTTCTGCAGATCCTCTCTGTAAGGTTGGATATGGACGTTGGTGGACAGCCATTTTCAGGGCTCTCCAAAGATTTTTGATAGGGTGTAAGGCAGGGCTCTGGTTGGCCACTCAGTAGCATTCACAGAGTTGTCTCTAAGCCATTCCTGTGTTGTCTTGAGTCACTGACTTGTTGGAAGGTGAACCTTTGCTCTTTTGGACGATTTTTGATCAATTACTGTAAACGTGGCGTCTACCTCACATGTTCCCATGTTTGTGGGTACTGAAACTTTATCATACCTACTGTTCTATAATTAGAAATTTTATTATCAGGGTACACAGACCCAGACGAATTGCATGGTAATGTGACACAAAAACCGTTGTCACCAATGTTTGTCCTTTGAGGTAAATGAACAAGTGCACACAGTTACGCACCTTTAAGGCTTTTGTATGTCCACTACATCATTTTCAGGAATCCAGCTGTTGAATTTTGATGGCCAACCTAACCATTTCACTAAAAACAATGTTTTTTTTTTTCTTTTTCTCAATGGTTTTATTTTATCTAAAATATTTGAATGCATAATCTTTGCATTAACTCTTCTTCATTTAAACTACCTTGTATAATATCACCCTCATAATCTTTCAATCTATGAACAGGTGGTTGTTGCTGGATGCAGTCTGATATGGTGAAAAACTCTTGTGTATCGTTCTCCTCATAACCCTTTGTAAATGGCCCCCTAACATTAGAAATACGTGAAACATCACCTATCTTAAATGTGGCTTTCTTGTCTAGTTTGTTTCTCAAACCATACAATGTTTTAGACACAATAGATTCATTTTTTTGTCACATTGACAGGCTTCATTTTGATACAATGTTGACTAATGTTGGCTATTGTTGTACCCACTCATTATATCTTGTAAGACATCAATATACCTTTAGGAATTTATAGTAGTTAGATATTGCCACATGTGTATTTTTAATGTTCGGTTAAATCGTTCTATGATGCAGGCTTTTAGTTCATTACCCATTTTGTTTTTTGACACAACATTTTAAAAATTTGTATTGAAAAACTCTACCCCTGTCAGTTTGTAACTTTCGAGGTACTCTACCTTCTTCTAGTATTGGCTTGAAGGCCTTTGAAACTTCCAAACCTGACTTTTATTTTTTTATAAACGGACCTATGAGTATTTGCTAAATACATCAATACATGTCAGCATGTATTTTTAACCGCTGTTTTCCTCAGAATATATACTCATATCAACAAGATCAGCTTGGAATTTAGTCAATACCGTATACTATAGCTCTGTTTCTTTTGTACTTATGCTGTATCTGAAACCTGTTGATCAGACAGGTGCACTCCAGTATTTTCTAAAACACCCCGTTTCAAACGATTTTTACCACCAAATGAACCAGAATTAGATGGCGTGTAATACGCTGACCTCATAAGATTTGACATGTTGATAGATGACATTGTTTGAAATAATGATTCCACAGATTGTTTAGTTGACTGTTTTATTCAAAACTCAATCAATGAAGTCTAAAAAGAAAATCACACACCAATCTACATTTCTCTCAGTTAGATATTACAAGTGATTCAATCACTTTACAAACATTGATCGGTTTCTTTTTTATCACACAAATGTCTAAGATGTATGTATGTATGTTTTTGAAGAATATTGTCATGAATGCGATTTAGAGCAGCTTGTCTACGCTGTTCAATAGAAATTTGTGATCTTTGTTAATCAAATCTGTAAATTGTATTGAATAATAAAACTAATTTACACATAATCACTATGTTACAAAGAATAATGAATATTGTTCATTTTGTATGGTCTTACCCAATGGTGAGTGGTTGTCTTCCAACCTAAGACACTTTCTATACGAACGTGACGCATCAGCGACACCAAATCCAAAACTAGCACGTTTTCCTTACCAACTCACTGATGACCCTTGGGCCGCTTTGACTTCCCCGGACTGCTGGTTAAACACGGCTTAAAGGTCGTTGGTGCATGTAATAATTTAATTACTGTGTAAATCATGTATTTTGGAGGTTATCAATTACCATTTACTCCGGTGCATGTAAAGTCATTAATCGGATTACTGACATGACAGTTATGTGTTTGTAAACATGTGTTTGTGAGACTCTCACTAAAACATGCATATATGTTTACCGTAATTCTGACCCAGGAGCCACTTCATTTATTTGTTAATGCAAAGTAACGAGTAAAGTAAAAAAAAAAAAATGTATCGCAGCATCAATTACTTTTATACATTTACATATACAATTAATACATTACTATCTGCCTTTACACAGATATCCCACAATGCTTAGTGACTTTATAATCCTAACTCTGAATGATGAGTAATAGCCTCTCATGAGCAGGTTTTTGTATTTTGTTAACCCTTACGTCTCAGCTCATCTATAATTCTCAGTCCATTAAGTCGGTTATTAGCATTGAGTCTCGTGTTAGCCACTCTTTAGCTTTAGCTCATGTTAGCCCACAGCATGGAAATATCTGTTCTGTATGTTTAACTTTGTGAATTTGTTTTCCTCCTGCACAAGTTACTTGGAGAAGAAGATTTTTTACAGCTGTTTTTAAAGTTGAGATTTTTTTTTAGGTGTTTTATAAGACACTGCTGTTGCTTCTGAAGCACGCCGCGGAGGGGAAAGCGTTCAGAGGCTCAGAAGCACTGCTGGAGGCTAAGCAGGGAGCCTGAGTGTGTAGCAGCAGGTCAGCCTACAGTGACCCAGCGCATGGTGAGTAAGACCCAGGCGACCATGCTTAGTACAATCACTGTTGTACAAGCTTCACTCAGTCAGGCTGATGTAAGATATGGGGGTCTTCCAGGAACAGGCAGTGTACTTGTAATTCTCTCATGTTTCTAGCTGTTCTTTATGAGTGCACACACCTTACAAACACTGATCTAGATTTCATTTTAGAACAAGGAGATTTGTTGTATGTTTGTGTTAGACAAAAACTTAAGTGAATGTAGATTTGTTTATGATTACTTGGCTTTAGATGAACTTTCTAATGAAGTTGCAGTATATGAGCACTCAAACAGTGTTTGTAAACATCTGTTACGGTATGGATATTTGAGAAAGCAAGGACCTAATGGTGCAGAGGATTTCCTGAAACTTTCAGAAAGACTGCAGTGCCTTTCGACAGACGAAAAGTACGCCCTGCATACACTGAGAAGACTGACGTCTTGCCCTGTTCCGGGACCAGTCAGGAAGATTTAGCAATATATTTTTATTTCCGAGGGACCTCCATTTTAAGGATCCTCTGACTATTAGGGACTTGACCCCAGGACCTTTTGCCATGCCCTAGCCATGCTTTTGAGGCCCTAGCCATGCTTTTGGGCCCCTTATAACAAAAAATGGATGAGGTGTTGTGGCACTGCTCTGACTTTAACTTCTGGCTATTAGGGGTCCTAGGAAAGAGGGGGGCCTATTTTTTTAGAGGGCCCTGGTTATGAAAGCCCCTACCAGGGGGCCCTAGAGAAGAGCGGGGCATACCATTAGAGGGCCCTCGATCACGAGGGCCCCTGCTTCCATAGAAGTCGTTTACCATAGTTCCTTGACTTTCTAGGGACCTACAAATTGCCAGGCAAGCTACCATATTTAATAACAGATGTTTTGTTCGCAATTCAGGCCATTACTTAATGTTTCTGAGTTTGTATTGTTTCAAAATTATTATGTTCAATTTTTGCAGTGCAGAGACAAATTAATTTAGCAATTTTGCAATTATTTAAATTTAAGACAAGCAATTTGTCTGATGAATGCTATCTTTGACACCAATTAAATGTGAATTAAATTTGGCCAAGGGTATGATTTCACTTATGTGAAAACAACAAGCCATTTGACTAGTTTCATCTGGGCTTGACTAGATCAGCCCACAATGGTAATTTTTTGGGCAGCATAGAACTCTTAGCCAAATTTGACCCATTCCTAGCTGAGCAGAATTTATCCATTTGATGGGACAGAGAACAAAGCAGGCAATTGTTAATGAGATCAAGGAATCAAAATACTTCTCTGTTATAGTTGACTCCACTACAATAGAGTCCGAGCTCATCTTAAACAATAAACCCCTTTTTTTTTTTTACGTCCCCTGTGCAGCACATTCACTGAATTTAGTTGGTGTCAGTGCTGTTGACAGTAGCCCAGAAGCTGGATGTTTTTTTTGACTTTGTACAGGCAATGTACACATTTTGTACATCATCTACACACAGGTGGGGAAAGGTTTTCTGTGATACTGATATCAAACTCGCACTGAAATCACTGTCAGGTACTCGATGGAGCGCACAAGCTGAGTCAGCTGAGGCTCTTTGGAAATATTATGCACAACTGAGAGAGGCATTGAATGATATGTCTAAAGATATGGAGGAGAAATGTGTAACTCGAAGTGAAGCCTCTGCACTCTGACAAATTGGACACGTTGGAGATGGCCTTCATGGCATGCTTCTGGGACACAGTACTACAGAGGTTCCAAGCCACAAGCCTGCGGCTGCAGAAGCATAATGTCACCACTGCTGACTCCCAAGGGAACAGGCATGACCTCCAGCAAACAAAGAAGCGCAAAATTATGTCTGATGGTGCAGAGCCAGGTGTGGCATTTAACGGAAAGGATCGAAACTTTCAATGTTGTCATTGACAAACTTGTGTCCTGTCTCAACCACAGTTTGAATGCAAACACACACTTAACTGAGCTATTTGATGTTCTTTTCATGCTTGACAATATGTCAAACAGTGAGCTCACTTTAAAGGCTAACTCACTCACTGCAGCATATTCTTCAGAGCTGAACATGAGCCTGGCAGATGAATTGATACAATACAAGTCATTCATAACAGAAAAAGAAAAATGTCCTAGTAAAATGCTCAAAACCATGATCAATTTGAATTTACAGTCAACCTTTCCAAATGTCTACATATAATTTTTTTTGACTGTGCCTATCACAAATTGTGAAGGGGAGCGTTCATTCTCCAAACTGGCTCGTATTAAGAATTAACTCGGGATTAGGATGCGCCAAAACTGCCAGAACTCACGGTCACTTCTGGCCATTGAATCAGATTTGGTCAGACAGCTTAATTTTGATGAATTAGTGGATGACTTTGCAAGAAAGAGGAGTAGAAAGAAACTTATATAAAATAGATTCTTGTGTTCGGGTTAGTTATTGACAGGTTTGTTTAATTGTTGCTATGGTGTCAGAGGTGGTTGCTATGGTGTCCCACATGATTGCTATGGTGTTGCTAGGTGGTTGCTATGGTGTCCCAGGTCATTGCTATGTTGTTGCTAGGTGGTTGCTATGGGGTTGCTAGCTGGTTGCTATTGTGTCACAGGTTGTTGCTATGGTGTTGCTAGGTGGTTGATTTGGTGTTGCTAGCTGGTTGCCATGGTTTCACAGGAAGTTGCTAAGCTGTTGCTAGGTGGTTGCTGTGGTGTTGCTAGCTGGTTGCTATTGTGTCACAGGTTGTTGCTATGGTGTTGCTAGGTGGTTGCTATGGTGTCTCAGGTGGTTGCTATGGTGTTGCTAGCTGGTTGCTATGGTGTCTCAGGTGGTTGATTTGGTGTTGCTAGCTGGTTGCTATGGTGTTGCTAGCTGGTTGCCATGGTTTCACAGGAAGTTGCTATGCTGTTGCTAGGTGGTTGCTGTGGTGTTGCTAGCTGGTTGCCATGGTTTCACAGGAAGTTGCTATGGTGTCTTAGGTTGTTACTATGGAGTTGTTGGTGGTTGCTATGGTGTCCCAGATGTTTGCTATTTCGTTGCTTGGTGGTTGCTATGGTGTTGCTAGGTGGTTGCTTTGGTGTCTCGGGTTGTTACTGTTGTGTCGCTAGATTGTTGCTATGGTGTCACAGGTGGTTGCTATGGTGTCACAGGTGGTTGATTTGGTGTCACAAGTGGTTGCTATGGTGTTGCTATGGTGTTAGGTGGTTCCGATGGTGTCACAGGTAGTAGCTTTGGTGTCTGAGGTTGTTACAATGGAGTTACTAGGTTTTTGCTGTGGTGTCATAGGTGGTTGCTATGGTGTCCCAGATGGTTGCTTTTTTGTTGCTAGGTGGTTGCTATGGTGTTGCTATGGTGTCCTAGGTCGTTGCTATGGTGTTGGAAGGTGGTTGTTTAGGTATCTTAAGTGATTGCTTCAAGTTCCACCTTAACATTCAGTGTCAGTGTAAACTCAGCACTACCTTAAAAGAAGTTCCACCTTAAAATCCTGTGCTAATTAAGCACAATTCCACCTTAAGCTCAGTTCCACCTTAAAGAACTGACTGTGTGCTGCTGCTGCTGCTGCTGAGCATTAGGCTGTGAGCATGGGAGACATTGGGCTCCGTGCGTGAGTCTGTGTGGTGTGTGAGAGTGTGACATCACGCTGTCCAACATTCCGTCAGTGCGTTTCTATGAAATTTATTAAAAATGATCAATTGGATCGACTCCAAAAATACATAGTAGACCGCACAGCGTGATTATCTACGAAACGGTGTTTGAACCGCGTCTGTACGTTAAGCGGTTCGGCCTGTTTTAATCGCACAAATGTGTGGAAGAATCACTGAATGAAAAGGAATAACAATATACAGTGCTTTTCAGATGGTTGCTATTGGATTGCTGGGTGGTTGCTATGGTGTCACTTGTCATTGCTATGGTTTTGCGAGGTGGTTGCTATGGTGTCACAAGTGGTTGCTATGGAGTTGCTAGGTGCGTGCTATGGCATCATTGGTGGTTGATCTAGTGCTTCTAGGCAGTTCCTGTGGTTTCACAGATAGTTGCTGTGATGTTGCTAGGTAGTCGTTATTGTGTTCCAGGTGCCAACTTAATCATTTTTGTCTTCCACCCTAAAATTCAGTGTCACTGTAAACTCAGTATTACCTTAAAAGAAGGTCCACCTTAAATGTCAGTGAGGGTGTAAATTCAGTGAGTGTAAATTCACAATTGATTAAAAACGATAAATCTGATCGACTCATTTAAAGCATTTAGCAGACGCTCTTATCCAGAGTGACTTGCAAAAGTGCTTTGCTGTTTACCCAAGAATAACCTCAGCTAGTTTGAATAAGCTAAAAATTCAAAGATACCTCTAAGTCAGTAAGGAGACCACTCTTGCAATTTGCCCAAGTACTCTCGGAAGAGGTGGGTCTTCAGTCTGCGTTTGAAGACAGCAAGCGACTCCCAGGGACACCCAGGGGAAGCTCGTTCCACCACTTTGGTGCCAGGACAGAAAAAAGCCTGGAAGCTTGTCTTCCATGGATTTTGAGGGATGGCGGGTCGAGCCGAGCCGTACTTGAAGCTCGAAAGGCTCTTGGTGCGGATCGGTCTTTTGACCTTTGCCATTAAGTACGCAGGGGCTGGTCCTTTTTTTGGCTTTGTAGGCCAGTGGTTCAAGGTTTTGAATCTGATGCTGGCTGTAGAGGCAGTGATGGCATCAACGGTTAGAGCTCCAGGCTATTGATGACAACTTTGTGGGTTCAATACCCGGGCTCAGCAAACTGCCACTCTTAAGTAAGACCCTTCACCTTCTTTTGTGGGCACCGCAGCAATGGCTGCCCACCGCTCCAAGCATGTGTGCTCACTGTCCATTGTGTGTTTTCAATGTGTGTATGTGTGTTTTCACTGCACAGCTGGGTTCCGGGTTACAGGTTGAAGCTGAATTCAGTCTGTGCCACAAAAAATGTCAAATAGTGAGTCTGGTTTTCTTGTCTTGTACGTTGACGCTGCAATATTGTGGGGGAATCTTTTCAGGCGTTTCAATTCATATTCAATGTATACGTTGTTTTCAGAAACAGACAGATGGTGGCTTTGTAACAGTGCGCGGAGAAGCAAATCCGACTACCGCAGTTTTGGAGGTTCCACCGAGATCCCAATATTCCTCTGGGTCCAGAGTTTAGAGACAGGATCAGAAACCGACAGAGGCGGCCGCCGTCATCCCAATGAGTGATTCTGAGTCAATTCAGGCGCTCTACTGACTCCGAGACTCTGTACCCGAGGTGACTGTAGGTAAATTAATTGGACCGTTTGCCTTACGAATTTAGAATAAACGGAAGGAGACGAGACGGCATATTCTTAGACCTTCAGGTTACTTTAACCCGGATCCCTTTGATATCATGTCTCACAGTTGTCTAAAACTTCAAATTTTAATAAATTTGGATCCTTGAAAATTTCTCCGGTTTAAACAACGCTGAGAATGTAAATATTAAAAAACAGATTTTAGGAGGTTTACTTCTCAGTACTGTTCAATCTAGAGAATTTTGTAAAGGAATTCGAATTCAATTTTTTAGAAAATAATATTATTGTACAGTAACAATGTTATTTTTCAAAGCTGTTCGAATTAGAGATTGAATAGGATAAGGTGGGAGAAAATGTAGTCAGTCTGTAAAGAGCATTTAGAAACCCAGTGAGGAACCCATTCCAAACATAAGGATTTGCTGGGAAATTAATTCCGTTTTGGTTGACTCGGGTGCAGCAGTTTCAGTACGGACACAATTCTAACAGTGGATGTTTCAGGCTTACCACTCACAGAACATTTGTGCAGTCCTGTGAAGGTGAAATTGGGTAATAGAACAGTAAAACACTGGTTTATAGTCTCCACACATTGCCCTGTGAATTTACTAGGACGTGACTTATTGGGAGCTTTAAGTCTAAACCTACAAGGTACAGATTCAGGTTTTTCTGATGCTAGTCCTAGTATAGGGATATTACCATTTCTAATAGGCCCAGTAGAATATTCTTGATCTGACAGAGCAGAGAACCTGATGCGTCACATGGAGCTCTGTCAAAGGTTGAATGGGAAAATGTATGGCTGTCACCCCAGAATGAAGCCTCTTCTGAGATCTGTACACAAGAAAGCTCACAAACAGTTTGCTGAAGACCTGTCAACAAAGGACATGGATTACTGGAACCATGTCCTATGGTCTGATGAGACCAATATTAATTTGTTTGTTTCAGATGGTCTCAAACATGTGTGGCGGCAATTAGGTGAAGAGTACAAAGATAAGTGTGTCATGCCTACAGTCAAGCATGGGAATGCCATGGTCTGGGGCTGCATGAGTGCAGCAGGTGTTGGGGAGTTACATTTCATTTAGGGACACATGAACTCCAATATGTACTGTGAAATACTGAAGCAGAGCATGATCCCCTCCCTCCGAAAACTGGGTCGCAGGGCAGTGTTCCAGCATGAAAATGACCCCAAACACACCTCTAAGACGACCACTGCTTTATTAAAGAGGTTGAGGGTAAAGGTGATGGACTGGCATGTCTCCAGACCTAAATCCAATAGAACATCTTTGGGGCATCCTCAAGCAGGAGGTGGAGGAGCGCAAAGTCTCGAATATCCGTCAGCTCCGTGAAGTGGAAAAGCACTCCAGTGACAACCAGTGTGAAGCTCTGCTAAACTCCATGCCCAGGAGAGTTAAGGCAGTTCTGGAAAATAATGGTGGCCACACAAAATATTGACACTTCAGGAACTTTCACTAAGGGGTGTACTCACTTTTGTTGCCGGTGGTTTAGACATTAATGGCTGTATATTTTAGTTCATATTCAGCTCGTTGCGCTCGGGTCTGCAGCGGGACCGGGAAACTGACGCGCCTTGACACGTGACTGCGTTCAGTGACGTAACGCAGCGTAGCTTCCAGCGGTCACGTGATCTCCGGTCAGAGTCAGCGACTCTTCGCTCCACTGCTGCTTCGGGATTGGTGCGGCAGCGTTGGAGCTGGACTTCAGAGACAACTGGGAGAGTTTTCGGGAGTGTCCAGCCCTCTACCGTAGAGATGGGCTTCACCCGAGCCGCCTGGGGTCTGTCGTTCTCTCCGGGAACATCAGGAAGGTGGTCCGCTACAACTGACTGGCTCTATCAAGTCCTACCACTCGGGTAGGTGAATTAGAGAGTTTTTACTCCATTTAAACCAGTCATTCTGACATTTCTTGCATGGTGTGGGGAATAGTCCTTTACCAGGATCACCGTCATATAACTGATCAGACAAACCCTACAGTGCTGAGACTGTGTCTGTCCCCCATATAAACCGCAATTGTAGATGTTAGAAAATCAATTCGCTTCGTGTTTCCCGCATTAAGTTGGGGCTGTTAAATGTAGGATCTCTAGAAGCTAAAGCAGTCTCTGTCACTGAGATTATTACTGAAAACCTCCTCAGTTCACTGTGTCTTTGTGAAATGGAGGTTAAAGCTAATGAATCATTGCTTTGAATGAATCAACTCCCCCAGGCTTGAACTCCTGCAGTTCTCCTTGCAGGTCTGGTCACAGCAGCGGCGTAGCCTCAGTCCATGTTTCAGTTCTAGACATAATCCAAAACTCAGGTTATGAAGCGAAATCGTTTATAGTGCTTACTCTGAAAGTGGCAGGCTCTTCCCCAGCTTCTAAAAAGCAGCTCTCTTTTCTGTTTATTACAGTCTGTCGTCCTCCTGGACTTTATACAGATTTTCTTAGTGAATTGGCTGACGTCTTATCAGAGGTAGCTATCTCTACTGATAAGGCTTTGATTGTCAGAGATTTTAATATTCACTTGGAGAAGACTCAGGACCCCTTAGAACTGGGTTTAATCAATCTTAGATGCCTTGGGATTCATTCCAAATGTTAAAGGTCCAACTCATAGATGCAACCCTACACATCTAGTTCTGACCCTGGGTATTGAAGCAGTCAGCATTTCCCAGCCCGACTCCATCTCTGACCACTACCTAACCATGTAGCCTTAAACCGGGATATTCCCCTGCAGCCTCGCTTTATGAGCAAGCGTACCATAACAACCTCTACAGCTAGTGTATTTATTAATAACCTTCCAGATTTAACCATCTCCTGCCCATCTCTTCCTATAGATCCTGAGCATGAAACATGATATGCTGTCTGTGCTCCGCTCTAATCCTGACCGTGTTGCACCAATTAAGAAAAGGCTAGCGCCTTGGTCCCATCAGCATCTGCGTCCTCTAAACAGAGAACTCGTATTTACTCTTTATAAGCTGCCGCTGGGCAAAATAATCTGCAAACATGGCATTGACTTGACTTTCATGGTTATGCTGATGACACCCAGCTATACTTATCTGCCTGAATAAAATAACAGACTGTCTTAAAGACATAAAGAGGTCTTACTTATTGATCCAAATATGGAATCCAAAAATGCAAATATTGCTGTAGATTTAGATGGATTCTCAGTCTTACCCAGGAGCACTGTAAAAAAAAAAAAACTAGGAGTTGTTTTTGACTCTGTCCTCTTGTTTGATGCACACATCTGTTACATGGTTAAAACTGACTTCTTCCACCTACGTAATATTGCCAAGCTGCGTAATGACATGATTACATGATGCAGAGAAGCTGGTGCAGCATTCATAACTTCTAGATTGGATGACTGTAATGCTCTTTTGGTTGGAAGTTCATGTAAACCATTAAAAAAGCTCCAACTCGTTCAGAATGCAGCTGCTAGAGAGCTCACTAGGGCTAGGAAATTTGACCATATTAGTCCCATTCTCTCGTCCCTGCACTGGTTACCAGTTAAATTTCGTGTTGATTATAAAATACTCCTTCTAAACGGTTTGGCCCCACAATATCTTGGGAAACTTCTAAAACCTACAACCAGTCACGTACACTTCGTTTGCAGGACGCTGGCCCTCTGTGAGTTCCTCGCTTTAGGAGAATCAACACTGGAGGAAGAGCTTTCTCTTATAAGGCTCCCCAACTCTGGAATAAACTTCCTGTTGCTGTTCGGGACTGTTCAGACACACTCTCTGTGTTTAAATCCAGATTAAAAACTTACCTTTATGATCAAGCTTCCAGATAATCCATCAATGCACTGTACTGTTACCCTTGCTGATGTAGCTTGTATAGATACTAACATGTTTTGGACTGTTCTGCTCTCTGTTCACAGGTTCCTGATCAGTTCTGCAGTCTCTCTAATCTACTTCCTTTACAGGCCGGACATCAGTCTGATCTGACATCTCCTAAACGTATCATCATTTTCTCCTTTTTTTTTTTCTCTCCCCTATGTGCTGAGCTGCCCCCCTGCTGAGCTCTCCCTAACCCTCTGTGTTTTTCCCCTCCTTTCTGTTTCTATCTCTTTCACATGTCTTGAGATGCCTGGTTCCAAATGTTCCATCTTGGTACCGCCTGACCGGACCTGGCTCTCCACTATCCTCCTGCCCGCTGGTCTGCTCTGGGGCCTCGCATTGATTCATCCTCACCTCCCTGCATGACTCTGCTTCTGACTCTTTTTCTGCATGGACTTTATCACTCTCACTCACATTCTCATTTTGTTTGGCTTGATGCCAGATTTACTTTTTTATTGTGTTTATTCCTGTTTTGATTTTTATTATGATCTGGTGTCGACCTGATGAGTCTGGGTTCCTCTCCAAGGTTTTTCCTAGCCACTGTTGCCACTGGCTTGCTCAGAAGAGGCTCTGACACATATCTCTGTAGAGCTGCTTTGTGACTACATTTGTTGTGAAAAGCTCTATATAAATAAAAGTGAATCGAATTATCTGGCTGTGTGTATTTAGGGGATTCAGACTGATTCAGAACTGTGGGAACGTCAGAGTAAATGGACTTGGTCTAAAATGAAGATCCCAGTCCTGCTTCTGGACCCACAGCACTGCACATTTCAACCTTACCAGCAAACTGATAGACAGTGACTGCTGGCATGTTTCATGGCTTGTGAATGATAATTATCGGCCCTAAACAAATTTCAGAAAGTTTCACACACTTGTATATTTTTTTTCCCCCTGAACAACAAGGACCTACCGTGTTGCTTCTACAATTAAGAGAGTCACAGAATTGCATCAAAGGTACCAGGGTAGGAGGCTATGAAACAATGAGACTGGTAAGAGATGGCCATTCAGGTTTATTAGAAAACTCATTCAGCATTTATTACTGCTTTAGTGCATCACCTGAATACACACTGCTTTCTGAAACATGGGCTCATTTATTTAAAACATTAAAAGTGAACTTATGACCCTGGTTATCACACTGTCTAAAATCTACCAAAGTTGAGGTCTAGGGCTTTGGGGAGAAAAATTAACGAACCAGCACAACAGATCTGATGCTCAGGTGAAATCTTGTATTATTTTCAACATGACAAAGAAACAACGGTCAACATCATATAACTTCAGGGTGAGATAAGACCAAAATAAACAAAATCTCACATCCCATCTTACTAACTAACCTAGAAAAAGAAAAAACTAAATAAATCAACTAAATAAATGACCCTCATCCCGACACTGATGTGACCAGAGCTAGACTGCTGACCATCAACATATTTACAGGAAAATACTACATTTACAAGAACTACAAGAGCTAAAAGGCTAAAGCTAAAAGATGGTCAGAGCAGCAGGAAATCCCAAGCTGCCTGAACGGGACCGCCATTGGCGGAGTGAGAACACCGCCAGTGTTGCTGCTGCTCCTCAGTAAGGAAAGCAGCTATTGGCTGATAAGTCACTAACCGTCGCTAAATGACTTCATCTCCTAATTTGCAATAATTGTCTACAAATGAACTCTGAATAAATGAACTTCTTAAGTTGATTCCTTTTTTGCATTTAAAATAGGTAAAATATCCCACATTACAGAAATCATTTTTACATAAATGACATTAATCAGTTTTGTCCTGTGTTGTTACATGTTAGCATATCAAATTTAATCAGAAGACTGTTATGTGGGGAGGAAGTGCTACTCTACACTCAGCCCTCCTCCTATATCCGGGCTTCAGACCTACAAAGTGACCCTAAAAGAGACAGTTTGGTAGAAGTACTTAGTTTTTTACTTTTTGACAAAAGTTTATGACAAAAAAGAAAGTCAATACATGTATAGAAACTGAATGATCTCTTACCTGTTACACAGATGCATACGAAAAGTCACCGTCATACAGTTGCAGACCGACAGAAAGTCAGCCAGTCAGCCATAGTTGTAAACGAAGATGCAGATGTACAGAACCTTGTTAGTCCACCTTCAGAAAGGGAGTCGATCATGGGGGCTTGCGAACCTGTATGACAAGAAACAAAGTCAATACATGTATAGAAACTGAATGATCAATTATGTGGGGGAAATGGGCACGTTTTCACAACAGTATCATAAATTGGATGGATACCCAGCCTCAGAATTCTCAAATAATTAAATAAATCAGTCTCATTAATAAATTAAATCAGTCTCATATATATGTTCAAATCATTAATATCTCAATCACTAATTTCTAACTAGAGAAAGCTATATTAATGATTTGAGTTCTGAAGGTTTTAAAAAATGTGAATTCTTTTTACAGTTATTGGCAACAACCAGTATTAAATGATATCAAGACGAACAACTTGGTGTAAATAAATGAAGCATTTATTAACACAAACTACACTAAACACAAATTACACCATCAGTCAGTATATTTACAATGTCTCAGAGCTAGATGGTTAGCTAAGAGTGTGTGGTAGAGGGAGAGAGAGAGGGCGAGAGTGTGTGCGCGCTAAACAATGTAAAGAGTATGCGCGCGTGTGCGCTTTCGCAGTGCGCGATGACGCGATAAGAGGTGGAGATTTACTTTGTTCCGTGAACAAAGGAAGAGAAAGGCGCGGAGTTTAAAATGTTTAAATATGGAGGTCGCCACTATATGTAAATGAGGTCAGTCCATCTTTGTTCTGCTTTCAGCTAGAACAAAGAGTGAAGCTGACTGTAAGAACATGTGTTAAAGCTGCTGCTATGACTAATGTGGCTGTATTTCCAGTGTTAAGAAAGAGAGGTTGCATGCAAAGAAGATTTATATCACTGCGCTCACAGATCTGAGTTTGCAGGGTCTAACAGTTACTGGTTCTTTCAGAAAGATAAATAATACATTTGAATGCATTAAACCTTAAGATAAAGGAATCTTTTGTTAAACTATGCCCAGATGTTAAAGTACAGTCTCACGTGACGGATATTTTCTCAAATATCCAGTGGTTGTCGTCCTCAGCTGATTTGAGGGAATTTTCACCATTCTTTGAAGAATGAAGATTCTTGACGTGCCGTCCAGGTACTGCTTCTGGGAATGCTCGTCCTTCTGGCTTCTGGTCCAGGAAAAGTTCACAGTTGCAAGTAAAGGAAATGTTCGCTTTACTCTCGTTCAGGTTGTGACCACCCGTTGCAAGCTTGACTTGAAGAAAGTAGCTGTGGAAACGCTGATCAGATGTCCAGCTGAAATTCTAAAGGCTCCTAAGGTGATTAGAGCTAGGCCCATCAAGAGCTGGCTGTCCTTTGTTAGGACAATGGTTGATGGCTCGTTTGGTTCCTTTGTTTCTCTCTGTAAAGTGTTTACCTTGGTGGGTAAACTCAGAGAGTGCTGTCAATTCTCTCTGTTAAACGTTTACCTGTGTAGATAAACTCAGAGAGGTTAATTCTTTGTTCGGACAATCTTTTTATCACCTGTGTAGCCACACCCATTTTCTTCTTCTGGTGTTAAACATGCATTGGGAGTTTCTGGTGGTGCTGTCACCTACTGGTGAGCAAGGGTACCTACACTTACCTGTTACACAGCTGTAAGCGAACAGTCAGCCTAGAACAGATGCAGATCAACAAAAATTCAGCCAGCCAGCCATAGTTGTAAACTGAGATGCAGATGTACAGAACCTTTTTAATCCACCTTCAGAGAGGGAGCCGATCTTGGGGTCCTGCAAACCTGTATGACAAGAAAGAGAGTCAATACATGTATAGAAACTGAATCATCACTTACCTGTTAAACCGCTGCATTCGTACAGTCACCCTCATACAGTTGCAGATCGACAGAAAGTCAGCCAGCCAGCCATAGTTGTAAATGAAGATGCAGATGTACAGAACCTTGTTAATCCACCTTCAGAGAGGGAGCTGATCTTGGGGTCCTGGCAACCTGTATGACAAGAAAGAAAGTCAATACATGTATAGAAACTAAATGATCACTTACCTGTTACACAGAAGCATACTAAAAGTCACCCTCATACAGTTGCAGATCGACAAAAAGTCAGCCAGCCAGCCACAGTTGTAAACTGAGATGCAGATGTACAGAACCTTCTTAATCGACCTTCAGAGAGGGAGCCGATATTTGGGTCCTGCGAACCTGCATGACAAGAAAGAGAGTCAATACATGTATAGAAACTGAATCATCAATTACCTGTTACACAGATGCATAATAACAGTCACCTTCATACAGATGCAGATCGACAAAATGTCAGCCAGCCAGCCATAGTTGTAAACTGAGATGCAGATGTACAGAACCTTGTTAATCCACCTTCAGAGAGGGAGTCGATCTTTGGGTCCTGCGAACCTGTATGACAAGAAAGAGAGTCAATACATGTATAGAAACTGAATGATCACTTACCTGTTACACAGCTGCATACGAACAGTCACCCTCTTACAGTTGCAGATTGAAAGAAAGTCAGCCAGCCAGTCATAGTTGAAAACGAAGATGCAGATGTACAGAACGTTGTTAGTCCACCTTCAGAAAGGGATTCGATCATGGGGTCCTGCGAAGCTGTATGAGAAGAAACAAAGTCAATACATGTATAGAAACTGAATGAACACTTACCTGTTACACAACTGTATGCGAACAGTCAGCCTAATACAGCTGCAGATGGACGCAAAGCCAGCCAGCCAGCCATAGTTGTAAACGGTGATGCAGATGTATAGAACCTTCTTACTCCACCTTCAGAGAGGGAGTCGATCATGGGGGTTTGCGAACCTGTATGACAAGAAAGAGTCAATACATGTATAGAAACTGAATGATCACTTACCTGTTAAAAAGCTGCATACCAACAGTTAGCCTCCTACTGTTGCAGATCATCAGAACGTCAGCCAGCCAATGTTCCAGATGGAGATGCAGACAACCACATACATTTGCAGAAGGCAAGTCCCTTGTTGTGTGCATCCAGCTTCAAAGTGAGCCAGTCGTGAGGTCCTGTGAACCTGTATGACAAGAAAAAGAGTCAATACATGTATAGAAACTGAATGATCACTTACCTGTTACACAGATCCATATGAACAGTAACCCTCATAAAGTTACAGATTGACAGAAAGTCAGCCAGCCAGCCATAGTTGTAAATGAAGATGCAGATGCACAGAACCTTGTTAATCCACCTTCAGAGAGGGAGTCGATCTTGGGGTCCTGCGAACCTGTATGACAAGAAAGAGTGTCAATACTTGTATAGAAACTGAATGATCACTTACCTATTACACAGCTGCATATGAACAGTAACCCTCATACAGTTACAGATCGACAGAAAGTCAGCCAGCCAGCCATAGTTGTAAACGAAGATGCAGTTGTACAGAACCTTGTTAGTCCACCTTCAGAGAGGGAGTCGATCTTGGGGTCCTGTGAACCTGTATGACAAGAAAGAGAGTCAATACATGTATAGAAACTGAATGATCACTTACCTGTTACACAGCTGCATGTGAACAGTCACCCTCATACAGTTGCAGGTCGACACAAAGTCAGCAAGCCAGCCATATTTGTCAACTGAGATGCGGATGTACAGAACCTTGTTAATCCACCTTCAGAGAGGGAGTCGATATTGGGGTCCTGTGCACCTGTATGACAAAAGAGTCAATACATGTATAGAAACTGAATGATCACTTACCTGTTACACAGCTGCATACGAACAGTCAACCTAATACAGTTGCAGATGAATGGAAAGCCAGCCAGCCAGCCATAGTTGTAAAATGAGATGCAGATGTACAGAACCTTGTTAATCCACCTTCAGAGAGGGAGTCGATCTTGGGGTCCTGCGAACCTGTATGACAAGAAAGAGAGTCAATACATCTATAGAAATTGAATGATCACTTACCTGTTACACAGCTGCATACGAACAGTCACCCTCATACATTTGCAGATTGACAGAAAGTCAGCCAACCAGCCACAGTTGTCAACTGAGATGCAGATGTACAGAACCTTGTTAATACACCTTCAGAGAGGGAGTCGATCTTGGCGTCCTGTGAACCTGTATGACAAGAAAGAGTCAATACATGTATAGAAACTGAATGATCACTTACCTGTTACACAGCTGTATACGAACAGTCACCCTCGTACAGTTGCAGATCGACAGAAAGTCAATCAGCCATCCATAGTTGTAAACGAAGATGCAGATGTACAGAACCTTGTTAATCCACCTTCAGGGAGGGAGTAGATATTGGGGTCCGGCAGACCTGTAAGACAGGAAAGAGAGTCAATTCATGTATAGAATCTGAAAGATCACTTACGTGTTACACAGCTGTATGCGATCAGTCAGCCTAATACAGTTGCAGATCGACAGAAAGTCAGCCAGCCAGCCATAGTTGTAAACTGAGATGCAGATGTACAGAACCTTGGTAATCCACCTTCAGAGAGGGAGTCGATCTTGGGGTCCTGTGAAACTGTATAACAAGAAAGAGAGTCAATACATGTATAGAAACTGAATGATCACTTACCTGTTACACAGGTTCTGTACATTCCTTCAGAAAAGGAGTCTATCTTGGGGTCCTGCGAACCTGTATGACAAGAAAGAGAGTCAATACATCTATAGAAATTGAATGATCACTTACCTGTTACACAGCTGCATACGAACAGTCACCCTCATACATTTGCAGATTGACAGAAAGTCAGCCAACCAGCCACAGTTGTCAACTGAGATGCAGATGTACAGAACCTTCTTAATCCACCTTCAGAGAGGGAGTCGATCTTGGGGTCCTGCGAACCTGTATGACAAGAAAGAGAGTCAAAACATGTACAGAAACTGAATGATCACTTACCTGTTACACAGGTTCTGTACACTGCTTCAGAGAAGGAGTCGATCTTGGGGTCCTGTGAACCTGTATGACAAGAAAGAGTCAATACATGTATAGAAACTGAATGATCACTTACCTGTTACACAGCTGTATACGAACAGTCACCCTCGTACAGTTGCAGATCGACAGAAAGTCAATCAGCCATCCATAGTTGTAAACGAAGATGCAGATGTACAGAACCTTGTTAATCCACCTTCAGGGAGGGAGTCGATATTGGGGTCCGGCAGACCTGTATGACAGGAAAGAGAGTCAATTCATGTATAGAATCTGAAAGATCACTTACCTGTTACACAGCTGTATGCGATCAGTCAGCCTAATACAGTTGCAGATCGACAGAAAGTCAGCCAGCCAGCCATAGTTGTAAACTGAGATGCAGATGTACAGAACCTTGGTAATCCACCTTCAGAGAGGGAGTCGATCTTGGGGTCCTGTGAAACTGTATAACAAGAAAGAGAGTCAATACATGTATAGAAACTGAATGATCACTTACCTGTTACACAGCTGCATACGAACAGTCACCCTCATACAGTTGCAGATCGACAGAAAGTCAGCCAACCAGCCACAGTTGTCAACTGAGATGCAGATGTACAGAACCTTCTTAATCCACCTTCAGAGAGGGAGTCGATCTTGGGGTCCTGCGAACCTGTATGACAAGAAAGAGAGTCAAAACATGTACAGAAACTGAATGATCACTTACCTGTTACACAGGTTCTGTACACTGCTTCAGAGAAGGAGTCGATCTTGGGGTCCTGCGAACCTGTATGACAAGAAAGAGAGTCAAACCATGTATAGAAACTGAATGATCACTTACCTGTTACACAGCTGCATACGAACAGTCAGCCTCCTACTGTTGCAGATCATCAGAACATCAGCCAGCCAATTTTCCAGATGGAGATGCAGACAACCACATACATTTGCAGAAGGCAAGTCCCTTGTTGTGTGCATCCAGCTTCAAAGTGAGCCAGTCGTGAGGTCCTGTGAACCTGTATGACAAGAAAGAGAGTCAATACATGTATAAAAACAGAATGATCACTTACCTGTTACACAGCTGCATACGAACAGTCACCCTCATACAGTTGAAGATCAACAGAAAGTCTGCCAGCCAGCGATAGTTGTCAACTGAGATGCAGATGTACAGAACCTTGTTAATACACCTTCAGAGAGGGAGTCGATCTTGGCGTCCTGTGAACCTGTATGACAAGAAAGAGAGTCAATACATGTATAGAAACTGAATGATCACTTACCTGTTACACAGGTTCTGTACATTCCTTCAGAAAAGGAGTCTATCTTGGGGTCCTGCGAACCTGTATGACAAGAAAGAGAGTCAATACATCTATAGAAATTGAATGATCACTTACCTGTTACACAGCTGCATACGAACAGTCACCCTCATACATTTGCAGATTGACAGAAAGTCAGCCAACCAGCCACAGTTGTCAACTGAGATGCAGATGTACAGAACCTTCTTAATCCACCTTCAGAGAGGGAGTCGATCTTGGGGTCCTGCGAACCTGTATGACAAGAAAGAGAGTCAAAACATGTACAGAAACTGAATGATCACTTACCTGTTACACAGGTTCTGTACACTGCTTCAGAGAAGGAGTCGATCTTGGGGTCCTGTGAACCTGTATGACAAGAAAGAGTCAATACATGTATAGAAACTGAATGATCAATTACCTGTTACACAGCTGTATACGAACAGTCACCCTCGTACAGTTGCAGATCGACAGAAAGTCAATCAGCCATCCATAGTTGTAAACGAAGATGCAGATGTACAGAACCTTGTTAATCCACCTTCAGGGAGGGAGTCGATATTGGGGTCTGGCAGACCTGTATGACAGGAAAGAGAGTCAATTCATGTATAGAATCTGAAAGATCACTTACCTGTTACACAGCTGTATGCGATCAGTCAGCCTAATACAGTTGCAGATCGACAGAAAGTCAGCCAGCCAGCCATAGTTGTAAACTGAGATGCAGATGTACAGAACCTTGGTAATCCACCTTCAGAGAGGGAGTCGATCTTGGGGTCCTGTGAAACTGTATAACAAGAAAGAGAGTCAATACATGTATAGAAACTGAATGATCACTTACCTGTTACACAGGTTCTGTACACTGCTTCAGAGAAGGAGTCGAACTTGGGGTCCTGCGAACCTGTATGACAAGAAAGAGAGTCAAAACATGTACACAAACTGAATGATCACTTACCTGTTACACAGCTGCATACGAACAGTCAGCCTCCTACTGTTGCAGATCATCAGAACATCAGCCAGCCAATGTTCCAGATGGAGATGCAGACAACCACATACATTTGCAGAAGGCAAGTCCCTTGGTTTGTGCAACCAGTTTCAAAGTGAGCCAGTCGTGAGGTCCTATGAACCTGTATGACAAGAAAGAGAGTCAATACATGTATAAAAACAGAATGATCACTTACCTGTTACACAGCTGCATACGAATAGTCACCCTCATACAGTTGAAGATCGACAGAAAGTCAGCCAACCAGCCATAGTTGTCAATGAAGATGAAGATGTAAAGAACCTAGTAAATCCACCTTTAGAGAGGGAGTTGATCTTAGGGTCCTGCGAACCTGTATGACAAGAAAGAGAGTCAATACATGTATAGAAACTGAATGATCACTTACCTGTTACACAGGTTCTGTACATTCTTTCAGAGAAGGAGTCTATCTTGGGGTCCTGCAAACCTGTATGACAAGAAAGAGAGTCAATACATCTATAGAAATTGAATGATCACTTACCTGTTACACAGCTGCATACGAACAGTCACCCTCATACATTTGCAGATTGACAGAAAGTCAGCCAACCAGCCACAGTTGTCAACTGAGATGCAGATGTACAGAACCTTCTTAATCCACCTTCAGAGAGGGAGTCGATCTTGGGGTCCTGCGAACCTGTATGACAAGAAAGAGAGTCAAAACATGTACAGAAACTGAATGATCACTTACCTGTTACACAGGTTCTGTACACTGCTTCAGAGAAGGAGTCGATCTTGGGGTCCTGCGAACCTGTATGACAAGAAAGAGAGTCAAAACATGTATAGAAACTGAATGATCACTTACCTGTTACACAGCTGCATACGAACAGTCAGCCTCCTACTGTTGCAGATCATCAGAACATCAGCCAGCCAATGTTCCAGATGGAGATGCAGACAACCACATACATTTGCAGAAGGCAAGTTCCTTGTTGTGTGCATCCAGCTTCAAAGTGAGCCAGTCGTGAGGTCCTGTGAACCTGTATGACAAGAAAGAGAGTCAATACATGTATAGAAACTGAATGATCACTTACCTGTTACACAGGTTCTGTACATTCCTTCAGAGAAGGAGTCTATCTTGGGGTCCTGCGAACCTGTATGACAAGAAAGAGAGTCAATACATCTATAGAAATTGAATGATCACTTACCTGTTACACAGCTGCATACGAACAGTCACCCTCATACATTTGCAGATTGACAGAAAGTCAGCCAACCAGCCACAGTTGTCAACTGAGATGCAGATGTAAAGAACCTTGTTAATACACCTTCAGAGAGGGAGTCGATCTTGGCGTCCTGTGATCCTGTATGACAAGAAAGAGAGTCAATACATGTATAGAAACTGAATGATCACTTACCTGTTACACAGCTGCATACGAACAGTCAGCCTAATACAGTTGCAGATGAACGGAAAGCCAGACAGCCAGCCATAGTTGTCAACTGAGATGCAGATGTACAGAACCTTGTTAATCCACCTTCAGAAAGGGAGTCGATCTTGGAGTCCTGTGAACCTGTATGACAAGAAAGAGTCAATACATGTATAGAAACTGAATGATCACTTACCTGTTACACAGCTGCATACGAACAGTCAGCCTCCTACTGTTGCAGATCATCAGAACATCAGCCAGCCAATGTTCCAGATGGAGATGCAGACAACCACATACATTTGCAGATGGCAAGTCCCTTGTTGTGTGCATCCAGTTTCAAAGTGAGCCAGTCGTGAGGTCCTGTGAACCTGTATGACAAGAAAGAGAGTCAATACATGTATAAAAACAGAATGATCACTTACCTGTTACACAGCTGCATACGAATAGTCACCCTCATACAGTTGAAGATCGACAGACAGTCAGCCAACCAGCCATAGTTGTCAATGAAGATGAAGATGTAAAGAACCTAGTTAATCCACCTTTAGAGAGGGAGTTGATCTTAGGGTCCTGCGAAACTGTATGACAAGAAAGAGAGTCAATACATGTATAGAAACTGAATGATCACTTACCTGTTACACAGGTTCTGTACACTGCTTCAGAGAAGGAGTCAATCTTGGGGTCCTGCGAACCTGTATGACAAGAAAGAGAGTCAAAACATGTACAGAACCTGAATGATCACTTACCTGTTACACAGCTGCATACGAACAGTCACCCTCATACAGTTGAAGATCAACAGAAAGTCTGCCAGCCAGCGATAGTTGTCAATTGAGATGCAGATGTACAGAACCTTGTTAATACACCTTCAGAGAGGGAGTCGATCTTGGCGTCCTGTGAACCTGTATGACAAGAAAGAGAGTCAAAACATGTATAGAAACTGAATGATCACTTACCTGTTAAAAAGCTGCATACCAACAGTTAGCCTCCTACTGTTGCAGATCATCAGAACATTAGCCAGCCAATGTTCCAGATGGAGATGCAGACAACCACATACATCTGCAGAAGGCAAGTCCCTGGTTGTGTGCATCCAGCTTCAAAGTGAGCCAGTCATGAGGTCCTGCGAACCTGTATGACAAGAAAGAGAGTCAATACATGTATAGAAACTGAATGATCACTTACCTGTTACACAACTGTATGCGAACAGTCAGCCTCATACAGTTACAGATTGACTGAAAGTCAGCCAGCCAGCCATAGTTGGAAACGAAGATGCAGATGTAAAGAACCTTGTTAGTCCACCTTCAGAAAGGGATTCGATCTTGGGGTCCAGCGAACCTGTATGACAAGACAGAGAGTCAATACATGTATAGAAACTGAATGATCACTTACCAGTTACACAGATGCATACGAACAGTCAGCCTCCTACTGTTGCAGATCATCAGAACATCAGCCAGCCAAATGTTCCAGATGGAGATGCAGACAACCACATACATTTGCAGAAGGCAAGTCCCTTGTTGTGTGCATCCAGCTTCAAAGTGAGCCAGTCGTGAGGTCCTGTGAACCTGGATGACAAGAAAGAGAGTCAATACATGTATAGAAACTGAATGATCACTTACCTGTTACACAACTGTATGCGAACAGTCATCCTCATACAGTTACAGATTGACTGAAAGTCAGCCAGCCAGCCATAGTTGGAAACGAAGATGCAGATGTAAAGAACCTTGTTAGTCCACCTTCAGAAAGGGAGTCGATCTTGGCGTCCTGTGAACCTGTATGACAAGAAAGAGAGTCAATACATGTATAGAAACTGAATGATCACTTACCTGTTACACAGGTTCTGTACATTCCTTCAGAGAAGGAGTCTATCTTGGGGTCCTGCGAACCTGTATGACAAGAAAGAGAGTCAATACATCTATAGAAATTGAATGATCACTTACCTGTTACACAGCTGCATACGAACAGTCACCCTCATACATTTGCAGATTGACAGAAAGTCAGCCAACCAGCCACAGTTGTCAACTGAGATGCAGATGTAAAGAACCTTGTTAATACACCTTCAGAGAGGGAGTCGATCTTGGCGTCCTGTGATCCTGTATGACAAGAAAGAGAGTCAATACATGTATAGAAACTGAATGATCACTTACCTGTTACACAGCTGCATACGAACAGTCAGCCTAATACAGTTGCAGATGAACGGAAAGCCAGACAGCCAGCCATAGTTGTCAACTGAGATGCAGATGTACAGAACCTTGTTAATCCACCTTCAGAAAGGGAGTCGATCTTGGAGTCCTGTGAACCTGTATGACAAGAAAGAGTCAATACATGTATAGAAACTGAATGATCACTTACCTGTTACACAGCTGCATACGAACAGTCAGCCTCCTACTGTTGCAGATCATCAGAACATCAGCCAGCCAATGTTCCAGATGGAGATGCAGACAACCACATACATTTGCAGAAGGCAAGTGCCTTGTTGTGTGCATCCAGCTTCAAAGTGAGCCAGTCGTGAGGTCCTGTGAACCTGGATGACAAGAAAGAGAGTCAATACATGTATAGAAACTGAATGATCACTTACCTGTTACACAACTGTATGCGAACAGTCAGCCTCATACAGTTACAGATTGACTGAAAGTCAGCCAGCCAGCCATAGTTGGAAACGAAGATGCAGATGTAAAGAACCTTGTTAGTCCACCTTCAGAAAGGGATTCGATCTTGGGGTCCAGCGAACCTGTATGACAAGACAGAGAGTCAATACATGTATAGAAACTGAATGATCACTTACCAGTTACACAGATGCATACGAACAGTCAGCCTCCTACTGTTGCAGATCATCAGAACATCAGCCAGCCAAATGTTCCAGATGGAGATGCAGACAACCACATACATTTGCAGAAGGCAAGTCCCTTGTTGTGTGCATCCAGTTTCAAAGTGAGCCAGTCGTGAGGTCCTGTGAACCTGTATGACAAGAAAGAGAGTCAATACATGTATAAAAACAGAATGATCACTTACCTGTTACACAGCTGCATACGAATAGTCACCCTCATACAGTTGAAGATCGACAGACAGTCAGCCAACCAGCCATAGTTGTCAATGAAGATGAAGATGTAAAGAACCTAGTTAATCCACCTTTAGAGAGGGAGTTGATCTTAGCGTCCTGCGAACCTGTATGACAAGAAAGAGAGTCAATACATGTATAGAAACTGAATGATCACTTACCTGTTACACAGGTTCTGTACACTGCTTCAGAGAAGGAGTCAATCTTGGGGTCCTGCGAACCTGTATGACAAGAAAGAGAGTCAAAACATGTACAGAACCTGAATGATCACTTACCTGTTACACAGCTGCATACGAACAGTCACCCTCATACAGTTGAAGATCAACAGAAAGTCTGCCAGCCAGCGATAGTTGTCAATTGAGATGCAGATGTACAGAACCTTGTTAATACACCTTCAGAGAGGGAGTCGATCTTGGCGTCCTGTGAACCTGTATGACAAGAAAGAGAGTCAAAACATGTATAGAAACTGAATGATCACTTACCTGTTAAAAAGCTGCATACCAACAGTTAGCCTCCTACTGTTGCAGATCATGAGAACATCAGCCAGCCAATGTTCCAGATCGAGATGCAGACAACCACATACATCTGCAGAAGGCAAGTCCCTGGTTGTGTGCATCCAGCTTCAAAGTGAGCCAGTCATGAGGTCCTGCGAACCTGTATGACAAGAAAGAGAGTCAATACATGTATAGAAACTGAATGATCACTTACCTGTTACACAGCTGCATACGAAAAGTCACCCTCATGCAGTTGCAGATCGACAGAAAGTCAGCCAACCACCCATAGTTGTGAACTGAGATGCAGATGTACAGAACCTTGTTAATCCACCTTCAGAGAGGGAGTCGATCTTGGGGTCCTGCGAACCTGTATGACAAGAAAGAGTGTCAATACATGTATAGAAACTGAATGATCACTTACCTGTTACACAGATGCATACGAACAGTCAGCCTCCTACTGTTGCAGATAATCAGAACATCAGCCAGCCAATGTTCCAGATGGAGATGCAGACAACCACATACATTTGCAGAAGGCAAGTGCCTTGTTGTGTGCATCCAGCTTCAAAGTGAGCCAGTCGTGAGGTCCTGTGAACCTGGATGACAAGAAAGAGAGTCAATACATGTATAGAAACTGAATGATCACTTACCTGTTACACAACTGTATGCGAACAGTCAGCCTCATACAGTTACAGATTGACTGAAAGTCAGCCAGCCAGCCATAGTTGGAAACGAAGATGCAGATGTAAAGAACCTTGTTAGTCCACCTTCAGAAAGGGATTCGATCTTGGGGTCCAGCGAACCTGTATGACAAGACAGAGAGTCAATACATGTATAGAAACTGAATGATCACTTACCAGTTACACAGATGCATACGAACAGTCAGCCTCCTACTGTTGCAGATCATCAGAACATCAGCCAGCCAAATGTTCCAGATGGAGATGCAGACAACCACATACATTTGCAGAAGGCAAGTCCCTTGTTGTGTGCATCCAGCTTCAAAGTGAGCCAGTCGTGAGGTCCTGTGAACCTGGATGACAAGAAAGAGAGTCAATACATGTATAGAAACTGAATGATCACTTACCTGTTACACAACTGTATGCGAACAGTCATCCTCATACAGTTACAGATTGACTGAAAGTCAGCCAGCCAGCCATAGTTGGAAACGAAGATGCAGATGTAAAGAACCTTGTTAGTCCACCTTCAGAAAGGGAGTCGATCTTGGCGTCCTGTGAACCTGTATGACAAGAAAGAGAGTCAATACATGTATAGAAACTGAATGATCACTTACCTGTTACACAGGTTCTGTACATTCCTTCAGAGAAGGAGTCTATCTTGGGGTCCTGCGAACCTGTATGACAAGAAAGAGAGTCAATACATCTATAGAAATTGAATGATCACTTACCTGTTACACAGCTGCATACGAACAGTCACCCTCATACATTTGCAGATTGACAGAAAGTCAGCCAACCAGCCACAGTTGTCAACTGAGATGCAGATGTAAAGAACCTTGTTAATACACCTTCAGAGAGGGAGTCGATCTTGGCGTCCTGTGATCCTGTATGACAAGAAAGAGAGTCAATACATGTATAGAAACTGAATGATCACTTACCTGTTACACAGCTGCATACGAACAGTCAGCCTAATACAGTTGCAGATGAACGGAAAGCCAGACAGCCAGCCATAGTTGTCAACTGAGATGCAGATGTACAGAACCTTGTTAATCCACCTTCAGAAAGGGAGTCGATCTTGGAGTCCTGTGAACCTGTATGACAAGAAAGAGTCAATACATGTATAGAAACTGAATGATCACTTACCTGTTACACAGCTGCATACGAACAGTCAGCCTCCTACTGTTGCAGATCATCAGAACATCAGCCAGCCAATGTTCCAGATGGAGATGCAGACAACCACATACATTTGCAGATGGCAAGTCCCTTGTTGTGTGCATCCAGTTTCAAAGTGAGCCAGTCGTGAGGTCCTGTGAACCTGTATGACAAGAAAGAGAGTCAATACATGTATAAAAACAGAATGATCACTTACCTGTTACACAGCTGCATACGAATAGTCACCCTCATACAGTTGAAGATCGACAGACAGTCAGCCAACCAGCCATAGTTGTCAATGAAGATGAAGATGTAAAGAACCTAGTTAGTCCACCTTCAGAAAGGGAGTCGATCTTGGCGTCCTGTGAACCTGTATGACAAGAAAGAGAGTCAATACATGTATAGAAACTGAATGATCACTTACCTGTTACACAGGTTCTGTACACTGCTTCAGAGAAGGAGTCAATCTTGGGGTCCTGCGAACCTGTATGACAAGAAAGAGAGTCAAAACATGTACAGAACCTGAATGATCACTTACCTGTTACACAGCTGCATACGAACAGTCACCCTCATACAGTTGAAGATCAACAGAAAGTCTGCCAGCCAGCGATAGTTGTCAATTGAGATGCAGATGTACAGAACCTTGTTAATACACTTTCAGAGAGGGAGTCGATCTTGGCGTCCTGTGAACCTGTATGACAAGAAAGAGAGTCAAAACATGTATAGAAACTGAATGATCACTTACCTGTTAAAAAGCTGCATACCAACAGTTAGCCTCCTACTGTTGCAGATCATCAGAACATCAGCCAGCCAATGTTCCAGATGGAGATGCAGACAACCACATACATCTGCAGAAGGCAAGTCCCTGGTTGTGTGCATCCAGCTTCAAAGTGAGCCAGTCATGAGGTCCTGCGAACCTGTATGACAAGAAAGAGAGTCAATACATGTATAGAAACTGAATGATCACTTACCTGTTACACAGCTGCATACGAAAAGTCACCCTCATGCAGTTGCAGATCGACAGAAAGTCAGCCAACCACCCATAGGTGTGAACTGAGATGCAGATGTACAGAACCTTGTTAATCCACCTTCAGAGAGGGAGTCGATCTTGGGGTCCTGCGAACCTGTATGACAAGAAAGAGTGTCAATACATGTATAGAAACTGAATGATCACTTACCTGTTACACAGATGCATACGAACAGTCAGCCTCCTACTGTTGCAGATAATCAGAACATCAGCCAGCCAATGTTCCAGATGGAGATGCAGACAACCACATACATTTGCAGAAGGCAAGTGCCTTGTTGTGTGCATCCAGCTTCAAAGTGAGCCAGTCGTGAGGTCCTGTGAACCTGGATGACAAGAAAGAGAGTCAATACATGTATAAAAACAGAATGATCACTTACCTGTTACACAGCTGCATACGAACAGTCAGCCTCCTACTGTTGCAGATCATCAGAACATCAGCCAACCAATGTTCCAGATGGAGATGCAGACAATCACATACATTTGCAGAAGGCAAGTCTCTTGTGTGCATCCAGCTTTAAAGTGAGCCAGTCGTGACGTCCTGTGAACCTGTATGACAAGAAAGAGAGTCAATACATGTATAGAAACTGAAAGATCATTTACCTGTTACACAACTGTGTGCGATCAGTCACCCTCGTACAGTTGCAGATCGACATAAAGTCAATCAGCCATCCATAGTTGTCAACTGAGATGCAGATGTAAAGAAACTTGTTAATCCACCTTCAGAGAGGGAGTCGATCTTGGGGTCCGGCAAACCTGTATGACAGGAAAGAGAGTCAATTCATGTATAGAAACTGAAAGATCACTTACCTGTTACACAGCTGTATGCGATCAGTCAGTCTAATACAGTTGCAAATGGACGGAAAGCCAGCCAGTCAGCCATAGTTGTAAACTGAGATGCAGATGTACAGACCTTGTTAATCCACTTTCAGAGAGGGAGTCGATCTTGGGGTCCTGCGAACCTGTATGACAAGAAAGAGAGTCAATACATGTATAAAAACAGAATGATCACTTACCTGTTACACAGCTGCATACGAAAAGTCACCCTCATGCAGTTGCAGATCGACAGAAAGTCAGCCAGCCAGCCATAGTTGTAAACGAAGATGCAGTTGTACAGAACCTTGTTAGTCCACCTTCAGAGAGGGAGTCGATCTTGGGGTCCTGCGAACCTGTATGACAAGAAAGAGAGTCAATACATATATAGAAACTGAATGATCACTTACCTGTTACACAGCTGCATGTGAACAGTCATCCTCATACAGTTGCAGGTCGACAGAAAGTCAGCCAGCCAGCCATATTTGTCAACTGAAATGCGGATGTACAGAACCTTGTTAATCCACCTTCAGAGAGGGAGTCGATCTTGGGGTCCTGCGCACCTGTATGCCAAGAGAGTCAATACATGTATAGAAACTGAATGATCACTTACCTGTTACACAGCTGCATACGAACAGTCAGACCAATACAGTTGCAGATGAATGGAAAGTCAGCCAGCCAGCCATAGTTGTAAAATGAGATGCAGATGTACAGAACCTTGTTAATCCACCTTCAGAGAGGGAGTCGATCTTGGCATCCTGCGAACCTGTATGACAAGAAAGAGAGTCAATACATGTATAGAAACTGAATGATCACTTACCTGTTACACAGGATCTGTACACTCCTTCAGAGAAGGAGTCGATCTTGGGGTCCTGCGAACCTGTATGACAAGAAAGAGAGTCAATACATCTATAGAAATTGAATGATCACTTACCTGTTACACAGCTGCATACGAACAGTCACCCTCATACAGTTGCAGATTGACAGAAAGTCAGCCAACCAGCCACAGTTGTCAACTGAGATGCAGATATACAGAACCTTGTTAATACACCTTCAGAGAGGGAGTCGATCTTGGCGTCCTGTGAACCTGTATTACAAGAAAGAGAATCAATATATGTATAGAAACTGAATGATCACTTAGCTGTTACACAGGTTCTGTACACTCCTTCAGAGAAGGGGTCGATCTTGGGGTCCTGCAAACCTGTATGACAAGAAAGACTCAATACGTGTATAGAAACTGAGTGATCAGTTACCTGTTACACAGCTGCATACGAACAGTCAGCCTCCTACTGTTGCAGATCATCAGAACATCAGCCAGCCAATGTTCCAGATGGAGATGCAGACAACCACATACATTTGCAGAAGGCAAGTCCCTTGTTGTGTGCATCCAGCTTCAAAGTGAGCCAGTCGTGAGGTCCTGTGAACCTGGATGACAAGAAAGAGAGTCAATACATGTATAAAAACAGAATGATCACTTACCTGTTACACAGCTGCATACGAACAGTCAGCCTCCTACTGTTGCAGATCATCAGAACATCAGCCAGCCAATGTTCCAGATGGAGATGCAGACAAACACATACATTTGCAGAAGGCAAGTCCCTTGTTGTGTGCATCCAGCTTCAAAGTGAGCCAGTCGTGAGGTCCTGCGAACCTGTATGACAAGAAAGAGAGTCAATACATGTATAGAAACTGAATGATCACTTAGCTGTTACACAGGTTCTGTACACTCCTTCAGAGAAGGGGTCGATCTTGGGGTCCTGCGAACCTGTATGACAAGAAAGAGAGTCAATACAAGTATAGAAACTGAATGATCACTTACCTGTTACACAACTGTATGCGAACAGTCAGCCTCATACAGATACAGATCGACTGAAAGTCAGCCTGCCAGCCATAGTTGGAAACGAAGATGCAGATGTAAAGAACCTTGTTAGTCCACCTTCAGAAAGGGATTCGATCTTGGAGTCCGGCGAACCTGTATGACAAGAAAGAGAGTCAATACATGTATAGAAATTAAATGATCACTTACCTGTTACACAGATGCATACGAATAGTCAGCCTCCTACTGTTGCAGATCTTTAGAACATCAGCCAGCCAATGTTCCAGATGGAGATGCAGACAACCACATACATTTGCAGAAGGCAAGTCTCTTGTTGTGTGCATCCAGCTTTAAAGTGAGCCAGTCGTGAGGTCCTGTTAACCTGTATGACAAGAAAGAGAGTCAATACATGTATAGAAACTGAATGATCACTTACCTGTTACACAGCTGCATACGAACAGTCACCCTCATACAGTTGCACATCGATAGAAAGTCAGCCAGCCAGCCATATTTGTCAACAGAGATGCAGATGTACAGAACCTTGTTAATCCACCTTCAGAAAGGGAGTCGATCTTGGGGTCCTGTGAACCTGTATGACAAGAAAGAGAGTCAATACATGTATAGAAACTTAATGATCACTTACCTGTTACACAACTGTATGCGAACAGTCAGCCTCATACAGTTACAGATTGACTGAAACTCAGCCAGCCAGCCATAGTTGGAAACGAAGATGCAGATGTAAAGAACCTTGTTAGTCCACCTTCAGAAAGGGATTCGATCTTGGGGTCCGGCGAACCTCTATGACAAGACAGAGAGTCAATACATGTATAGAAACTGAATGATCACTTACCAGTTACACAGATGCTTTCGAAAAGTCAGCCTCCTACTGTTGCAGATCATCAGAACATCAGCCAGCCAATGTTCCAGATGGAGATGCAGACAACCACATACATTTGCAGAAGGCAAGTCCCTTGTTGTGTGCATCCAGCTTCAAAGTGAGCCAGTCGTGAAGTCCTGTGAACCTATATAACAAGAAAGTGAGTCCATACATTTATAGAAACTGAATGATCACTTACCTGTTACAAAGCTGCATTCGAACAGTCACCCTCATACAGTTGCAGATCGACAGAAAGTCAGCCAACCAGCCATAGTCGTAAATGAAGATGAAGATGTAAAGAACCTAGTTAATCCACCTTCAGAGAGGGAGTTGATCTTGGGGTCCTGCGAAACTGTATGACAAGAAAGAGAGCCAATACATGTATAGAAACTGAATGATCACTTACCTGTTACACAGGTTCTGTACACTCCTTCAGAGAAGGAGTCGATCTTGGGGTCCTGCGAACCTGTATGACAAGAAAGAGTCAATACATGTATAGAAACTGAAAGATCATTTACCTGTTACACAACTTTGTGCGAACAGTCACCCTCGTACAGTTGCAGATCGACAGAAAGTCAATCAGCCATCCATAGTTGTAAACGAAGATTCAGATGTACAGAACCTTCTTAATCCACCTTCAGAGAGGGAGTTGATCTTGGGGTCCTGCGAACTTGTATGACAAGAAAGAGATTCAATACATGTATAAAAACAGAATGATCACTTACCTGTTACACAGCTGCATACGAACAGTCACCCTCATATAGTTGCAGATTGACAGAAAGTCAGCCAGCCAGCCATAGTTGTAAATGAAGATGCAAATGTACAGAACCTTGTTAATCCACCTTCAGAGAGGGAGTCGATCTTGGGGTCCTGCGAACTTGTATGACAAGAAAGAGTGTCAATACATGTATAGAAACTCAATGATCACTTACCTGTTACACAGTTGCATACAAACAGTCACCCTCATATAGTTGCAGATCGACAGAAAGTCAGCCAGCCAGCCATAGTTGTAAATGAAGATGCAAATGTACAGAACCTTGTTAATCCACCTTCAGAGAGGGAGTCGATCTTGGGGTACTGCGAACTTGTATGACAAGAAAGAGTGTCAATACATGTATAGAAACTGAATGATCACTTACCTATTACACAGCTGCATATGAACAGTAACCCTCATACAGTTACAGATCGACAGAAAGTCAGCCAGCCAGCCATAGTTGTAAACGAAGATGCAGTTGTACAGAACCTTGTTAGTCCACCTTCAGAGAGGGAGTCGATCTTGGGGTCCTGCGAACCTGTATAACAAGAAAGAGAGTCAATACATATATAGAAACTGAATGATCACTTACCTGTTACACAGCTGCATGTGAACAGTCACCCTCATACAGTTACAGATCGACAGAAAGTCATCCAGCCAGCCATAGTTGTAAATGAAGATGAAGATGTAAAGAACCTTGTTAATCCACCTTCAGAGAGGGAGTTGATCTTGGGGTCCTGCAAACCTGTATGACAAGAAAGAGTCAATACATGTATAGAAACTGAGTGATCAGTTACCTGTTACACAGCTGCATACGAACAGTCACCCTAATACAGTTGCAGATCGACAGAAAGTCAGCCAACCAGCCATAGTTGTCAACTGAGATGCAGATGTACAGAATCTTGTTAATCCACCTTCAGAGAGGGATTCGATCTTGGGGTCCTGCGAACCTGTATGACAAGAAAGAGTGTCAATACATGTATAGAAACTGAATGATCACTTACCTATTACACAGCTGCATACGAACAGTCATCCTCCTACTGTTGCAGATCATCAGAACATCAGCCAGCCAATGTTCCAGATGGAGATGCAGACAACCACATACATTTGCAGAAGGCAAGTCCCTTGTTGTGTGCATCCAGCTTCAAAGTGAGCCAGTCGTGAGGTCCTGTGAACCTGGATGACAAGAAAGAGAGTCAATACATGTATAAAAACAGAATGATCACTTACCTGTTACACAGCTGCATACGAACAGTCAGCCTCCTACTGTTGCAGATCATCAGAACATCAGCCAGCCAATGTTCTAGATGGAGATGCAGACAATCACATACATTTGCAGAAGGCAAGTCTCTTGTTGTGTGCATCCAGCTTTAAAGTGAGCTAGTCGTGAGGTCCTGTGAACCTGTATGACAAGAAAGAGAGTCAATACATGTATAGAAACAGAATGATCACTTACCTATTACACATCTGCATACGAACAGTCAGCCTCCTACTGTTGCAGATCATCAGAACATCAGCCAGCCAATGTTCCAGATGGAGATGCAGACAACCACATACATTTGCAGAAGGCAAGTCCCTTGTTGTGTGCATCCAGCTTCAAAGTGAGCCAGTCGTGAGGTCCTGTGAACCTGGATGACAAGAAAGAGAGTCAATACATGTATAGAAACTGAAAAATCATTTACCTGTTACACAGCTGCATACGAACAGTCACCCTCATACAGTTGAAGATCAACAGAAAGTCTGCCAGCCAGCGATAGTTGTCAACTGAGATGCAGATGTACAGAACCTTGTTAAACCACCTTCAGAGAGGGAGTCGATCTTGGCGTCCTGTGAACCTGTATGAGAAGAAATAGAGTCAATACATGTATAGAAACTGAATGATCACTTACCTGTTACACAGCTGCATACGAACAGTCAGCCTCCTACTGTTGCAGATCATCAGAACATAAGCCAGCCAATGTTCCAGATGGAGATGCAGACAACCACATACATCTGCAGAAGGCAAGTCCCTGGTTGTGTGCATCCAGCTTCAAAGTGAGCCGGTCGTGAGGTCCTGCGAACCTGTATGACAAGAAAGAGAGTCAATACATGTATAGAAACTGAATGATCACTTACCTGTTACACAGCTGCATACGAACAGTCACCCTCATGCAGTTGCAGATCGACAGAAAGTCAGCCAACCACCCATAGTTGTGAACTGAGATGCAGATGTACAGAACCTTGTTAATCCACCTTCAGAGAGGGAGTCGATCTTGGGGTCCTGCGAACCTGTATGACAAGAAAGAGAGTCAATACATGTATAGAAACTGAATGATCACTTACCTGTTACACAACTGTGTGCGAACAGTCAGCCTCATACAGTTACAGATCGACTGAAAGTCAGCCTGCCAGCCATAGTTGGAAACAAAGATGCAGATTTAAAGAACCTTGTTAGTCCAACTTCAGAAAGGGATTCGATCTTGGGGTCAGGCGAACCTGTATGACAAGAAAGAGAGTCAATACATGTATAGAAACTGAATGATCACTTACCTGTTACACAGATGCATATGAAAAGTCAGCCTCCTACTGTTGCAGATCATCAGAACATCAGCCAGCCAATGTTCCAGATGGAGATGCAGACAACCACATACATTTGCAGAAGGCAAGTCCCTTGTTGTGTGCATCCAGCTTCATAGTGAGCCAGTCGTTATGTCCTGTGAACCTGTATAACAAGAAAAAGAGTCCATACATTTATAGAAACTAAATGATCACTTACCTGCTACACAGCTGCATTCGAACAGTCACCCTCATACAGTTGCAGATCGACAGAAAGTCAGCCAACCAGCCATAGTTGTCAACTGAGATGTAGATGTACAGAACCTTGTTAATCCACCTTCAGAGAGGGAGTCGATCGTGGCGTCCTGTGAACCTGTATGAGAAGAAAGAGAGTCAATACATGTATAGAAACTGAATGATCACTTACCTGTTACACAGCTGCATACGAACAGTCAGCCTCCTACTGTTGCAGATCATCAGAACATCTGCCAGCCAATGTTCCAGATGGAGATGCAGACAACCACATACATTTGCAGAAGGCAAGTCCCTTGTTGTGTGCATCCAGCTTCAAAGTGAGCCAGTCGTGAGGTCCTGTGAACCTGGATTACAAGAAAGAGAGTCAATACATGTATAAAAACAGAATGATCACTTACCTGTTACACAGCTGCATATGAACAGTCACCCTCATACAGTTGCAGATCAAAAGAAAGTCAGCCAGCCAGCCATAGTTGTCAACTGAGATGCAGATGTACAGAACCTTGGTAATCCACCTTCAGAGAGGGAGTCGATCTTGGGGTCCTGTGAAACTGTATAACAAGAAAGAGAGTCAATACATGTATAGAAACTGAATGATCACTTACCTGTTAAAAAGCTGCATACCAACAGTTAGCCTCCTACTGTTGCAGATCATCAGAACATCAGCCAGCCAATGTTCCAGATGGAGATGCAGACAACCACATACATTTGCAGAAGGCAAGTCCCTTGTTGTGTGCATCCAGCTTCAAAGTTAGCCAGTCGTGAGGTCCTGTGAACCTGGATTACAAGAAAGAGAGTCAATACATGTATAAAAACAGAATGATCACTTACCTGTTACACAGCTGCATATGAACAGTCACCCTCATACAGTTGCAGATCAAAAGAAAGTCAGCCAGCCAGCCATAGTTGTCAACTGAGATGCAGATGTAACGAAACTTGTTAATCCACCTTCAGAGAGGGAGTCGATATTGGGGTCCGGCAAACCTGTATGACAGGAAAGAGAGTCAATTCATGTATAGAATCTGAAAGATCACTTACCTGTTACACAGCTGTATGCGATCAGTCAGCCTAATACAGTTGCAGATCGACAGAAAGTCAGCCAGCCAGCCATAGTTGTAAACTGAGATGCAGATGTACAGAACCTTGGTAATCCACCTTCAGAGAGGGAGTTGATCTTGGGGTCCTGTGAAACTGTATAACAAGAAAGAGAGTCAATACATGTATAGAAACTGAATGATCACTTACCTGTTAAAAAGCTGCATACCAACAGTTAGCCTCCTACTGTTGCAGATCATCAGAACATCAGCCAGCCAATGTTCCAGATGGAGATGCAGACAACCACATACATTTGCAGAAGGCAAGTCCCTTGTTGTGTGCATCCAGCTTCAAAGTGAGCCAGTCGTGAGGTCCTGTGAACCTGGATGACAAGAAAGAGAGTCAATACATGTATAAAAACAGAATGATCACTTACCTGTTAGACAGCTGCATACGAAAAGTCACCCTCATGCAGTTGCAAATCGACAGAAAGTCAGCCAACCACCCATAGTTGTGAACTGAGATGCAGATGTACAGAACCTTGTTAATCCACCTTCAGAGAGGGAGTCGATCTTGGAGTCCTGCGAACCTGTATGACAAGAAAGAGTGTCAATACATGTATAGAAACTGAATGATCACTTACCTGTTACACAGCTGCATACGAACAGTCACCCTCATACAGTTGCAGATTGATAGAAAGTCAGCCAACCAGCCATAGTTGTAAATGAAGATGAAGATGTAAAGAACCTTGTTAATCCACCTTCAGAGAGGGAGTTGATCTTGGGGTCCTGCGAACCTGTATGACAAGAAAGAGAGTCAATACATGTATAGAAACTGAATGATCACTTAGCTGTTACACAGATGCATACGAACAGTCAGCCTCCTACTGTTGCAGATCTTTAGAACATCAGCCAGCCAATGTTGCAGATGGAGATGCAGACAACCACATACATTTGCAGAAGGCAAGTCTCTTGTTGTGTGCATCCATCTTTAAAGTGAGCCAGTCGTGAGGTGCTGTTAACCTGTATGACAAGAAAGAGAGTCGATACATGTATAGAAACTGAATGATCACTTACCTGTTACACAGCTGCATACGAACAGTCACCCTCATACAGTTGCACATCGACAGAAAGTCAGCCAGCCAGCCATAGTTGTCAACAGAGATGCAGATGTACAGAACCTTGTTAATCCACCTTCAGAAAGGGAGTCGATCTTGGGGTCCTGTGAACCTGTATGACAAGAAAGAGAGTCAATAAATGTATAGAAACTGAATGATCACTTACTTGTTACACAAATGTATGCGAACAGTCAGCCTCATACAGTTACAGATTGACTGAAAGTCAGCCAGCCAGCCATAGTTGGAAACGAAGATGCAGATGTAAAGAACCTTGTTAGTCCACCTTCAGAAAGGGATTCGATCTTGGGGTCCAGCGAACCTGTATGACAAGACAGAGAGTCAATACATGTATAGAAACTGAATGATCACTTACCAGTTACACAGATGCATACGAAAAGTCAGCCTCCTACTGTTGCAGATCATCAGAACATCAGCCAGCCAAATGTTCCAGATGGAGATGCAGACAACTACATACATTTGCAGTAGGCAAGTCCCTTATTGTGTGCATCCAGCTTCAAAGTGAGCCAGTCGTGATGTCCTGTGAACCTGTATAAGAAGAAAGTGAGTCCATACATTTATAGAAACTAAATGATCACTTACCTGTTACAAAGCTGCATTCGAACAGTCACCCTCATACAGTTGCAGATCAACAGAAAGTCAGCCAACCAGCCATAGTTGTCAACTGAGATGCAGATGTACAGAACCTTGTTAGTCCACCTTCAGAGAGGGAGTCGATCTTGGGGTCCTGCGAACCTGTATGTCAAGAAAGAGTATCAATACATGTATAGAAACTAAATGACCACTTACCTTTTACACAGCTGCATACGAACAGTCACCCTCATACAGTTACAGATCGACAGAAAGTCATCCAGCCAGCCATAGATGTAAATGAAGATTAAGATGTAAAGAACCTTGTTAATCCACCTTCAGAGAGGGAGTTGATCTTGGGGTCCTGCAAACCTGTATGACAAGAAAGAGAGTCAATACATGTATAGAAACTGAATGATCACTTAGCTGTTACACAGGTTCTGTACACTCCATCAGAGAAGGAGTCGATCTTGGGGTCCTGCGAACCTGTATGACAAGAAAGAGTGTCAATACATGTATAGAAACTGAATGATCACTTACCTATTACACAGCTGCATACGAACAGTCAGCCTCCTACTGTTGCAGATCATCAGAACATCAGCCAGCCAATGTTCCAGATGGAGATGCAGACAACCACATACATTTGCAGAAGGCAAGTCCCTTGTTGTGTGCATCCAGCTTCAAAGTGAGCCAGTCGTGAGGTCCTGTGAACCTGGATGACAAGAAAGAGAGTCAATACATGTATAGAAACTGAAAGATCATTTACCTGTTACACAACTGTGTGCGAACAGTCACCCTCGTACAGTTGCAGATCGACAGAAAGTCAATCAGCCATCCATAGTTGTCAACTGAGATGCAGATGTAAAGAAACTTGTTAATCCACCTTCAGAGAGGGAGTCGATCTTGGGGTCCGGCAAACCTGTATGACAGGAAAGAGAGTCAATTCATGTATAGAAACTGAAAGATCACTTACCTGTTACACAGCTGTATGCGATCAGTCAGTCTAATACAGTTGCAAATGGACGGAAAGCCAGCCAGTCAGCCATAGTTGTAAACTGATATGCAGATGTACAGAACCTTGTTAATCCACTTTCAGAGAGGGAGTCGATCTTGGGGTCCTGCGAACCTGTATGACAAGAAAGAGAGTCAATACATGTATAAAAACAGAATGATCACTTACCTGTTACACAGCTGCATACGAAAAGTCACCCTCATGCAGTTGCAGATCGACAGAAAGTCAGCCAACCAGCCATAGTTGTCAACTGAGATGCAGATGTACAGAACCTTGTTAATCCACCTTCAGAGAGGGAGTCGATCTTGGGGTCCTGCGAACCTGTATGACAAGAAAGAGTGTCAATACATGTATAGAAACTGAATGATCACTTACCTATTACACAGCTGCATACGAACAGTCAGCCTCCTACTGTTGCAGATCATCAGAACATCAGCCAGCCAATGTTCCAGATGGAAATGTAGATAACCACATACATTTGCAGAAGGCAAGTCCCTTGTTGTGTGCATCCAGCTTCAAAGTGAGCCAATCGTGAGGTCCTGTGAACCTGTATGACAAGAAAGAGAGTCAATACATGCATAAAAACAGAATGATCACTTACCTGTTACACAGCTGCATACGAACAGTCACCCTCATACAGTTGCAGATTGACAGAAAGTCTGCCAGCCAGCGATAGTTGTCAACTGAGATGCAGATGTACAGAACCTTGTTAATCCACCTTCAGAGAGGGAGTCGATCTTGGCGTCCTGTGAACCTGTATGAGAAGAAATAGAGTCAATACATGTATAGAAACTGAATAATCACTTACCTGTTACACAGCTGTATGCGATCAGTCAGTCTAATACAGTTGCAAATGGACGGAAAGCCAGCCAGTCAGCCATAGTTGTAAACTGATATGCAGATGTACAGAACCTTGTTAATCCACTTTCAGAGAGGGAGTCGATCTTGGGGTCCTGCGAACCTGTATGACAAGAAAGAGAGTCAATACATGTATAAAAACAGAATGATCACTTACCTGTTACACAGCTGCATACGAAAAGTCACCCTCATGCAGTTGCAGATCGACAGAAAGTCAGCCAACCAGCCATAGTTGTCAACTGAGATGCAGATGTACAGAACCTTGTTAATCCATCTTCAGAGAGGGAGTCGATCTTGGGGTCCTGCGAACCTGTATGACAAGAAAGAGTGTCAATACATGTATAGAAACTGAATGATCACTTACCTATTACACAGCTGCATACGAACAGTCAGCCTCCTACTGTTGCAGATCATCAGAACATCAGCCAGCCAATGTTCCAGATGGAAATGTAGATAACCACATACATTTGCAGAAGGCAAGTCCCTTGTTGTGTGCATCCAGCTTCAAAGTGAGCCAATCGTGAGGTCCTGTGAACCTGTATGACAAGAAAGAGAGTCAATACATGCATAAAAACAGAATGATCACTTACCTGTTACACAGCTGCATGCGAACAGTCACCCTCATACAGTTGCAGATTGACAGAAAGTCTGCCAGCCAGCGATAGTTGTCAACTGAGATGCAGATGTACAGAACCTTGTTAATCCACCTTCAGAGAGGGAGTCGATCTTGGCGTCCTGTGAACCTGTATGAGAAGAAATAGAGTCAATACATGTATAGAAACTGAATGATCACTTACCTGTTACACAGCTGCATACGAACAGTCAGCCTCCTACTGTTGCAGATCATCAGAACATCAGCCAGCCAATGTTCCAGATGGAGATGCAGACAACCACATACATTTGCAGAAGGCAAGTCCCTTGTTGTGTGCATCCAGCTTCAAAGTGAGCCAGTCGTGAGGTCCTGTAAACCTGTATGACAAGAAAGGAAGTCAATACATGTATAAAAACAGAATAATCACTTAACTGTTACACAGCTGCATACGAACAGTCACCCTCATACAGTTGCAGATCGACAGAAAGTCAGCCAGCCAGCCATAGTTGTCAACTGAGATGCAGATGTAACGAAACTTGTTAATCCACCTTCAGAGAGGGAGTCGATATTGGGGTCCGGCAAACCTGTATGACAGGAAAGAGAGTCAATTCATGTATAGAATCTGAACGATCACTTACCTGTTACACAGCTGTATGCGATCAGTCAGCCTAATACAGTTGCAGATGGACGGAAAGCCAGCCAGTCAGCCATAGTTGTAAAATGAGATACAGATGTACAGAACCTTGTTAATCCACCTTCAGAGAGGGAGTCGATCTTGGAGTCCTGCGAACCTGTATAACAAGAAAGAGTGTCAATACATGTTCAGAAACTGAATGATCACTTACCTGTTAAACAGATGCATACGAACAGTCACCCTCATACAGTTGCAGATCGACAGAAAGTCAGCCAGCCTTCCATAGTTGTAAACTGAGATGCAGATGTACAGAACCTTGATAATCCACCTTCAGAGACGGAGTCGATCTTGGGGTCATGTGAAACTGTATGACAAGAAAGAGAGTCAATACATGTATAGAAACTGAATGATCACTTACCTGTTACAAAGCTGCATACGAACAGTCAGCCTCCTACTGTTGCAGATCATCAGAACATAAGCCAGCCAATGTTCCAGATGGAGATGCAGACAACCACATACATCTGCAGAAGGCAAGTCCCTGGTTGTGTGCATCCAGCTTCAAAGTGAGCCGGTCGTGAGGTCCTGCGAACCTGTATGACAAGAAAGAGAGTCAATACATGTATAGAAACTGAATGATCACTTACCTGTTACACAGCTGCATACGAACAGTCACCCTCATGCAGTTGCAGATCGACAGAAAGTCAGCCAACCACCCATAGTTGTGAACTGAGATGCAGATGTACAGAACCTTGTTAATCCACCTTCAGAGAGGGAGTCGATCTTGGGGTCCTGCAAACCTGTATGACAAGAAAGAGAGTCAATACATGTATAGAAACTGAATGATCACTTACCTGTTACACAACTGTGTGCGAACAGTCAGCCTCATACAGTTACAGATCGACTGAAAGTCAGCCTGCCAGCCATAGTTGGAAACGAAGATGCAGATTTAAAGAACCTTGTTAGTCCACCTTCAGAAAGGGATTCGATCTTGGGGTCAGGCGAACCTGTATGACAAGAAAGAGAGTCAATACATGTATAGAAACTGAATGATCACTTACCTGTTACACAGATGCATATGAAAAGTCAGCCTCCTACTGTTGCAGATCATCAGAACATCAGCCAGCCAATGTTCCAGATGGAGATGCAGACAACCACATACATTTGCAGAAGGCAAGTCCCTTGTTGTGTGCATCCAGCTTCATAGTGAGCCAGTCGTGATGTCCTGTGAACCTGTATAACAAGAAAAAGAGTCCATACATTTATAGAAACTGAATGATCACTTACCTGTTACACAGCTGCATTCGAACAGTCACCCTCATACAGTTGCAGATCGACAGAAAGTCAGCCAACCAGCCATAGTTGTCAACTGAGATGCAGATGTACAGAACCTTGTTAATCCACCTTCAGAGAGGGAGTCGATCTTGGCGTCCTGTGAACCTGTATGAGAAGAAAGAGAGTCAATACATGTATAGAAACTGAATGATCACTTACCTGTTACACAGCTGCATACAAACAGTCAGCCTCCTACTGTTGCAGATCATCAGAACATCTGCCAGCCAATGTTCCAGATGGAGATGCAGACAACCACATACATTTGCAGAAGGCAAGTCCCTTGTTGTGTGCATCCAGCTTCAAAGTGAGCCAGTCGTGAGGTCCTGTGAACCTGGATGACAAGAAAGAGAGTCAATACATGTATGAAAACAGAATGATCACTTACCTGTTACACAGCTGCATATGAACAGTCACCCTCATACAGTTGCAGATCAAAAGAAAGTCAGCCAGCCAGCCATAGTTGTCAACTGAGATGCAGATGTAACGAAACTTGTTAATCCACCTTCAGAGAGGGAGTCGATATTGGGGTCCGGCAAACCTGTATGACAGGAAAGAGAGTCAATTCATGTATAGAATCTGAAAGATCACTTACCTGTTACACAGCTGTATGCGATCAGTCAAACTAATACAGTTGCAGATCGACAGAAAGTCAGCCAGCCAGCCATAGTTGTAAACTGAGATGCAGATGTACAGAACCTTGGTAATCCACCTTCAGAGAGGGAGTCGATCTTGGGGTCCTGTGAAACTGTATAACAAGAAAGAGAGTCAATACATGTATAGAAACTGAATGATCACTTACCTGTTACACAACTGTATGCGAACATTCAGCCTCATACAGTTACAGATCGACTGAAAGTCAGCCTGCCAGCCATAGTTGGAAACGAAGATGCAGATGTAAAGAACCTTGTTAGTCCACCTTCAGAAAGGGATTCGATCTTGGAGTCCGGCGAACCTGTATGACAAGAAAGAGAGTCAATACATGTATAGAAACTGAATGATCACTTAGCTGTTACACAGATGCATACAAACAGTCAGCCTCCTACTGTTGCAGATCTTTAGAACATCAGCCAGCCAATGTTCCAGATGGAGATGCAGACAACCACATACATTTGCAGAAGGCAAGTCTCTTGTTGTGTGCATCCAGCTTTAAAGTGAGCCAGTCGTGAGGTGCTGTTAACCTGTATGACAAGAAAGAGAGTCAATAAATGTATAGAAACTGAATGATCACTTACCTGTTACACAGCTGCATACGAACAGTCACCCTCATACAGTTGCACATCGACAGAAAGTCAGCCAGCCAGCCATAGTTGTCAACAGAGATGCAGATATACAGAACCTTGTTAATCCTCCTTCAGAAAGGGAGTCGATCTTGGGGTCCTGTGAACCTGTTTGACAAGAAAGAGAGTCAATAAATGTATAGAAACTGAATGATCACTTACTTGTTACACAACTGTATACGAACAGTCAGCCTCATACAGTTACAGATTGACTGAAAGTCAGCCAGCCAGCCATAGTTGGAAACGAAGATGCAGATGTAAAGAACCTTGTTAGTCCACCTTCAGAAAGGGATTCGATCTTGGGGTCCAGCGAACCTGTATGACAAGACAGAGAGTCAATACATGTATAGAAACTGAATGATCACTTACCAGTTACACAGATGCATACGAAAAGTCAGCCTCCTACTGTTGCAGATCATCAGAACATCAGCCAGCCAAATGTTCCAGATGGAGATGCAGACAACTACATACATTTGCAGTAGGCAAGTCCCTTATTGTGTGCATCCAGCTTCAAAGTGAGCCAGTCGTGATGTCCTGTGAACCTGTATAACAAGAAAGTGAGTCCATACATTTATAGAAACTAAATGATCACTTACCTGTTACAAAGCTGCATTCGAACAGTCACCCTCATACAGTTGCAGATCGACAGAAAGTCAGCCAACCAGCCATAGTTGTCAACTGAGATGCAGATGTACAGAACCTTGTTAGTCCACCTTCAGAGAGGGAGTCGATCTTGGGGTCCTGCGAACCTGTATGACAAGAAAGAGTATCAATACATGTATAGAAACTAAATGACCACTTACCTTTTACACAGCTGCATACGAACAGTCACCCTCATACAGTTACAGATCGACAGAAAGTCATCCAGCCAGCCATAGATGTAAATGAAGATTAAGATGTAAAGAACCTTGTTAATCCACCTTCAGAGAGGGAGTTGATCTTGGGGTCCTGCGAACCTGTATGACAAGAAAGAGAGTCAATACATGTATAGAAACTGAATGATCACTTAGCTGTTACACAGGTTCTGTACACTCCTTCAGAGAAGAAGTCGATCTTGGGGTCCTGCGAACCTGTATGACAAGAAAGAGTGTCAATACATGTATAGAAACTGAATGATCACTTACCTATTACACAGGTGCATACGAACAGTCAGCCTGCTACTGTTGCAGATCATCAGAACATCAGCCAGCCAATGTTCCAGATGGAGATGCAGACAACCACATACATTTGCAGAAGGCAAGTCCCTTGTTGTGTGCATCCAGCTTCAAAGTGAGCCAGTCGTGAGGTCCTGTGAACCTGGATGACAAGAAAGAGAGTCAATACATGTATAGAAACTGAAAGATCATTTACCTGTTACACAACTGTGTGCGAACAGTCACCCTCGTACAGTTGCAGATCGACAGAAAGTCAATCAGCCATCCATAGTTGTCAACTGAGATGCAGATGTAAAGAAACTTGTTAATCCACCTTCAGAGAGGGAGTCGATCTTGGGGTCCGGCAAACCTGTATGACAGGAAAGAGAGTCAATTCATGTATAGAAACTGAAAGATCACTTACCTGTTACACAGCTGTATGCGATCAGTCAGTCTAATACAGTTGCAAATGGACGGAAAGCCAGCCAGTCTGCCATAGTTGTAAACTGATATGCAGATGTACAGAACCTTGTTAATCCACTTTCAGAGAGGGAGTCGATCTTGGGGTCCTGCGAACCTGTATGACAAGAAAGAGAGTCAATACATGTATAAAAACAGAATGATCACTTACCTGTTACACAGCTGCATACGAAAAGTCACCCTCATGCAGTTGCAGATCGACAGAAAGTCAGCCAACCAGCCATAGTTGTCAACTGAGATGCAGATGTACAGAACCTTGTTAATCCACCTTCAGAAAGGGATTCGATCTTGGGGTCCTGCGAACCTGTATGACAAGAAAGAGAGTCAATACATGTATAAAAACAGAATGATCACTTACCTGTTACACAGCTGCATTCGAAAAGTCACCCTCATGCAGTTGCAGATCGACAGAAAGTCAGCCAACCAGCCATAGTTGTCAACTGAGATGCAGATGTACAGAACCTTGTTAATCCACCTTCAGAGAGGGAGTCGATCTTGGGGTCCTGCGAACCTGTATGACAAGAAAGAGTGTCAATACATGTATAGAAACTGAATGATCACTTACCTATTACACAGCTGCATACGAACAGTCAGCCTCCTACTGTTGCAGATCATCAGAACATCAGCCAGCCAATGTTCCAAATGGAGAAGCAGACAACCACATACATTTGCAGAAGGCAAGTCCCTTGTTGTGTGCATCCAGCTTCAAAGTGAGCCAATCGTGAGGTCCTGTGAACCTGTATGACAAGAAAGAGAGTCAATACATGCATAAAAACAGAATGATCACTTACCTGTTACACAGCTGCATACGAACAGTCACCCTCATACAGTTTCAGATTGACAGAAAGTCAGCCAGCCAGCTGTAGTTGTAAATGAAGATGCAGATGTACAGAACCTTGTTAATCCACCTTCAGAGAGGGAGTCGATCTTGGGGTCCTGCGAACCTGTATGACAAGAAAGAGTGTCAATACATGTATAGAAACTCAATGATCACTTACCTGTTACACAGTTGCATACAGTCACCCTCATACAGTTGCAGATCGACAGAAAGTCAGCCAGCCAGCCATAGTTGTAAATGAAGATGCAGATGTACAGAAACTTATTAATCCACCTTCAGAGAGGGAGTCGATCTTGGGGTCCTGCGAACTTGTATGACAAGAAAGAGAGTCAAAACATATATAGAAACTGAATGATCACTTACCTGTTACACAGCTGCATGTGAACAGTCACCCTCATACAGTTGCAGGTCGACAGAAAGTCAGCCAGCCAGCCATATTTGTCAACTGAGATGCGGATGTACAGAACCTTGTTAATCCACCTTCAGAGAGGGAGTCGATATTGGGGTCCTGCGCACCTGTATGACAAGAGAGTCAATACATGTATAGAAACTGAATGATCACTTACCTGTTACACAGCTGCACACGAACAGTCAGCCTAATACAGTTGCAGATGAATGGAAAGCCAGCCAGCCAGCCATAGTTGTAAAATGAGATGCAGATGTACAGAACCTTGTTAATCCACCTTCAGAGAGGGAGTCGATCTTGGGGTCCTGCGAACCTGTATGACAAGAAAGAGAGTCAATACATGTATAGAAACTGAATGATCACGTACCTGTTACACAGGTTCTGTACACTCCTTCAGAGAAGGAGTCGATCTTGGGGTCCTGCGAACCTGTATGACAAGAAAGAGAGTCAATACGTCTATAGAAATTGAATGATCACTTACCTGTTACACAGCTGCATACGAACAGTCACCCTCATACAGTTACAGATTGACAGAAAGTCAGCCAACCAGCCACAGTTGTCAACTGAGATGCAGATGTACAGAACCTTGTTAATACACCTTCAGAGAGGGAGTCGATCTTGGCGTCCTGTGAACCTGTATTACAAGAAAGAGAGTCAATACATGTATAGAAGCTGAATGATCACTTACCTGTTACACAGCTGCATACGAACAGTCAGCCTAATACAGTTGCAGATGGACGGAAAGCCAGACAGCCAGCCATAGTTGTCAACTGAGATGCAGATGTACAGAACCTTGTTAATCCACCTTCAGAGAGGGAGTCGATCTTGGGGTCCTGCGAAACTGTATGACAAGAAAGAGAGTCAATACATGTATAGAAACTGAATGATCACTTACCTGTTACACAACTGTATGCGAACAGTCAGCCTCATACAGTTACAGATCGACTGAAAGTCAGCCTGCCAGCCATAGTTGGAAACGAAGATGCAGATTTAAAGAACCTTGTTAGTCAACCTTCAGAAAGGGATTCGATCTTGGGGTCCGGCGAACCTGTATGACAAGAAAGAGAGTCAATACATGTATAGAAACTGAATGATCACTTACCTGTTACACAGCTGCATACGAACAGTCAGCCTCCTACTGTTGCAGATCATCAGAAAATAAGCCAGCCAATGTTCCAGATGGAGAGGCAGACAACCACATACATTTGCAGAAGGCAAGTCCCTTGTTGTGTGCATCCAGCTTCAAAGTGAGCCAGTCATGAGGTCCTGTGAACCTGTATGACAAGAAAGAGAGTCAATACATGTATAGAAACTGAATGATCACTTACCTGTTACACAGCTGCATACGAACAGTCACCCTCATACAGTTGAAGATCAACAGAAAGTCTGCCAGCCAGCGATAGTTGTCAACTGAGATGCAGATGTACAGAACCTTGTTAATCCACCTTCAGAGAGGGAGTCGATCTTGGCGTCCTGTGAACCTGTATGAGAAGAAAGAGAGTCAATACATGTATAGAAACTCAATGATCACTTACCTGTTACACAGCTGCATGTGAACAGTCACCCTCATACAGTTGCAGGTCGACAGAAAGTCAGCCAGCCAGCCATATTTGTCAACTGAGATGCGGATGTACAGAACCTTGTTAATCCACCTTCAGAGAGGGAGTCGATATTGGGGTCCTGCGCACCTGTATGACAAGAGAGTCAATACATGTATAGAAACTGAATGATCACTTACCTGTTACACAGCTGCACACAAACAGTCAGCCTAATACAGTTGCAGATGAATGGAAAGCCAGCCAGCCAGCCATAGTTGTAAAATGAGATGCAGATGTACAGAACCTTGTTAATCCACCTTCAGAGAGGGAGTCGATCTTGGCATCCTGCGAACCTGTATGACAAGAAAGAGAGTCAATACATGTATAGAAACTGAATGATCACTTACCTGTTACACAGGTTCTGTACACTCCTTCAGAGAAGGAGTCGATCTTGGGGTCCTGCGAACCTGTATGACAAGAAAGAGAGTCAATACATCTATAGAAATTGAATGATCACTTACCTGTTACACAGCTGCATACGAAAAGTCACCCTCATGCAGTTGCAGATCGACAGAAAGTCAGCCAACCAGCCATAGTTGTCAACTGAGATGCAGATGTACAGAACCTTGTTAATACACCTTCAGAGAGGGAGTCGATCTTGGCGTCCTGTGAACCTGTATTACAAGAAAGAGAGTCAATACATGTATAGAAGCTGAATGATCACTTACCTGTTACACAGCTGCATACGAACAGTCAGCCTAATACAGTTGCAGATGGACGGAAAGCCAGACAGCCAGCCATAGTTGTCAACTGAGATGCAGATGTACAGAACCTTGTTAATCCACCTTCAGAGAGGGAGTCGATCTTGGGGTCCTGCGAAACTGTATGACAAGAAAGAGAGTCAATACATGTATAGAAACTGAATGATCACTTACCTGTTACACAACTGTATGCGAACAGTCAGCCTCATACAGTTACAGATCGACTGAAAGTCAGCCTGCCAGCCATAGTTGGAAACGAAGATGCAGATTTAAAGAACCTTGTTAGTCAACCTTCAGAAAGGGATTCGATCTTGGGGTCCGGCGACCCTGTATGACAAGAAAGAGAGTCAATACATGTATAGAAACTAAATGACCACTTACCTTTTACACAGCTGCATACGAAGAGTCACCCTCATACAGTTACAGATCGACAGAAAGTCATCCAGCCAGCCATAGATGTAAATGAAGATTAAGATGTAAAGAACCTTGTTAATCCACCTTCAGAGAGGGAGTTGATCTTGGGGTCCTGCGAACCTGTATGACAAGAAAGAGAGTCAATACATGTATAGAAACTGAATGATCACTTAGCTGTTACACAGGTTCTGTACACTCCTTCAGAGAAGGAGTCGATCTTGGGGTCCTGCGAACCTGTATGACAAGAAAGAGTGTCAATACATATATAGAAACTGAATGATCACTTACCTATTACACAGCTGCATACGAACAGTCAGCCTCCTACTGTTGCAGATCATCAGAACATCAGCCAGCCAATGTTCCAGATGGAGATGCAGACAACCACATACATTTGCAGAAGGCAAGTCCCTTGTTGTGTGCATCCAGCTTCAAAGTGAGCCAGTCGTGAGGTCCTGTGAACCTGGATGACAAGAAAGAGAGTCAATACAAGTATAGAAACTGAAAGATCATTTACCTGTTACACAACTGTGTGCGAACAGTCACCCTCGTACAGTTGCAGATCGACAGAAAGTCAATCAGCCATCCATAGTTGTCAACTGAGATGCAGATGTAAAGAAACTTGTTAATCCACCTTCAGAGAGGGAGTCGATCTTGGGGTCCGGCAAACCTGTATGACAGGAAAGAGAGTCAATTCATGTATAGAAACTGAAAGATCACTTACCTGTTACACAGCTGTATGCGATCAGTCAGTCTAATACAGTTGCAAATGGACGGAAAGCCAGCCAGTCAGCCATAGTTGTAAACTGATATGCAGATGTACAGAACCTTGTTAATCCACTTTCAGAGAGGGAGTCGATCTTGGGGTCCTGCGAACCTGTATGACAAGAAAGAGAGTCAATACATGTATAAAAACAGAATGATCACTTACCTGTTACACAGCTGCATACGAAAAGTCACCCTCATGCAGTTGCAGATCGACAGAAAGTCAGCCAACCAGCCATAGTTGTCAACTGAGATGCAGATGTACAGAACCTTGTTAATCCACCTTCAGAGAGGGAGTCGATCTTGGGGTCCTGCGAACCTGTATGACAAGAAAGAGTGTCAATACATGTATAGAAACTGAATGATCACTTACCTATTACACAGCTGCATACGAACAGTCAGCCTCCTACTGTTGCAGATCATCAGAACATCAGCCAGCCAATGTTCCAAATGGAGATGCAGACAACCACATACATTTGCAGAAGGCAAGTCCCTTGTTGTGTGCATCCAGCTTCAAAGTGAGCCAATCGTGAGGTCCTGTGAACCTGTATGACAAGAAAGAGAGTCAATACATGCATAAAAACAGAATGATCACTTACCTGTTACACAGCTGCATACGAACAGTCACCCTCATACAGTTGCAGATTGACAGAAAGTCAGCCAGCCAGCCGTAGTTGTAAATGAAGATGCAGATGTACAGAACCTTGTTAATCCACCTTCAGAGAGGGAGTCGATCTTGGGGTCCTGCGAACCTGTATGACAAGAAAGAGTGTCAATACATGTATAGAAACTCAATGATCACTTACCTGTTACACAGTTGCATACAAACAGTCACCCTCATACAGTTGCAGATCGACAGAAAGTCAGCCAGCCAGACATAGTTGTAAATGAAGATGCAGATGTACAGAACCTTATTAATCCACCTTCAGAGAGGGAGTCGATCTTGGGGTCCTGCGAACTTGTATGACAAGAAAGAGAGTCAAAACATATATAGAAACTGAATGATCACTTACCTGTTACACAGCTGCATACGAACAGTCAGCCTAATACAGTTGCAGATGGACGGAAAGCCAGACAGCCAGCCATAGTTGTCAACTGAGATGCAGATGTACAGAACCTTGTTAATCCACCTTCAGAGAGGGAGTCGAGCTTGGGGTCCTGCGAACCTGTATGACAAGAAAGAGAGTAAATACATGTATAGAAACTGAATGATCACGTACCTGTTACACAGGTTCTGTACACTCCTTCAGAGAAGGAGTCGATCTTGGGGTCCTGCGAACCTGTATGACAAGAAAGAGAGTCAATACATCTATAGAAATTGAATGATCACTTACCTGTTACACAGCTGCATACGAACAGTCACCCTCATACAGTTACAGATTGACAGAAAGTCAGCCAACCAGCCACAGTTGTCAACTGAGATGCAGATGTACAGAACCTTGTTAATACACCTTCAGAGAGGGAGTCGATCTTGGCGTCCTGTGAACCTGTATTACAAGAAAGAGAGTCAATACATGTATAGAAGCTGAATGATCACTTACCTGTTACACAGCTGCATACGAACAGTCAGCCTAATACAGTTGCAGATGGACGGAAAGCCAGAAAGCCAGCCATAGTTGTCAACTGAGATGCAGATGTACAGAACCTTGTTAATCCACCTTCAGAGAGGGAGTCGATCTTGGGATCCTACGAAACTGTATGACAAGAAAGAGAGTCAATACATGTATAGAAACTGAATGATCACTTACCTGTTACACAACTGTATGCGAACAGTCAGCCTCATACAGTTACAGATCGACTGAAAGTCAGCCTGCCAGCCATAGTTGGAAACGAAGATGCAGATTTAAAGAAACTTGTTAGTCAACCTTCAGAAAGGGATTCGATCTTGGGGTCCGGCGAACCTGTATGACAAGAAAGAGAGTCAATACATGTATAGAAACTGAATGATCACTTACCTGTTACACAGCTGCATACGAACAGTCAGCCTCCTACTGTTGCAGATCATCAGAACATCAGCCAGCCAATGTTCCAGATGGAGAGGCAGACAACCACATACATTTGCAGAAGGCAAGTCCCTTGTTGTGTGCATCCAGCTTCAAAGTGAGCCAGTCATGAGGTTCTCTGAACCTGTATGACAAGAAAGAGAGTCAATACATGTATAGAAACTGAATGATCACTTACCTGTTACACAGCTGCATACGAACAGTCACCCTCATACAGTTGAAGATCAACAGAAAGTCTGCCAGCCAGCGATAGTTGTCAACTGAGATGCAGATGTACAGAACCTTGTTAATCCACCTTCAGAGAGGGAGTCGATCTTGGCGTCCTGTGAACCTGTATGAGAAGAAAGAGAGTCAATACATGTATAGAAACTGAATGATCACTTACCTGTTACACAGCTGCATACGAACAGTCAGCCTCCTACTGTTGCAGATCATCAGAACATCAGCCAGCCAATGTTCCAGATGGAGATGCAGACAACCACATACATTTGCAGAAGGCAAGTCCCTTGTTGTGTGCATCCAGCTTTAAAGTGAGCCAGTCGTGAGGTCCTGTGAACCTGTATGACAAGGAAGAGAGTCAATACATGTATAAAAACAGAATGATCACTTACCTGTTACACTGCTGCATACGAACAGTCACCCTCATACAGTTGCAGATCGACAGAAAGTCAGCCAGCCAGCCATAGTTGTCAACTGAGATGCAGATGTAACGAAACTTGTTAATCCACCTTCAGAGAGGGAGTCGATATTGGGGTCCGGCAAACCTGTATGACAGGAAAGAGAGTCAATTCATGTATAGAATCTGAAAGATCACTTACCTGTTACACAGCTGCATACAAACAGTCACCCTCATACAGTTGAAGATCAACAGAAAGTCTGCCAGCCAGCGATAGTTGTCAACTGAGATGCAGATGTACAGAACCTTGTTAATCCACCTTCAGAGAGGGAGTCGATCTTGGCGTCCTGTGAACCTGTATGAGAAGAAAGAGAGTCAATACATGTATAAAAACAGAATGATCACTTACCTGTTACACAGCTGCATACGAACAGTCACCCTCATACAGTTGCAGATCGACAGAAAGTCAGCCAGCCAGCCATAGTTGTCAACTGAGATGCAGATGTAACGAAACTTGTTAATCCACCTTCAGAGAGGGAGTCGATATTGGGGTCCGGCAAACCTGTATGACAGGAAAGAGAGTCAATTCATGTATAGAATCTGAAAGATCACTTACCTGTTACACAGCTGCATACAAACAGTCACCCTCATACAGTTGAAGATCAACAGAAAGTCTGCCAGCCAGCGATAGTTGTCAACTGAGATGCAGATGTACAGAACCTTGTTAATCCACCTTCAGAGAGGGAGTCGATCTTGGCGTCCTGTGAACCTGTATGAGAAGAAAGAGAGTCAATACATGTATAGAAACTGAATGATCACTTACCTGTTACACAGCTGCATACGAACAGTCAGCCTCCTACTGTTGCAGATCATCAGAACATCAGCCAGCCAATGTTCCAGATGGAGATGCAGACAACCACATACATTTGCAGAAGGCAAGTCCCTTGTTGTGTGCATCCAGCTTTAAAGTGAGCCAGTCGTGAGGTCCTGTGAACCTGTATGACAAGGAAGAGAGTCAATACATGTATAAAAACAGAATGATCACTTACCTGTTACACAGCTGCATACGAACAGTCACCCTCATACAGTTGCAGATCGACAGAAAGTCAGCCAGCCAGCCATAGTTGTCAACTGAGATGCAGATGTACAGAACCTTGTTAATCCACCTTCAGAGAGGGAGTCGATCTTGGCGTCCTGTGAACCTGTATGAGAAGAAAGAGAGTCAATACATGTATAGAAACTGAATGATCACTTACCTGTTACACAGCTGCATACGAACAGTCAGCCTCCTACTGTTGCAGATCATCAGAACATCAGCCAGCCAATGTTCCAGATGGAGATGCAGACAACCACATACATTTGCAGAAGGCAAGTCCCTTGTTGTGTGCATCCAGCTTTAAAGTGAGCCAGTCGTGATGTCCTGTGAACCTGTATGACAAGGAAGAGAGTCAATACATGTATAAAAACAGAATGATCACTTACCTGTTACACAGCTGCATACGAACAGTCACCCTCATACAGTTGCAGATCGACAGAAAGTCAGCCAGCCAGCCATAGTTGTCAACTGAGATGCAGATGTAACGAAACATGTTAATCCACCTTCAGAGAGGGAGTCGATATTGGGGTCCGGCAAACCTGTATGACAGGAAAGAGAGTCAATTCATGTATAGAATCTGAAAGATCACTTACCTGTTACACAGCTGCATACAAACAGTCACCCTCATACAGTTGAAGATCAACAGAAAGTCTGCCAGCCAGCGATAGTTGTCAACTGAGATGCAGATGTACAGAACCTTGTTAATCCACCTTCAGAGAGGGAGTCGATCTTGGCGTCCTGTGAACCTGTATGAGAAGAAAGAGAGTCAATACATGTTTAAAAACAGAATGATCACTTAACTGTTACACAGCTGCATACGAACAGTCACCCTCATACAGTTGCAGATCGACAGAAAGTCAGCCAGCCAGCCATAGTTGTCAACTGAGATGCAGATGTAACGAAACTTGTTAATCCACCTTCAGAGAGGGAGTCGATATTGGGGTCCGGCAAACCTGTATGACAGGAAAGAGAGTCAATTCATGTATAGAATCTGAACGATCACTTACCTGTTACACAGCTGTATGCGATCAGTCAGCCTAATACAGTTGCAGATGGACGGAAAGCCAGCCAGTCAGCCATAGTTGTAAAATGAGATACAGATGTACAGAACCTTGTTAATCCACCTTCAGAGAGGGAGTCGATCTTGGGGTCCTGCGAACCTGTATAACAAGAAAGAGTGTCAATACATGTACAGAAACTGAATGATCACTTACCTGTTACACAGATGCATACGAACAGTCACCCTCATACAGTTGCAGATCGAAAGAAAGTCAGCCAGCCAGCCATAGTTGTAAACTGAGATGCAGATGTACAGAACCTTGATAATCCACCTTCAGAGACGGAGTCGATCTTGGGGTCCTGTGAAACTGTATGACAAGAAAGAGAGTCAATACATGTATAGAAACTGAATGAACACTTACCTGTTAAAAAGCTGCATACCAACAGATAGCCTCCTACTGTTGCAGATCATCAGAACATCAGCCAGCCAATGTTCCAGATGGAGATGCAGACAACCACATACATCTGCAGAAGGCAAGTCCCTGGTTGTGTGCATCCAGCTTCAAAGTGAGCCAGTCGTGAGGACCTGCGAACCTGTATGACAAGAAAGAGAGTCAATACATGTATAGAAACTGAATGATCACTTACCTGTTACACAGCTGCATACGAAAAGTCACCCTCTTGGAGTTGCAGATCGACAGAAAGTCAACCAACCACCCATAGTTGTGAACTGAGATGCAGATGAACAGAACCTTGTTAATCCACCTTCAGAGAGGGAGTCAATCTTGGGGTCCTGCGAACCTGTTTGACAAAAAAGAGAATCAATACATGTATAGAAACTGAATGATCACTTACCTGTTACACAACTGTATGCGAACAGTCAGCCTCATACAGTTACAGATCGACAGAAAGTCATCCAGCCAGCCATAGTTGTAAATGAAGATGAAGATGTAAAAAACCTTGTTAATCCACCTTCAGAGAGGGAGTTGATTTTTGGGTCCTGCAAACCTGTATGACAAGAAAGAGAGTCAATACATGTATAGAAACTGAATGATCACTTACCTATTACACAGCTGCATACGAACAGTCAGCCTCCTACTGTTGCAGATCATCAGAACATCAGCCAGCCAATGTTCCAAATGGAGATGCAGACAACCACATACATTTGCAGAAGGCAAGTCCCTTGTTGTGTGCATCCAGCTTCAAAGTGAGCCAATCGTGAGGTCCTGTGAACCTGTATGACAAGAAAGAGAGTCAATACATGCATAAAAACAGAATGATCACTTACCTGTTACACAGCTGCATACGAACAGTCACCCTCATACAGTTGCAGATTGACAGAAAGTCAGCCAGCCAGCCGTAGTTGTAAATGAAGATGCAGATGTACAGAACCTTGTTAATCCACCTTCAGAGAGGGAGTCGATCTTGGGGTCCTGCGAACCTGTATGACAAGAAAGAGTGTCAATACATGTATAGAAACTCAATGATCACTTACCTGTTACACAGTTGCATACAAACAGTCACCCTCATACAGTTGCAGATCGACAGAAAGTCAGCCAGCCAGACATAGTTGTAAATGAAGATGCAGATGTACAGAACCTTATTAATCCACCTTCAGAGAGGGAGTCGATCTTGGGGTCCTGCGAACTTGTATGACAAGAAAGAGAGTCAAAACATATATAGAAACTGAATGATCACTTACCTGTTACACAGCTGCATACGAACAGTCAGCCTAATACAGTTGCAGATGGACGGAAAGCCAGACAGCCAGCCATAGTTGTCAACTGAGATGCAGATGTACAGAACCTTGTTAATCCACCTTCAGAGAGGGAGTCGAGCTTGGGGTCCTGCGAACCTGTATGACAAGAAAGAGAGTAAATACATGTATAGAAACTGAATGATCACGTACCTGTTACACAGGTTCTGTACACTCCTTCAGAGAAGGAGTCGATCTTGGGGTCCTGCGAACCTGTATGACAAGAAAGAGAGTCAATACATCTATAGAAATTGAATGATCACTTACCTGTTACACAGCTGCATACGAACAGTCACCCTCATACAGTTACAGATTGACAGAAAGTCAGCCAACCAGCCACAGTTGTCAACTGAGATGCAGATGTACAGAACCTTGTTAATACACCTTCAGAGAGGGAGTCGATCTTGGCGTCCTGTGAACCTGTATTACAAGAAAGAGAGTCAATACATGTATAGAAGCTGAATGATCACTTACCTGTTACACAGCTGCATACGAACAGTCAGCCTAATACAGTTGCAGATGGACGGAAAGCCAGAAAGCCAGCCATAGTTGTCAACTGAGATGCAGATGTACAGAACCTTGTTAATCCACCTTCAGAGAGGGAGTCGATCTTGGGATCCTACGAAACTGTATGACAAGAAAGAGAGTCAATACATGTATAGAAACTGAATGATCACTTACCTGTTACACAACTGTATGCGAACAGTCAGCCTCATACAGTTACAGATCGACTGAAAGTCAGCCTGCCAGCCATAGTTGGAAACGAAGATGCAGATTTAAAGAAACTTGTTAGTCAACCTTCAGAAAGGGATTCGATCTTGGGGTCCGGCGAACCTGTATGACAAGAAAGAGAGTCAATACATGTATAGAAACTGAATGATCACTTACCTGTTACACAGCTGCATACGAACAGTCAGCCTCCTACTGTTGCAGATCATCAGAACATCAGCCAGCCAATGTTCCAGATGGAGAGGCAGACAACCACATACATTTGCAGAAGGCAAGTCCCTTGTTGTGTGCATCCAGCTTCAAAGTGAGCCAGTCATGAGGTTCTCTGAACCTGTATGACAAGAAAGAGAGTCAATACATGTATAGAATCTGAAAGATCACTTACCTGTTACACAGCTGCATACAAACAGTCACCCTCATACAGTTGAAGATCAACAGAAAGTCTGCCAGCCAGCGATAGTTGTCAACTGAGATGCAGATGTACAGAACCTTGTTAATCCACCTTCAGAGAGGGAGTCGATCTTGGCGTCCTGTGAACCTGTATGAGAAGAAAGAGAGTCAATACATGTATAAAAACAGAATGATCACTTACCTGTTACACAGCTGCATACGAACAGTCACCCTCATACAGTTGCAGATCGACAGAAAGTCAGCCAGCCAGCCATAGTTGTCAACTGAGATGCAGATGTAACGAAACTTGTTAATCCACCTTCAGAGAGGGAGTCGATATTGGGGTCCGGCAAACCTGTATGACAGGAAAGAGAGTCAATTCATGTATAGAATCTGAAAGATCACTTACCTGTTACACAGCTGCATACAAACAGTCACCCTCATACAGTTGAAGATCAACAGAAAGTCTGCCAGCCAGCGATAGTTGTCAACTGAGATGCAGATGTACAGAATCTTGTTAATCCACCTTCAGAGAGGGAGTCGATCTTGGCGTCCTGTGAACCTGTATGAGAAGAAAGAGAGTCAATACATGTATAGAAACTGAATGATCACTTACCTGTTACACAGCTGCATACGAACAGTCAGCCTCCTACTGTTGCAGATCATCAGAACATCAGCCAGCCAATGTTCCAGATGGAGATGCAGACAACCACATACATTTGCAGAAGGCAAGTCCCTTGTTGTGTGCATCCAGCTTTAAAGTGAGCCAGTCGTGAGGTCCTGTGAACCTGTATGACAAGGAAGAGAGTCAATACATGTATAAAAACAGAATGATCACTTACCTGTTACACAGCTGCATACGAACAGTCACCCTCATACAGTTGCAGATCGACAGAAAGTCAGCCAGCCAGCCATAGTTGTCAACTGAGATGCAGATGTACAGAACCTTGTTAATCCACCTTCAGAGAGGGAGTCGATCTTGGCGTCCTGTGAACCTGTATGAGAAGAAAGAGAGTCAATACATGTATAGAAACTGAGTGATCACTTACCTGTTACACAACTGTATGCGAAGAGTCAGCCTCATACAGTTACAGATCGACTGAAAGTCAGCTAGCCAGCCATAGTTGTAAAATGAGATGCAGATGGGCAGAACCTTCTTAATCCACCTTCAGAGAGGGAGTCGATCTTGGGGTCCTGCAAACCTGTATAACAAGAAAGAGAGTCAATACATGTATAGAAACTGAATGATCACTTACCTGTTACACAGCTGCATACGAACAGTCAGCCTCCTACTGTTGCAGATCATCAGAACATCAGCCAGCTAATGTTCCAGATGGAGATGCAGACAATCACATACATTTGCAGAAGGAAAATCCCTTGTTGTGTGCATCCATCTTCAAAGTGAGCCAGTCATGAGGTCCTGTGAACCTGTATGACAAGAAAGAGTGTCAATACATGTATAGAAACTAAATGATCACTTACCTATTACACAGCTGCATACGAACAGTCACCCTCATACAGTTACAGATCGACAGAAAGTCATACAACCAGCCATAGTTGTAAATGAAGATGAAGATGTAAAAAACCTTGTTAATCCACCTTCAGAGAGGGAGTTGATTTTGGGGTCCTGCAAACCTGTATGACAAGAAAGAGAGTCAATACATGTATAGAAACTGAGTGATCACTTACCTGTTACACAACTGTATGCGAAGAGTCAGCCTCATACAGTTACAGATCGACTGAAAGTCAGCTAGCCAGCCATAGTTGTAAAATGAGATGCAGATGTGCAGAACCTTCTTAATCCACCTTCAGAGAGGGAGTCGATCTTGGGGTCCTGCGAACCTGTATAACAAGAAAGAGAGTCAATACATGTATAGAAACTGAATGATCACTTACCTGTTACACAGCTGCATACGAACAGTCAGCCTCCTACTGTTGCAGATCATCAGAACATCAGCCAGCCAATGTTCCAGATGGAGATGCAGACAATCACATACATTTGCAGAAGGAAAATCCCTTGTTGTGTGCATCCATCTTCAAAGTGAGCCAGTCATGAGGTCCTGTGAACCTGTATGACAAGAAAGAGCGTCAATACATGTATAGAAACTGAATGATCACTTACCTGTTACACAGATGCATACGAACAGTCAGCCTCCTACTGTTGCAGATCATCAGAACATCAGCCAGCCAATGTTCCAGATGGAGATGCAGACAACCACATACATTTGCAGAAGGCAAGTCCCTTGTTGTGTGCATCCAGCTTCAAAGTGAGCCAGTCGTGAGGTCCTGTGAACCTGTATGACATGAAAGAGAGTCAATACATGTATAGAAACTGAATAATCACTTACCTCTTACACAACTGTATGCGAACAGTCAGCCTCATACAGTTACAGATCGACTGAAAGTCAGCCTGCCAGACATAGTTGGAAACGAAGATGCAGATGTAAAGAACCTTGTTAGTCCACCTTCAGAAAGGGATTCGATCTTGGGGTCCTGCAAACCTGTATGACAAGAAAGAGAGTCAATACATGTAAAGAAACTGAATGATCACATACCTGTTACACAGATGCATATGAACAGTCAGCCTCATACTGTTGCAGATCATCAGAACATCAGCCAGCCAATGTTCCAGATGGAGATGCAGACAACCACATACATTTGCAGAAGGCAAGTCCCTTGTTGTGTGCATCCAGCTTCAAAGTGAGCCAGTCGAGATGTCCTGTGAACCTGTATAACAAGAAAGAGAGTCCATACATTTATAGAAACTGAATGATCACTTACCTGTTACACAGATGCATTCGAACAGTCACCCTCATACAGTTGCAGATCGAAAGAAAGTCAGCCAACCAGCCATAGTAGTCAAATGAGATGCAGATGTACAGAACCTTGTTAATCCACCTTCAGAGAGGGAGTCGATCTTGGGGTCCTGCGAACCTGTATGACAAGAAAGAGAGTCAATACATGTATAGAAACTGAATGATCACTTACCTGTTACACAGCTGCATACGAACAGTCACCCTCATACAGTTGCACATCGACAGAAAGTCAGCCAGCCAGCCATAGTTGTCAACAGAGATGCAGATGTACAGAACCTTGTTAATCCACCTTCAGAAAGGGAGTCGATCTTGGGGTCCTGTGAACCTGTATGACAAGAAAGAGAGTCAATACATGTATAGAAACTGAATAATCAGTTAGCTGTTACACAGGTTCTGTAGACTCCTTCAGAAAAGGAGTCGATCTTGGGGTCCTGCGAACCTGTATGACAAGAAAGAGAGTCAATACATGTATAGAAACTGAATGATCACTTACCTGTTACACAGATGCATACGAACAGTCAGCCTCCTACTGTTGCAGATCATCAGAACATCAGCCAGCCAATGTTCCAGATGGAGATGCAGACAACCACATACATTTGCAGAAGGAAAATCCCTTGTTGTGTGCATCCAGCTTCAAAGTGAGCCAGTCGTGAGGTCCTGTGAACCTGTATGACATGAAAGAGAGTCAATACATGTATAGAAACTGAATGATCACTTACCTCTTACACAACTGTATGCGAACAGTCAGCCTCATACAGTTACAGATCGACTGAAAGTCAGCCTGCCAGACATAGTTGGAAACGAAGATGCAGATGTAAAGAACCTTGTTAGTCCACCTTCAGATAGGGATTCGAACTTGGGGTCCTGCAAACCTGTATGACAAGAAAGAGAGTCAATACATGTAAAGAAACTGAATGATCACATACCTGTTACACAGATGCATATGAACAGTCAGCCTCATACTGTTGCAGATCATCAGAACATCAGCCAGCCAATGTTCCAGATGGAGATGTAGACAACCACATACATTTGCAGAAGGCAAGTCCCTTGTTGTGTGCATCCAGCTTCAAAGTGAGCCAGTCGAGATGTCCTGTGAACCTGTATAACAAGAAAGAGAGTCCATACATTTATAGAAACTGAATGATCACTTACCTGTTACACAGATGCATTCGAACAGTCACCCTCATACAGTTGCAGATCGAAAGAAAGTCAGCCAACCAGCCATAGTTGTAAATGAAGATGAAGATGTAAATAACCTTGTTAATACACCTTCAGAGAGGGAGTTGATTTTGGGGTCTTGCGAACCTGTTTGACAAAAAAGAGAATCAATACATGAATATAAATTGCAAGATTACTTACCTGTTACACAACTGTATGCAAACAGTCAGCCTAATACAGTTGCAGATGAATGGAAAGCCAGCAAACCAGCCATAGTTGTAAGATGAGATGCAGATGTACAGAACCTTGCAAATCCACCTTCAGAGAGGGAGTCGATCTTGGCGTCCTGTGAACCTGTAAGACAAGGAACAGAGTCAATACATGTATAGAAACTGAATGATCACTTACCTGTTACACAGCTGCATACGAACAGTCACCCTCATTCAGTTGCAGATCGACAGAAAGTCAGCCAACCAGCAATAGTTGTCAACTGAGATGCAGATGTACAGAACCTTGTTAATCCACCTTCAGAGAGGGAGTCGATCTTGGGGTCCTGCGATCCTGTATGACAAGAAAGAGAGTCAATACATGTATAGAAACTGAATGATCACTTACCTGTTACACAGCTGCATACGAACAGTCACCCTCATACAGTTGCACATCGACAGAAAGTCAGCCAGCCAGCCATAGTTGTCAACAGAGATGCAGATGTACAGAACCTTGTTAATCCACCTTCAGAAAGGGAGTCGATCTTGGGGTCCTGTGAACCTGTATGACAAGAAAGAGAGTCAATACATGTATAGAAACTGAATAATCAGTTAGCTGTTACACAGGTTCTGTAGACTCCTTCAGAGAAGGAGTCGATCTTGGGGTCCTGCGAACCTGTATGACAAGAAAGAGAGTCAATACATGTATAGAAACTGAATGATCACTTACCTGTTACACAGCTGCATACGAACAGTCAGCCTCCTACTGTTGGAGATCATCAGAACATCAGCCAGCCAATGTTCCAGATGGAGAGGCAGACAACCACATACATTTGCAGAAGGCAAGTCCCTTGTTGTGTGCATCCAGCAGGTCCTGTTGGAGATCATCAGAACATCAGCCAGCCAATGTTCCAGATGGAGAGGCAGACAACCACATACATTTGCAGAAGGCAAGTCCCTTGTTGTGTGCATCCAGAGGTCCTGTGAACCTGGATGACAAGAAAGAGAGTCAATACATGTATAGAAACTGAATGATCACTTACCTGTTACACAGCTGCATACGAACAGTCACCCTCATAAAGTTGCAGATCGACAGAAAGTCAGCCAACCAGCAATAGTTGTCAACTGAGATGCAGATGTACAGAACCTTGTTAATCCACCTTCAGAGAGGGAGTTGATTTTGGGGTCCTGCAAACCTGTATGACAAGAAAGAGAGTCAATACATGTATAGAAACTGAGTGATCACTTACCTGTTACACAACTGTATGCGAAGAGTCAGCCTCATACAGTTACAGATCGACTGAAAGTCAGCTAGCCAGCCATAGTTGTAAAATGAGATGCAGATGTGCAGAACCTTCTTAATCCACCTTCAGAGAGGGAGTCGATCTTGGGATCCTGCGAACCTGTATAACAAGAAAGAGAGTCAATACATGTATAGAAACTGAATGATCACTTACCTGTTACACAGCTGCATACGAACAGTCAGTCTCCTACTGTTGCAGATCATCAGAACATCAGCCAGCCAATGTTCCAGATGGAGATGCAGACAATCACAGCTGCATACGAACAGTCACCCTCATACAGTTACAGATCGACAGAAAGTCATCCAGCCAGCCATAGTTGTAAATGAAGATGAAGATGTAAAAAACCTTGTTAATCCACCTTCAGAGAGGGAGTTGATTTTGGGGTCCTGCAAACCTGTATGACAAGAAAGAGAGTCAATACATGTATAGAAACTGAATGATCACTTACCTGTTACACAGCTGCATACGAACAGTCAGTCTCCTACTGTTGCAGATGATCAGAACATCAGCCAGCCAATGTTCCAGATGGAGATGCAGACAATCACATACATTTGCAGAAGGAAAATCCCTTGTTGTGTGCATCCATCTTCAAAGTGAGCCAGTCATGAGGTCCTGTGAACCTGTATGACAAGAAAGAGTGTCAATACATGTATAGAAACTAAATGATCACTTACCTATTACACAGCTGCATACGAACAGTCACCCTCATACAGTTACAGATCGACAGAAAGTCATCCAGCCAGCCATAGTTGTAAATGAAGATGAAGATGTAAAAAACCTTGTTAATCCACCTTCAGAGAGGGAGTTGATTTTGGGGTCCTGCAAACCTGTATGACAAGAAAGAGAGTCAATACATGTATAGAAACTGAGTGATCACTTACCTGTTACACAACTGTATGCGAAGAGTCAGCCTCATACAGTTACAGATCGACTGAAAGTCAGCTAGCCAGCCATAGTTGTAAAATGAGATGCAGATGTGCAGAACCTTCTTAATCCACCTTCAGAGAGGGAGTCGATCTTGGGGTCCTGCGAACCTGTATAACAAGAAAGAGAGTCAATACATGTATAGAAACTGAATGATCACTTACCTTTTACACAGCTGCATACGAACAGTCAGCCTCCTACTGTTGCAGATCATCAGAACATCAGCCAGCCAATGTTCCAGATGGAGATGCAGACAACCACATACATTTGCAGAAGGAAAATCCCTTGTTGTGTGCATCCAGCTTCAAAGTGAGCCAGTCGTGAGGTCCTGTGAACCTGTATGACATGAAAGAGAGTCAATACATGTATAGAAACTGAATGATCACTTACCTCTTACACAACTGTATGCGAACAGTCAGCCTCATACAGTTACAGATCGACTGAAAGTCAGCCTGCCAGACATAGTTGGAAACGAAGATGCAGATGTAAAGAACCTTGTTAGTCCACCTTCAGAAAGGGATTCGATCTTGGGGTCCTGCAAACCTGTATGACAAGAAAGAGAGTCAATACATGTAAAGAAACTGAATGATCACATACCTGTTACACAGATGCATATGAACAGTCAGCCTCATACTGTTGCAGATCATCAGAACATCAGCCAGCCAATGTTCCAGATGGAGATGTAGACAACCACATACATTTGCAGAAGGCAAGTCCCTTGTTGTGTGCATCCAGCTTCAAAGTGAGCCAGTCGAGATGTCCTGTGAACCTGTATAACAAGAAAGAGAGTCCATACATTTATAGAAACTGAATGATCACTTACCTGTTACACAGATGCATTCGAACAGTCACCCTCATACAGTTGCAGATCGAAAGAAAGTCAGCAAACCAGCCATAGTTGTAAATGAAGATGAAGATGTAAATAACCTTGTTAATCCACCTTCAGAGAGGGAGTTGATTTTGGGGTCCTGCGAACCTGTTTGACAAAAAAGAGAATCAATACATGAATATAAATTGCAAGATTACTTACCTGTTACACAACTGTATGCAAACAGTCAGCCTAATACAGTTGCAGATGAATGGAAAGCCAGCAAGCCAGCAATAGTTGTCAACTGAGATGCAGATGTACAGAACCTTGTTAATCCACCTTCAGAGAGGGAGTCGATCTTGGGGTCCTGCGATCCTGTATGACAAGAAAGAGAGTCAATACATGTATAGAAACTGAATGATCACTTACCTGTTACACAGCTGCATACGAACAGTCACCCTCATACAGTTGCAGATCGACAGAAAGTCAGCCAGCCAGCCATAGTTGTCAACAGAGATGCAGATGTACAGAACCTTGTTAATCCACCTTCAGAAAGGGAGTCGATCTTGGGGTCCTGTGAACCTGTATGACAAGAAAGAGAGTCAATACATGTATAGAAACTGAATAATCAGTTAGCTGTTACACAGGTTCTGTAGACTCCTTCAGAGAAGGAGTCGATCTTGGGGTCCTGTGAACCTGTATGACAAGAAAGAGAGTCAATACATGTATAGAAACTGAATGATCACTTACCTGTTACACAGCTGCATACGAACAGTCACCCTCATAAAGTTGCAGATCGACAGAAAGTCAGCCAACCAGCAATAGTTGTCAACTGAGATGCAGATGTACAGAACCTTGTTAATCCACCTTCAGAGAGGGAGTTGATTTTGGGGTCCTGCAAACCTGTATGACAAGAAAGAGAGTCAATACATGTATAGAAACTGAGTGATCACTTACCTGTTACACAACTGTATGCGAAGAGTCAGCCTCATACAGTTACAGATCGACTGAAAGTCAGCTAGCCAGCCATAGTTGTAAAATGAGATGCAGATGTGCAGAACCTTCTTAATCCACCTTCAGAGAGGGAGTCGATCTTGGGGTCCTGCGAACCTGTATAACAAGAAAGAGAGTCAATACATGTATAGAAACTGAATGATCACTTACCTGTTACACAGCTGCATACGAACAGTCAGTCTCCTACTGTTGCAGATCATCAGAACATCAGCCAGCCAATGTTCCAGATGGAGATGCAGACAATCACATACATTTGCAGAAGGAAAATCCCTTGTTGTGTGCATCCATCTTCAAAGTGAGCCAGTCATGAGGTCCTGTGAACCTGTATGACAAGAAAGAGTGTCAATACATGTATAGAAACTAAATGATCACTTACCTATTACACAGCTGCATACGAACAGTCACCCTCATACAGTTACAGATCGACAGAAAGTCATCCAGCCAGCCATAGTTGTAAATGAAGATGAAGATGTAAAAAACCTTGTTAATCCACCTTCAGAGAGGGAGTTGATTTTGGGGTCCTGCAAACCTGTATGACAAGAAAGAGAGTCAATACATGTATAGAAACTGAGTGATCACTTACCTGTTACACAACTGTATGCGAAGAGTCAGCCTCATACAGTTACAGATCGACTGAAAGTCAGCTAGCCAGCCATAGTTGTAAAATGAGATGCAGATGTGCAGAACCTTCTTAATCCACCTTCAGAGAGGGAGTCGATCTTGGGGTCCTGCGAACCTGTATAACAAGAAAGAGAGTCAATACATGTATAGAAACTGAATGATCACTTACCTTTTACACAGCTGCATACGAACAGTCAGCCTCCTACTGTTGCAGATCATCAGAACATCAGCCAGCCAATGTTCCAGATGGAGATGCAGACAACCACATACATTTGCAGAAGGAAAATCCCTTGTTGTGTGCATCCAGCTTCAAAGTGAGCCAGTCGTGAGGTCCTGTGAACCTGTATGACATGAAAGAGAGTCAATACATGTATAGAAACTGAATGATCACTTACCTCTTACACAACTGTATGCGAACAGTCAGCCTCATACAGTTACAGATCGACTGAAAGTCAGCCTGCCAGACATAGTTGGAAACGAAGATGCAGATGTAAAGAACCTTGTTAGTCCACCTTCAGAGAGGGAGTTGATTTTGGGGTCCTGCGAACCTGTTTGACAAAAAAGAGAATCAATACATGAATATAAATTGCAAGATTACTTACCTGTTACACAACTGTATGCAAACAGTCAGCCTGATACAGTTGCAGATGAATGGAAAGCCAGCAAGCCAGCCATAGTTGTAAGATGAGATGCAGATGTACAGAACCTTGCAAATCCACCTTCAGAGAGGGAGTCGATCTTGGCGTCCTGTGAACCTGTAAGACAAGAAAGAGAGTCAATACATGTATAGAAACTGAATGATCACTTACCTGTTACACAGCTGCATACGAACAGTCAGTCTCCTACTGTTGCAGATCATCAGAACATCAGCCAGCCAATGTTCCAGATGGAGATGCAGACAATCACATACATTTGCAGAAGGAAAATCCCTTGTTGTGTGCATCCATCTTCAAAGTGAGCCAGTCATGAGGTCCTGTGAACCTGTATGACAAGAAAGAGATTCAATACATGTAAAAAAACAGAATGATCACTTACCTGTTACACAGCTGCATACGAACAGTCACCCTCATACAGTTGCAGATTGACAGAAAGTCAGCCAGCCAGCCGTAGTTGTAAATGAAGATGCAGATGTACAGAACCTTGTTAATCCACCTTCAGAAAGGGTGTCGATCTTGGGGTCCTGCGAACCTGTATGACAAGAAAGAGTGTCAATACATGTATAGAAACTCAATGATCACTTACCTGTTACACAGCTGCATACGAACAGTCAGCCTCCTACTGTTGCAGATCATCAGAACATCTGCCAGCCAATGTTCCAGATGGAGATGCAGACAACCACATACATTTGCAGAAGGCAAGTCCCTTGTTGTGTGCATCCAGCTTCAAAGTGAGCCAGTCGTGAGGTCCTGCGAACCTGTATGACAAGAAAGAGAGTCAATACATGTATAGAAACTGAATGATCACTTACCTGTTACAAAGCTGCATTCGAACAGTCACCCTCATACAGTTGCAGATCGACAGAAAGTCAGCCAACCAGCCATAGTTGTCAACTGAGATGCAGATGTACAGAACCTGGTTAGTCCACCTTCAGAGAGGGAGTCGATCTTGGGGTCCTGCGAACTTGTATGACAAGAAAGAGTATCAATACATGTATAGAAACTAAATGACCACTTACCTATTACACAGCTGCATACGAACAGTCACCCTCATACAGTTACAGATCGACAGAAAGTCATCCAGCCAGCCAAAGTTGTAAATGAAGATGAAGATGTAAAGAACCTTGTTAATCCACCTTCAGAGAGGGAGTTGATCTTGGGGTCCTGCGAACCTGTATGACAAGAAAGAGAGTCAATACATGTATAGAAACTGAATGATCACTTAGCTGTTACACAGGTTCTGTACACTCCTTCAGAGAAGGAGTCGATCTTGGGGTCCTGCGAACCTGTATGACAAGAAAGAGAGTCAATACATGTATAGAAACTGAATGATCACTTACCTGTTACACAACTGTATGCGAACAGTCAGCCTCATACAGTTACAGATCGACTGAAAGTCAGCCTGCCAGCCACAGTTGTCAACTGAGATGCAGATGTACAGAACCTTGTTAATCCACCTTCAGAGAGGGAGTCGATCTTGGCGTCCTGTGAACCTGTATGAGAAGAAAGAGAGTCAATACATGTATAGAAACTGAATGATCACTTACCTGTTACACAGCTGCATACGAACAGTCAGCCTCATACTGTTGCAGATCATCAGAACATCAGCCAACCAATGTTCCAGATCGAGATGCAGACAACCACATACATTTGCAGAAGGCAAGTCCCTTGTTATGTGCATCCAGCTTCAAAGTGAGCCAGTCGTGAGGTCCTGTGAACCTGTATGACAAGAAAGAGATTCAATACATGTAAAAAAACAGAATGATCACTTACCTGTTACACAGCTGCATACGAACAGTCACCCTCATACAGTTGCAGATTGACAGAAAGTCAGCCAGCCAGCCGTAGTTGTAAATGAAGATGCAGATGTACAGAACCTTGTTAATCCACCTTCAGAAAGGGTGTCGATCTTGGGGTCCTGCGAACCTGTATGACAAGAAAGAGTGTCAATACATGTATAGAAACTCAATGATCACTTACCTGTTACACAGTTGCATACAAACAGTCACCCTCATACAGTTGAAGATCAACAGAAAGTCTGCCAGCCAGCGATAGTTGTCAACTGAGATGCAGATGTACAGAACCTAGTTAATCCACCTTCAGAGAGGGAGTCGATCTTGGTGTCCTGAGAACCTGTATGAGAAGAGAGTCAATACATGTATAGAAACTGAATGATCACTTACCTGTTACACAGCTGCATACGAACATTCAGCCTCCTACTGTTGCAGATCATCAGAACATCTGCCAGCCAATGTTCCAGATGGAGATGCAGACAACCACATACATTTGCAGAAGGCAAGTCCCTTGTTGTGTGCATCCAGCTTCAAAGTGAGCCAGTCGTGAGGTCCTGCGAACCTGTATGACAAGAAAGAGAGTCAATACATGTATAGAAACTGAATGATCACTTACTTGTTACACAACTGTATGCGAACAGTCACCCTCATACAGTTGCAGATCAAAAGAAAGTCAGCCAGCCAGCCATAGTTGTCAACTGAGATGCAGATGTAACGAAACTTGTTAATCCACCTTCAGAGAGGGAGTCGATATTGGGGTCCGGCAAACCTGTATGACAGGAAAGAGAGTCAATTCATGTATAGAATCTGAAAGATCACTTACCTGTTACACAGCTGTATGCGATCAGTCAGCCTAATACAGTTGCAGAACGACAGAAAGTCACCCAGCCAGCCATAGTTGTGAACTGAGATGCAGATGTACAGAACCTTGGTAATCCACCTTCAGAGAGGGAGTCGATCTTGGGGTCCTGTGAAACTGTATAACAAGAAAGAGAGTCAATACATGTATAGAAACTGAATGATCACTTACCTGTTAAAAAGCTGCATACCAACAGTTAGCCTCCTACTGTTGCAGATCATCAGAACATCAGCCAGCCAATGTTCCAGATGGAGATGCAGACAACCACATACATCTGCAGAAGGCAAGTCCCTGGTTGTGTGCATCCAGCTTCAAAGTGAGCCAGTCGTGAGGTCCTGCGAACCTGTATGACAAGAAATAGAGTCAATACATGTATAGAAACTGAATGATCACTTACCTGTTACACAGCTGCATACGAAAAGTCACCCTCATGCAGTTGCAGATCGACAGAAAGTCAGCCAACCACCCATAGTTGTGAACTGAGATGCAGATGTACAGAACCTTGTTAATCCACCTTCAGAGAGGGAGTCGATCTTGGGGTCCTGCGAACCTGTATGACAAAAAAGAGTGTCAATACATGTATAGAAACTGAATGATCACTTACCTGTTACAAAGATGCATACGAACATTCAGCCTCCTACTGTTGCAGATAATCAGAACATCAGCCAGCCAATGTTCCAGATGGAGATGCAGACAACCACATACATTTGCAGAAGGCAAGTCCCTTGTTGTGTGCATCCAGCTTCAAAGTGAGCTAGTCGTGAGGTCCTGTGAACCTGTATGACAAGAAAGAGAGTCAATACATGTATAAAAACAGAATGATCACTTACCTGTTACACAGCTGCATACGAACAGTCACCCTCATACAGTTGCAGATTGATAGAAAGTCAGCCAACCAACCATAGTTGTAAATGAAGATGAAGATGTAAAGAACCTTGTTAATCCACCTTCAGAGAGGGAGTTGATCTTGGGGTCCTGCGAACCTGTATGACAAGAAAGAGTATCAATACATGTATAGAAACTAAATGACCACTTACCTTTTACACAGCTGCATACGAACAGTCACCCTCATACAGTTGCAGATCGACAGAAAGTCAGCCAACCAGCCATAGTTGTCAACTGAGATGCAGATGTGCAGAACCTTGTTAATCCACCTTCAGAGAGGGAGTCGATCTTGGGGTCCTGCGAACCTGTATGACAAAAAAGAGTGTCAATACATGTATAGAAACTGAATGATCACTTACCTGTTACACAGATGCATACGAACATTCAGCCTCCTACTGTTGCAGATAATCAGAACATCAGCCAGCCAATGTTCCAGATGGAGATGCAGACAACCACATACATTTGCAGAAGGCAAGTCCCTTGTTGTGTGCATCCAGCTTCAAAGTGAGCTAGTCGTGAGGTCCTGTGAACCTGTATGACAAGAAAGAGAGTCAATACATGTATAAAAACAGAATGATCACTTACCTGTTACACAGCTGCATACGAACAGTCACCCTCATACAGTTGCAGATTGATAGAAAGTCAGCCAACCAACCATAGTTGTAAATGAAGATGAAGATGTAAAGAACCTTGTTAATCCACCTTCAGAGAGGGAGTTGATCTTGGGGTCCTGCGAACCTGTATGACAAGAAAGAGAGTCAATACATGTATAGAAACTGAATGATCACTTAGCTGTTACACAGGTTCTGTACACTCCTTCAGAGAAGGAGTCGATCTTGGGGTCCTGCGAACCTGTATGACAAGAAAGAAAGTCAATACGTGTATAGAAACTGAATGATCACTTACCTGTTACACAACTGTATGCGAACAGTCAGCCTCATACAGTTACAGATCGACTGAAAGTCAGCCTGCCAGCCATAGTTGGAAACGAAGATGCAGATGTAAAGAACCTTGTTAGTCCACCTTCAGAAAGGGATTCGATCTTGGAGTCCGGCGAACATGTATGACAAGAAAGAGAGTCAATACATGTATAGAAACTGAATGATCACTTACCTGTTACACAGATGCATACGAACAGTCAGCCTCCTACTGTTGCAGATCTTTAGAACATCAGCCAGCCAATGTTCCAGATGGAGATGCAGACAACCACATACATTTGCAGAAGGCAAGTCTCTTGTTGTGTGCATCCAGCTTTAAAGTGAGCCAGTCGTGAGGTGCTGTTAACCTGTATGACAAGAAAGAGAGTCAATACATGTATAGAAACTGAATGATCACTTACCTGTTACACAGCTGCATACGAACAGTCACCCTCATACAGTTGCACATCGACAGAAAGTCAGCCAGCCAGCCATAGTTGTCAACAGAGATGCAGATGTACAGAACCTTGTTAATCCACCTTCAGAAAGGGAGTCGATCTTGGGGTCCTGTGAACCTGTATGACAAGAAAGAGAGTCAATACATGTATAGAAACTGAATGATCACTTACTTGTTACACAACTGTATGCGAACAGTCAGCCTCATACAGTTACAGATTGACTGAAAGTCAGCCAGCCAGCCATAGTTGGAAACAAAGATGCAGATTGAAAGAACCTTGTTAGTCCACCTTCAGAAAGGGATTCGATCTTGGGGTCCAGCGAACCTGTATGACAAGACAGAGAGTCAATACATGTATAGAAACTGAATGATCACTTAAAAGTTACACAGATGCATACAAAAGTCAGCCTCCTACTGTTGCAGATCATCAGAACATCAGCCAGCCAAATGTTCCAGATGGAGATGCAGACAACCACATACATTTGCAGAAGGCAAGTCCCTTGTTGTGTGCATCCAGCTTCAAAGTGAGCCAGTCGTGATGTCCTGTGAACCTGTATAACAAGAAAGTGAGTCCATACATTTATAGAAACTGAATGATCACTTACCTGTTACAAAGCTGCATTCGAACAGTCACCCTCATACAGTTGCAGATCGACAGAAAGTCAGCCAACCAGCCATAGTTGTCAACTGAGATGCAGATGTACAGAACCTGGTTAGTCCACCTTCAGAGAGGGAGTCGATCTTGGGGTCCTGCTAACCTGTATGAAAAGAAAGAGTATCATTACATGTATAGAAACTAAATGACCACTTACCTATTACACAGCTGCATACGAACAGTCACCCTCATACAGTTACAGATCGACAGAAAGTCATCCAGCCAGCCATAGTTGTAAATGAAGATGAAGATGTAAAGAACCTTGTTAATCCACCTTCAGAAAGGGAGTCGATCTTGGGGTCCTGCGAACCTGTATGACAAGAAAGAGAGTCAATACATGTATAGAAACTGAATGATCACTTACCTGTTACACAACTGTATGCGAACAGTCAGCCTCATACAGTTACAGATCGACTGAAAGTCAGCCTGCCAGCCACAGTTGTCAACTGAGATGCAGATGTACAGAACCTTGTTAATCCACCTTCAGAGAGGGAGTCGATCTTGGCGTCCTGTGAACCTGTATGAGAAGAAAGAGAGTCAATACATGTATAGAAACTGAATGATCACTTACCTGTTACACAGCTGCATACGAACAGTCAGCCTCATACTGTTGCAGATCATCAGAACATCAGCCAACCAATGTTCCAGATCGAGATGCAGACAACCACATACATTTGCAGAAGGCAAGTCCCTTGTTATGTGCATCCAGCTTCAAAGTGAGCCAGTCGTGAGGTCCTGTGAACCTGTATGACAAGAAAGAGATTCAATACATGTAAAAAAACAGAATGATCACTTACCTGTTACACAGCTGCATACGAACAGTCACCCTCATACAGTTGCAGATTGACAGAAAGTCAGCCAGCCAGCCGTAGTTGTAAATGAAGATGCAGATGTACAGAACCTTGTTAATCCACCTTCAGAAAGGGTGTCGATCTTGGGGTCCTGCGAACCTGTATGACAAGAAAGAGTGTCAATACATGTATAGAAACTCAATGATCACTTACCTGTTACACAGTTGCATACAAACAGTCAGCCTCCTACTGTTGCAGATCATCAGAACATCAGCCAGCCAATGTTCCAGATGGAGATGCAGACAACCACATACATTTGCAGAAGGAAAATCCCTTGTTGTGTGCATCCAGCTTCAAAGTGAGCCAGTCGTGAGGTCCTGTGAACCTGTATGACATGAAAGAGAGTCAATACATGTATAGAAACTGAATGATCACTTACCTCTTACACAACTGTATGCGAACAGTCAGCCTCATACAGTTACAGATCGACTGAAAGTCAGCCTGCCAGACATAGTTGGAAACGAAGATGCAGATGTAAAGAACCTTGTTAGTCCACCTTCAGAGAGGGAGTTGATTTTGGGGTCCTGCGAACCTGTTTGACAAAAAAGAGAATCAATACATGAATATAAATTGCAAGATTACTTACCTGTTACACAACTGTATGCAAACAGTCAGCCTGATACAGTTGCAGATGAATGGAAAGCCAGCAAGCCAGCCATAGTTGTAAGATGAGATGCAGATGTACAGAACCTTGCAAATCCACCTTCAGAGAGGGAGTCGATCTTGGCGTCCTGTGAACCTGTAAGACAAGGAACAGAGTCAATACATGTATAGAAACTGAATGATCACTTACCTGTTACACAGCTGCATACGAACAGTCACCCTCATTCAGTTGCAGATCGACAGAAAGTCAGCCAACCAGCAATAGTTGTCAACTGAGATGCAGATGTACAGAACCTTGTTAATCCACCTTCAGAGAGGGAGTCGATCTTGGGGTCCTGCGATCCTGTATGACAAGAAAGAGAGTCAATACATGTATAGAAACTGAATGATCACTTACCTGTTACACAGCTGCATACGAACAGTCACCCTCATACAGTTGCACATCGACAGAAAGTCAGCCAGCCAGCCATAGTTGTCAACAGAGATGCAGATGTACAGAACCTTGTTAATCCACCTTCAGAAACGGATTCGATTTTGGGGTCCTGTGAACCTGTATGACAAGAAAGAGAGTCAATACATGTATAGAAACTGAATAATCAGTTAGCTGTTACACAGGTTCTGTAGACTCCTTCAGAGAAGGAGTCGATCTTGGGGTCCTGCGAACCTGTATGACAAGAAAGAGAGTCAATACATGTATAGAAACTGAATGATCACTTACCTGTTACACAGCTGCATACGAACAGTCAGCCTCCTACTGTTGGAGATCATCAGAACATCAGCCAGCCAATGTTCCAGATGGAGAGGCAGACAACCACATACATTTGCAGAAGGCAAGTCCCTTGTTGTGTGCATCCAGCTTCAAAGTGAGCCAGTCATGAGGTCCTGTGAACCTGGATGACAAGAAAGAGAGTCAATACATGTATAGAAACTGAATGATCACTTACCTGTTACACAGCTGCATACGAACAGTCACCCTCATAAAGTTGCAGATCGACAGAAAGTCAGCCAACCAGCAATAGTTATCAACTGAGATGCAGATGTACAGAACCTTGTTAATCCACCTTCAGAGAGGGAGTTGATTTTGGGGTCCTGCGATCCTGTATGACAAGAAAGAGAGTCAATACATGTATAGAAACTGAGTGATCACTTACCTGTTACACAACTGTATGCGAAGAGTCAGCCTCATACAGTTACAGATTGACTGAAAGTCAGCTAGCCAGCCATAGTGGTAAAATGAGATGCAGATGTGCAGAACCTTGTAAATCCACCTTCAGAAAGGGATTCGATCTTGGCGTCCTCTGAACCTGTATGACAAGAAAGAGAGTCAATACATGTATAGAAACTGAATAATCAGTTAGCTGTTACACAGGTTCTGTAGACTCCTTCAGAGAAGGAGTCGATCTTGGGGTCCTGCGAACCTGTATGACAAGAAAGAGAGTCAATACATGTATAGAAACTGAATGATCACTTACCTGTTACACAGCTGCATACGAACAGTCACCCTCATACAGTTGCACATCGACAGAAAGTCAGCCAGCCAGCCATAGTTGTCAACAGAGATGCAGATGTACAGAACCTTGTCAATCCACCTTCAGAAAGGGAGTCGATCTAGGGGGCCTGTGAACCTGTATGAGAAGAAAGAGAGTCAATACATGTATAGAAACTGAATAATCAGTTAGCTGTTACACAGGTTCTGTACACTCCTTCAGAGAAGGAGTCGATTTTGGGGTCCTGCGAACCTGTATGACAAGAAAGAGAGTCAATACATGTATAGAAACTGAATGATCACTTACCTGTTACACAGCTGCATACGAACAGTCAGCCTCCTACTGTTGCAGATCATCAGAACATCAGCCAGCCAATGTTCCAGATGGAGAGGCAGACAACCACATACATTTGCAGAAGGCAAGTCCCTTGTTGTGTGCATCCAGCTTCAAAGTGAGCCAGTCATGAGGTCCTGTGAACCTGTATGACAAGAAAGAGAGTCAATACATGTATAGAAACTGAATGATCACTTACCTGTTACACAGCTGCATACGATCAGTCACCCTCATACAGTTGAAGATCAAAAGAAAGTCTGCCAGCCAGCGATAGTTGTCAACTGAGATGCAGATGTACAGAACCTTGTTAATCCACCTTCAGAGAGGGAGTTGATCTTGGCGTCCTGTGAAACTGTATGACAAGAAAGAGAGTCAATACATGTACAGAAACTGAATGATCACTTACCTGTTACACAGATGCATACGAACAGTCACCCTCATACAGTTGCAGATCGACAGAAAGTCAGCCAGCCAGCCATAGTTGTAAACTGAGATGCAGATGTACAGAACCTTGATAATCCACCTTCAGAGAGGGAGTCGATCTTGGGGTCCTGTGAAACTGTATGACAAGAAAGAGAGTCAATACATGTATAGAAACTGAATGATCACTTACCTGTTAAAAAGCTGCATACCAACAGTTAGCCTCCTACTGTTGCAGATCATCAGAACATAAGCCAGCCAATGTTCCAGATGGAGATGCAGACAACCACATACATCTGCAGAAGGCAAGTCCCTGGTTGTGTGCATCCAGCTTCAAAGTGAGCCAGTCATGAGGTCCTGCGAACCTGTATGACAAGAAAGAGAGTCAATACATGTATAGAAACTGAATGATCACTTACCTGTTACACAGCTGCATACGAACATTCAGCCTCCTACTGTTGCAGATAATCAGAACATCAGCCAGCCAATGTTCCAGATGGAGATGCAGACAACCACATACATTTGCAGAAGGCAAGTCCCTTGTTGTGTGCATCCAGCTTCAAAGTGAGCTAGTCGTGAGGTCCTTTGAACCTGTATGACAAGAAAGAGAGTCAATACATATATAAAAACAGAATGATCACTTACCTGTTACACAGCTGCATACGAAAAGTCACCCTCATACAGTTGCAGATTGATAGAAAGTCAGCCAACCAACCATAGTTGTAAATGAAGATGAAGATGTAAAGAACCTTGTTAATCCACCTTCAGAGAGGGAGTTGATCTTGGGGTCCTGCGAACCTGTATGACAAGAAAGAGTATCAATACATGTATAGAAACTAAATGACCACTTACCTTTTACACAGCTGCATACGAACAGTCACCCTCATACAGTTGCAGATCAACAGAAAGTCAGCCAACCAGCCATAGTTGTCAACTGAGATGCAGATGTGCAGAACCTTGTTAATCCACCTTCAGAGAGGGAGTCGATCTTGGGGTCCTGCGAACCTGTATGACAAAAAAGAGTGTCAATACATGTATAGAAACTGAATGATCACTTACCTGTTACACAGATGCATACGAACATTCAGCCTCCTACTGTTGCAGATAATCAGAACATCAGCCAGCCAATGTTCCAGATGGAGATGCAGACAACCACATACATTTGCAGAAGGCAAGTCCCTTGTTGTGTGCATCCAGCTTCAAAGTGAGCTAGTCGTGAGGTCCTGTGAACCTGTATGACAAGAAAGAGAGTCAATACATGTATAAAAACAGAATGATCACTTACCTGTTACACAGCTGCATACGAACAGTCACCCTCATACAGTTGCAGATTGATAGAAAGTCAGCCAACCAACCATAGTTGTAAATGAAGATGAAGATGTAAAGAACCTTGTTAATCCACCTTCAGAGAGGGAGTTGATCTTGGGGTCCTGCGAACCTGTATGACAAGAAAGAGAGTCAATACATGTATAGAAACTGAATGATCACTTAGCTGTTACACAGGTTCTGTACACTCCTTCAGAGAAGGAGTCGATCTTGGGGTCCTGCGAACCTGTATGACAAGAAAGAGAGTCAATACATGTATAGAAACTGAATGATCACTTACCTGTTACACAACTGTATGCGAACAGTCAGCCTCATACAGTTACAGATCGACTGAAAGTCAGCCAGCCAGCCATAGTTGGAAACGAAGATGCAGATTTAAAGAACCTTGTTAGTCCATCTTCAGAAAGGGATTCGATCTTGGGGTCCAGCGAACCTGTATGACAAGACAGAGAGTCAATACATGTATAGAAACTGAATGATCACTTACCAGTTACACAGATGCATACGAAAAGTCAGCCTCCTACTGTTCCAGATCATCAGAACATCAGCCAGCCAAATGTTCCAGATGGAGATGCAGACAACCACATACATTTGCAGAAGGCAAGTCCCTTGTTGTGTGCATCCAGCTTCAAAGTGAGCCAGTCGTGAAGTCCTGTGAACCTATATAACAAGAAAGTGAGTCCATACATTTATAGAAACTGAATGATCACTTACCTGTTACAAAGCTGCATTCGAACAGTCACCCTCATACAGTTGCAGATCGACAGAAAGTCAGCCAACCAGCCATAGTTGTCAACTGAGATGCAGATGTACAGAACCTGGTTAGTCCACCTTCAGAGAGGGAGTCGATCTTGGGGTCCTGCGAACTTGTATGACAAGAAAGAGTATCAATACATGTATAGAAACTAAATGACCACTTACCTATTACACAGCTGCATACGAACAGTCACCCTCATACAGTTACAGATCGACAGAAAGTCATCCAGCCAGCCAAAGTTGTAAATGAAGATGAAGATGTAAAGAACCTTGTTAATCCACCTTCAGAGAGGGAGTTGATCTTGGGGTCCTGCGAACCTGTATGACAAGAAAGAGAGTCAATACATGTATAGAAACTGAATGATCACTTAGCTGTTACACAGGTTCTGTACACTCCTTCAGAGAAGGAGTCGATCTTGGGGTCCTGCGAACCTGTATGACAAGAAAGAGAGTCAATACATGTATAGAAACTGAATGATCACTTACCTGTTACACAACTGTATGCGAACAGTCAGCCTCATACAGTTACAGATCGACTGAAAGTCAGCCTGCCAGCCACAGTTGTCAACTGAGATGCAGATGTACAGAACCTTGTTAATCCACCTTCAGAGAGGGAGTCGATCTTGGCGTCCTGTGAACCTGTATGAGAAGAAAGAGAGTCAATACATGTATAGAAACTGAATGATCACTTACCTGTTACACAGCTGCATACGAACAGTCAGCCTCATACTGTTGCAGATCATCAGAACATCAGCCAACCAATGTTCCAGATCGAGATGCAGACAACCACATACATTTGCAGAAGGCAAGTCCCTTGTTATGTGCATCCAGCTTCAAAGTGAGCCAGTCGTGAGGTCCTGTGAACCTGTATGACAAGAAAGAGATTCAATACATGTAAAAAAACAGAATGATCACTTACCTGTTACACAGCTGCATACGAACAGTCACCCTCATACAGTTGCAGATTGACAGAAAGTCAGCCAGCCAGCCGTAGTTGTAAATGAAGATGCAGATGTACAGAACCTTGTTAATCCACCTTCAGAAAGGGTGTCGATCTTGGGGTCCTGCGAACCTGTATGACAAGAAAGAGTGTCAATACATGTATAGAAACTCAATGATCACTTACCTGTTACACAGTTGCATACAAACAGTCACCCTCATACAGTTGAAGATCAACAGAAAGTCTGCCAGCCAGCGATAGTTGTCAACTGAGATGCAGATGTACAGAACCTAGTTAATCCACCTTCAGAGAGGGAGTCGATCTTGGTGTCCTGAGAACCTGTATGAGAAGAAAGAGAGTCAATACATGTATAGAAACTGAATGATCACTTACCTGTTACACAGCTGCATACGAACAGTCAGCCTCCTACTGTTGCAGATCATCAGAACATCTGCCAGCCAATGTTCCAGATGGAGATGCAGACAACCACATACATTTGCAGAAGGCAAGTCCCTTGTTGTGTGCATCCAGCTTCAAAGTGAGCCAGTCGTGAGGTCCTGCGAACCTGTATGACAAGAAAGAGAGTCAATACATGTATAGAAACTGAATGATCACTTACCTGTTACAAAGCTGCATTCGAACAGTCACCCTCATACAGTTGCAGATCGACAGAAAGTCAGCCAACCAGCCATAGTTGTCAACTGAGATGCAGATGTACAGAACCTGGTTAGTCCACCTTCAGAGAGGGAGTCGATCTTGGGGTCCTGCGAACTTGTATGACAAGAAAGAGTATCAATACATGTATAGAAACTAAATGACCACTTACCTATTACACAGCTGCATACGAACAGTCACCCTCATACAGTTACAGATCGACAGAAAGTCATCCAGCCAGCCAAAGTTGTAAATGAAGATGAAGATGTAAAGAACCTTGTTAATCCACCTTCAGAGAGGGAGTTGATCTTGGGGTCCTGCGAACCTGTATGACAAGAAAGAGAGTCAATACATGTATAGAAACTGAATGATCACTTAGCTGTTACACAGGTTCTGTACACTCCTTCAGAGAAGGAGTCGATCTTGGGGTCCTGCGAACCTGTATGACAAGAAAGAGAGTCAATACATGTATAGAAACTGAATGATCACTTACCTGTTACACAACTGTATGCGAACAGTCAGCCTCATACAGTTACAGATCGACTGAAAGTCAGCCTGCCAGCCACAGTTGTCAACTGAGATGCAGATGTACAGAACCTTGTTAATCCACCTTCAGAGAGGGAGTCGATCTTGGCGTCCTGTGAACCTGTATGAGAAGAAAGAGAGTCAATACATGTATAGAAACTGAATGATCACTTACCTGTTACACAGCTGCATACGAACAGTCAGCCTCATACTGTTGCAGATCATCAGAACATCAGCCAACCAATGTTCCAGATCGAGATGCAGACAACCACATACATTTGCAGAAGGCAAGTCCCTTGTTATGTGCATCCAGCTTCAAAGTGAGCCAGTCGTGAGGTCCTGTGAACCTGTATGACAAGAAAGAGATTCAATACATGTAAAAAAACAGAATGATCACTTACCTGTTACACAGCTGCATACGAACAGTCACCCTCATACAGTTGCAGATTGACAGAAAGTCAGCCAGCCAGCCGTAGTTGTAAATGAAGATGCAGATGTACAGAACCTTGTTAATCCACCTTCAGAAAGGGTGTCGATCTTGGGGTCCTGCGAACCTGTATGACAAGAAAGAGTGTCAATACATGTATAGAAACTCAATGATCACTTACCTGTTACACAGTTGCATACAAACAGTCACCCTCATACAGTTGAAGATCAACAGAAAGTCTGCCAGCCAGCGATAGTTGTCAACTGAGATGCAGATGTACAGAACCTAGTTAATCCACCTTCAGAGAGGGAGTCGATCTTGGTGTCCTGAGAACCTGTATGAGAAGAAAGAGAGTCAATACATGTATAGAAACTGAATGATCACTTACCTGTTACACAGCTGCATACGAACAGTCAGCCTCCTACTGTTGCAGATCATCAGAACATCTGCCAGCCAATGTTCCAGATGGAGATGCAGACAACCACATACATTTGCAGAAGGCAAGTCCCTTGTTGTGTGCATCCAGCTTCAAAGTGAGCCAGTCGTGAGGTCCTGCGAACCTGTATGACAAGAAAGAGAGTCAATACATGTATAGAAACTGAATGATCACTTACTTGTTACACAACTGTATGCGAACAGTCACCCTCATACAGTTGCAGATCAAAAGAAAGTCAGCCAGCCAGCCATAGTTGTCAACTGAGATGCAGATGTAACGAAACTTGTTAATCCACCTTCAGAGAGGGAGTCGATATTGGGGTCCGGCAAACCTGTATGACAGGAAAGAGAGTCAATTCATGTATAGAATCTGAAAGATCACTTACCTGTTACACAGCTGTATGCGATCAGTCAGCCTAATACAGTTGCAGAACGACAGAAAGTCACCCAGCCAGCCATAGTTGTGAACTGAGATGCAGATGTACAGAACCTTGGTAATCCACCTTCAGAGAGGGAGTCGATCTTGGGGTCCTGTGAAACTGTATAACAAGAAAGAGAGTCAATACATGTATAGAAACTGAATGATCACTTACCTGTTAAAAAGCTGCATACCAACAGTTAGCCTCCTACTGTTGCAGATCATCAGAACATCAGCCAGCCAATGTTCCAGATGGAGATGCAGACAACCACATACATCTGCAGAAGGCAAGTCCCTGGTTGTGTGCATCCAGCTTCAAAGTGAGCCAGTCGTGAGGTCCTGCGAACCTGTATGACAAGAAATAGAGTCAATACATGTATAGAAACTGAATGATCACTTACCTGTTACACAGCTGCATACGAAAAGTCACCCTCATGCAGTTGCAGATCGACAGAAAGTCAGCCAACCACCCATAGTTGTGAACTGAGATGCAGATGTACAGAACCTTGTTAATCCACCTTCAGAGAGGGAGTCGATCTTGGGGTCCTGCGAACCTGTATGACAAAAAAGAGTGTCAATACATGTATAGAAACTGAATGATCACTTACCTGTTACAAAGATGCATACGAACATTCAGCCTCCTACTGTTGCAGATAATCAGAACATCAGCCAGCCAATGTTCCAGATGGAGATGCAGACAACCACATACATTTGCAGAAGGCAAGTCCCTTGTTGTGTGCATCCAGCTTCAAAGTGAGCTAGTCGTGAGGTCCTGTGAACCTGTATGACAAGAAAGAGAGTCAATACATGTATAAAAACAGAATGATCACTTACCTGTTACACAGCTGCATACGAACAGTCACCCTCATACAGTTGCAGATTGATAGAAAGTCAGCCAACCAACCATAGTTGTAAATGAAGATGAAGATGTAAAGAACCTTGTTAATCCACCTTCAGAGAGGGAGTTGATCTTGGGGTCCTGCGAACCTGTATGACAAGAAAGAGTATCAATACATGTATAGAAACTAAATGACCACTTACCTTTTACACAGCTGCATACGAACAGTCACCCTCATACAGTTGCAGATCGACAGAAAGTCAGCCAACCAGCCATAGTTGTCAACTGAGATGCAGATGTGCAGAACCTTGTTAATCCACCTTCAGAGAGGGAGTCGATCTTGGGGTCCTGCGAACCTGTATGACAAAAAAGAGTGTCAATACATGTATAGAAACTGAATGATCACTTACCTGTTACACAGATGCATACGAACATTCAGCCTCCTACTGTTGCAGATAATCAGAACATCAGCCAGCCAATGTTCCAGATGGAGATGCAGACAACCACATACATTTGCAGAAGGCAAGTCCCTTGTTGTGTGCATCCAGCTTCAAAGTGAGCTAGTCGTGAGGTCCTGTGAACCTGTATGACAAGAAAGAGAGTCAATACATGTATAAAAACAGAATGATCACTTACCTGTTACACAGCTGCATACGAACAGTCACCCTCATACAGTTGCAGATTGATAGAAAGTCAGCCAACCAACCATAGTTGTAAATGAAGATGAAGATGTAAAGAACCTTGTTAATCCACCTTCAGAGAGGGAGTTGATCTTGGGGTCCTGCGAACCTGTATGACAAGAAAGAGAGTCAATACATGTATAGAAACTGAATGATCACTTAGCTGTTACACAGGTTCTGTACACTCCTTCAGAGAAGGAGTCGATCTTGGGGTCCTGCGAACCTGTATGACAAGAAAGAAAGTCAATACGTGTATAGAAACTGAATGATCACTTACCTGTTACACAACTGTATGCGAACAGTCAGCCTCATACAGTTACAGATCGACTGAAAGTCAGCCTGCCAGCCATAGTTGGAAACGAAGATGCAGATGTAAAGAACCTTGTTAGTCCACCTTCAGAAAGGGATTCGATCTTGGAGTCCGGCGAACATGTATGACAAGAAAGAGAGTCAATACATGTATAGAAACTGAATGATCACTTACCTGTTACACAGATGCATACGAACAGTCAGCCTCCTACTGTTGCAGATCTTTAGAACATCAGCCAGCCAATGTTCCAGATGGAGATGCAGACAACCACATACATTTGCAGAAGGCAAGTCTCTTGTTGTGTGCATCCAGCTTTAAAGTGAGCCAGTCGTGAGGTGCTGTTAACCTGTATGACAAGAAAGAGAGTCAATACATGTATAGAAACTGAATGATCACTTACCTGTTACACAGCTGCATACGAACAGTCACCCTCATACAGTTGCACATCGACAGAAAGTCAGCCAGCCAGCCATAGTTGTCAACAGAGATGCAGATGTACAGAACCTTGTTAATCCACCTTCAGAAAGGGAGTCGATCTTGGGGTCCTGTGAACCTGTATGACAAGAAAGAGAGTCAATACATGTATAGAAACTGAATGATCACTTACTTGTTACACAACTGTATGCGAACAGTCAGCCTCATACAGTTACAGATTGACTGAAAGTCAGCCAGCCAGCCATAGTTGGAAACAAAGATGCAGATTGAAAGAACCTTGTTAGTCCACCTTCAGAAAGGGATTCGATCTTGGGGTCCAGCGAACCTGTATGACAAGACAGAGAGTCAATACATGTATAGAATCTGAATGATCACTTAAAAGTTACACAGATGCATACAAAAGTCAGCCTCCTACTGTTGCAGATCATCAGAACATCAGCCAGCCAAATGTTCCAGATGGAGATGCAGACAACCACATACATTTGCAGAAGGCAAGTCCCTTGTTGTGTGCATCCAGCTTCAAAGTGAGCCAGTCGTGATGTCCTGTGAACCTGTATAACAAGAAAGTGAGTCCATACATTTATAGAAACTGAATGATCACTTACCTGTTACAAAGCTGCATTCGAACAGTCACCCTCATACAGTTGCAGATCGACAGAAAGTCAGCCAACCAGCCATAGTTGTCAACTGAGATGCAGATGTACAGAACCTGGTTAGTCCACCTTCAGAGAGGGAGTCGATCTTGGGGTCCTGCGAACCTGTATGAAAAGAAAGAGTATCATTACATGTATAGAAACTAAATGACCACTTACCTATTACACAGCTGCATACGAACAGTCACCCTCATACAGTTACAGATCGACAGAAAGTCATCCAGCCAGCCATAGTTGTAAATGAAGATGAAGATGTAAAGAACCTTGTTAATCCACCTTCAGAAAGGGAGTCGATCTTGGGGTCCTGCGAACCTGTATGACAAGAAAGAGAGTCAATACATGTATAGAAACTGAATGATCACTTACCTGTTACACAACTGTATGCGAACAGTCAGCCTCATACAGTTACAGATCGACTGAAAGTCAGCCTGCCAGCCACAGTTGTCAACTGAGATGCAGATGTACAGAACCTTGTTAATCCACCTTCAGAGAGGGAGTCGATCTTGGCGTCCTGTGAACCTGTATGAGAAGAAAGAGAGTCAATACATGTATAGAAACTGAATGATCACTTACCTGTTACACAGCTGCATACGAACAGTCAGCCTCATACTGTTGCAGATCATCAGAACATCAGCCAACCAATGTTCCAGATCGAGATGCAGACAACCACATACATTTGCAGAAGGCAAGTCCCTTGTTATGTGCATCCAGCTTCAAAGTGAGCCAGTCGTGAGGTCCTGTGAACCTGTATGACAAGAAAGAGATTCAATACATGTAAAAAAACAGAATGATCACTTACCTTTTACACAGCTGCATACGAACAGTCACCCTCATACAGTTGCAGATTGACAGAAAGTCAGCCAGCCAGCCGTAGTTGTAAATGAAGATGCAGATGTACAGAACCTTGTTAATCCACCTTCAGAAAGGGTGTCGATCTTGGGGTCCTGCGAACCTGTATGACAAGAAAGAGTGTCAATACATGTATAGAAAAACTCAATGATCACTTACCTGTTACACAGTTGCATACAAACAGTCACCCTCATACAGTTGCAGATCGACAGAAAGTCAGCCAGCCAGCCATAGTTGTAAATGAAGATGCAGATGTACAGAACCTTGTTAATCCACCTTCAGAGGGGGAGTCGATCTTGGGGTCCTGCGAACTTGTATGACAAGAAAGAGTGTCAATACATGTATAGAAACTGAATGATCACTTACCTATTACACAGCTGCATATGAACAGTAACCCTCATACAGTTACAGATCGACAGAAAGTCAGCCAACCACCCATAGTTGTGAACTGAGATGCAGATGTACAGAACCTTGTTAATCCACCTTCAGAAAGGGATTCGATCTTGGAGTCCGGTGAACCTGTATGACAAGAAAGAGAGTCAATACATGTATAGAAACTGAATGATCACTTACCTGTTACAGAGATGCATACGAACAGTCAGCCTCCTACTGTTGCAGATCTGTAGAACATCAGCCAGCCAATGTTCCAGATGGAGATGCAGACAACCACATACATTTGCAGAAGGCAAGTCTCTTGTTGTGTGCATCCAGCTTTAAAGTGAGCCAGTCGTGAGGTGCTGTTAACCTGTATGACAAGAAAGAGAGTCAATACATGTATAGAAACTGAATGATCACTTACCTGTTACACAGCTGCATACGAACAGTCACCCTCATACAGTTGCACATCGACAGAAAGTCAGCCAGCCAGCCATAGTTGTCAAAAGAGATGCAGATGTACAGAACCTTGTTAATCCACCTTCAGAAAGGGAGTCGATCTTGGGGTCCTGTGAACCTGTATGACAAGAAAGAGAGTCAATACATGTATAGAAACTGAATGATCACTTACTTGTTACACAACTGTATGCGAACAGTCAGCCTCATACAGTTACAGATTGACTGAAAGTCAGCCAGCCAGCCATAGTTGGAAACGAAGATGCAGATTTAAAGAACCTTGTTAGTCCACCTTCAGAAACGGATTCGATCTTGGGGTCCAGCGAACCTGTATGACAAGACAGAGAGTCAATACATGTATAGAAACTGAATGATCACTTACCAGTTACACAGATGCATACGAACAGTCAGCCTCCTACTGTTGCAGATCATCAGAACATCAGCCATCCAAATGTTCCAGATGGAGATGCAGACAACCACATACATTTGCAGAAGGCAAGTCCCTTGTTGTGTGCATCCAGCTTCAATGTGAGCCAGTCGTGATGTCCTGTGAACCTGTATAACAAGAAAGTGAGTCCATACATTTATAGAAACTGAATGATCACTTACCTGTTACAAAGCTGCATTCGAACAGTCACCCTCATACAGTTGCAGATCGACAGAAAGTCAGCCAACCAGCCATAGTTGTCAACTGAGATGCAGATGTACAGAACCTTGTTAGTCCACCTTCAGAGAGGGAGTCGATCTTGGGGTCCTGCGAACCTGTATGACAAGAAAGAGTGTCAATACATGTATAGAAACTGAATGATCACTTACCTATTACACAGCTGCATATGAACAGTAACCCTCATACAGTTACAGATCGACAGAAAGTCAGCCAACCACCCATAGTTGTGAACTGAGATGCAGATGTACAGAACCTTGTTAATCCACCTTCAGAAAGGGATTCGATCTTGGAGTCCGGTGAACCTGTATGACAAGAAAGAGAGTCAATACATGTATAGAAACTGAATGATCACTTACCTGTTACAGAGATGCATACGAACAGTCAGCCTCCTACTGTTGCAGATCTGTAGAACATCAGCCAGCCAATGTTCCAGATGGAGATGCAGACAACCACATACATTTGCAGAAGGCAAGTCTCTTGTTGTGTGCATCCAGCTTTAAAGTGAGCCAGTCGTGAGGTGCTGTTAACCTGTATGACAAGAAAGAGAGTCAATACATGTATAGAAACTGAATGATCACTTACCTGTTACACAGCTGCATACGAACAGTCACCCTCATACAGTTGCACATCGACAGAAAGTCAGCCAGCCAGCCATAGTTGTCAAAAGAGATGCAGATGTACAGAACCTTGTTAATCCACCTTCAGAAAGGGAGTCGATCTTGGGGTCCTGTGAACCTGTATGACAAGAAAGAGAGTCAATACATGTATAGAAACTGAATGATCACTTACTTGTTACACAACTGTATGCGAACAGTCAGCCTCATACAGTTACAGATTGACTGAAAGTCAGCCAGCCAGCCATAGTTGGAAACGAAGATGCAGATTTAAAGAACCTTGTTAGTCCACCTTCAGAAACGGATTCAATCTTGGGGTCCAGCGAACCTGTATGACAAGACAGAGAGTCAATACATGTATAGAAACTGAATGATCACTTACCAGTTACACAGATGCATACGAACAGTCAGCCTCCTACTGTTGCAGATCATCAGAACATCAGCCATCCAAATGTTCCAGATGGAGATGCAGACAACCACATACATTTGCAGAAGGCAAGTCCCTTGTTGTGTGCATCCAGCTTCAAAGTGAGCCAGTCGTGATGTCCTGTGAACCTGTATAACAAGAAAGTGAGTCCATACATTTATAGAAACTGAATGATCACTTACCTGTTACAAAGCTGCATTCGAACAGTCACCCTCATACAGTTGCAGATCGACAGAAAGTCAGCCAACCAGCCATAGTTGTCAACTGAGATGCAGATGTACAGAACCTTGTTAATCCACCTTCAGAGAGGGAGTCGATCTTGGGGTCCTGCGAACCTGTATGACAAGAAAGAGTATCAATACATGTATAGAAACTAAATGACCACTTACCTATTACACAGCTGCATACGAACAGTCACCCTCATACAGTTACAGATCGACAGAAAGTCATCCAGCCAGCCATAGTTGTAAATGAAGATGAAGATGTAAAGAACCTTGTTAATCCAACTTCAGAGAGGGAGTTGATCTTGGGGTCCTGCGAACCTGTATGACAAGAAAGAGAGTCAATACATGTATAGAAACTGAATGATCACTTAGCTGTTACACAGGTTCTGTACACTCCTTCAGAGAAGGAGTCGATCTTGGGGTCCTGCGAACCTGTATGACAAGAAAGAGAGTCAATACATGTAAAGAAACTGAATGATCACTTACCTGTTACACAACTGTATGCGAACAGTCAGCCTAATACAGTTACAGATCGACTGAAAGTCAGCCTGCCAGCCACAGTTGTCAACTGAGATGCAGATGTACAGAACCTTGTTAATCCACCTTCAGAGAGGGAGTCGATCTTGGCGTCCTGTGAACCTGTATGAGAAGAAAGAGAGTCAATACATGTATAGAAACTGAATGATCACTTACCTGTTACACAGCTGCATACGAACAGTCAGCCTCCTACTGTTGCAGATCATCAGACCATCAGCCAACGAATGTTCCAGATCGAGATGCAGACAACCACATACATTTGCAGAAGGCAAGTCCCTTGTTATGTGCATCCAGCTTCAAAGTGAGCCAGTCGTGAGGTCCTGTGAACCTGTATGACAAGAAAGAGATTCAATACATGTAAAAAAACAGAATGATCACTTACCTGTTACACAGCTGCATACGAACAGTCACCCTCATACAGTTGCAGATTGACAGAAAGTCAGCCAGCCAGCCGTAGTTGTAAATGAAGATGCAGATGTACAGAACCTTGTTAATCCACCTTCAGAGAGGGAGTCGATCTTGGGGTCCTGCGAACCTGTATGACAAGAAAGAGTGTCAATACATGTATAGAAACTGAATGATCACTTACCTATTACACAGCTGCATATGAACAGTAACCCTCATACAGTTACAGATCGACAGAAAGTCAGCCAGCCAGCCATAGTTGTAAACGAAGATGCAGTTGTACAGAACCTTGTTAGTCCACCTTCAGAGAGGGAGTCGATCTTGGGGTCCTGCGAACCTCTATGACAAGAAAGAGAGTCAATACATGTATAGAAACTGAATGATCACTTACCTGTTACACAGCTGCATGTGAACAGTCACCCTCATACAGTTGCAGGTCGACAGAAAGTCAGCCAGCCAGCCATATTTGTCAACTGAGATGCGGATATACAGAACCTTGTTAATCCACCTTCAGAGAGGGAGTCGATATTGGGGTCCTGCGCACCTGTATGACAAGAGAGTCAATACATGTATAGAAACTGAATGATCACTTACCTGTTACACAGCTGCATACGAACAGTCAGCCTAATACAGTTGCAGATGAATGGAAAGCCAGCCAGCCAGCCATAGTTGTAAAATGAGATGCAGATGTACAGAACCTTGTTAATCCACCTTCAGAGAGGGAGTCGATCTTGGCATCCTGCGAACCTGTATGACAAGAAAGAGAGTCAATACATGTATAGAAACTGAAAGATCACTTACCTGTTACACAGGTTCTGTACACTCCTTCAGAGAAGGAGTCGATCTTGGGGTCCTGCGAACCTGTATGACAAGAAAGAGAGACAATACATCTATAGAAATTGAATGATCACTTTTCTGTTACACAGCTGCATACGAACAGTCACCCTCATATAGTTGAAGAACAACAGAAAGTCTGCCAGCCAGCGATAGTTGTCAACTGAGATGCAGATGTACAGAACCTTGTTAATCCACCTTCAGAGAGGGAGTCGATCTTGGCGTCCTGTGAACCTGTATGAGAAGAAAGAGAGTCAATTCATGTATAGAAACTGAATGATCACTTACCTGTTACACAGCTGCATACGAACAGTCACCCTCATACAGTTGCACATCGACAGAAAGTCAGCCAGCCAGCCATAGTTGTCAACAGAGATGCAGATGTACAGAACCTTGTTAATCCACCTTCAGAAAGGGAGTCGATCTTGGGGTCCTGTGAACCTGTATGACAAGAAAGAGAGTCAATACATGTATAGAAACTGAATGATCACTTACTTGTTACACAGCTGTATGCGAACAGTCACCCTCATACAGTTGCAGATCAAAAGAAAGTCAGCCAGCCAGCCATAGTTGTCAACTAAGATGCAGATGTAACGAAACTTGTTAATCCACCTTCAGAGAGGGAGTCGATATTGGGGTCCGGCAAACCTTTATGACAGGAAAGAGAGTCAATTCATGTATAGAATCTGAAAGATCACTTACCTGTTACACAGGTGTATGCGATCAGTCAGCCTAATACAGTTGCAGATCGACAGAAAGTCAGCCAGCCAGCCATAGTTGTAAACTGAGATGCAGATGTACAGAACCTTGGTAATCCACCTTCAGAGAGGGAGCCGATCTTGGGGTCCTGTGAAACTGTATAACAAGAAAGAGAGTCAATACATGTATAGAAACTCAATGATCACTTAAGTGTTACACAGTTGCATACAAACAGTCACCCTCATATAGTTGCAGATCGACAGAAAGTCAGCCAGCCAGCCATAGTTGTAAATGAAGATGCAGATGTACAGAACCTTGTTAATCCACCTTCAGAGGGGGAGTCGATCTTGGGGTCCTGCGAACTTGTATGACAAGAAAGAGTGTCAATACATGTATAGAAACTGAATGATCACTTACCTATTACACAGCTGCATATGAACAGTAACCCTCATACAGTTACAGATCGACAGAAAGTCAGCCAGCCAGCCATAGTTGTAAACGAAGATGCAGTTGTACAGAACCTTGTTAGTCCTCCTTCAGAGAGGGAGTCGATCTTGGGGTCCTGCGAACCTCTATGACAAGAAAGAGAGTCAATACATGTATAGAAACTGAATGATCACTTACCTGTTACACAGCTGCATGTGAACAGTCACCCTCATACAGTTGCAGGTCGACAGAAAGTCAGCCAGCCAGCCATATTTGTCAACTGAGATGCGGATATACAGAACCTTGTTAATCCACCTTTAGAGAGGGAGTCGATATTGGGGTCCTGCGCACCTGTATGACAAGAGAGTCAATACATGTATAGAAACTGAATGATCACTTACCTGTTAAAAAGCTGCATACCAACAGTTAGCCTCCTACTGTTGCAGATCATCAGAACATCAGCCAGCCAATGTTCCAGATGGAGATGCAGACAACCACATACATCTGCAGAAGGCAAGTCCCTGGTTGTGTGCATCCAGCTTCAAAGTGAGCCAGTCATGAGGTCCTGCGAACCTGTATGACAAGAAAGAGAGTCAATACATGTATAGAAACTGAATGATCACTTACCTGTTACACAGCTGCATACAAAAAGGCACCCTCATGCAGTTGCAGATCGACAGAAAGTCAGCCAACCACCCATAGTTGTGAACTGAGATGCAGATGTACAGAACCTTGTTAATCCACCTTCAGAGAGGGAGTCGATCTTGGGGTCCTGCGATCCTGTATGACAAGAAAGAGTGTCAATACATGTATAGAAACTGAATGATCACTTACCTGTTACACAGATGCATACGAACAGTCAGCCTCCTAATGTTGCAGATCATCAGAACATCAGCCAGCCAATGTTCCAGATGGAGATGCAGACAACCACATACATTTGCAGAAGGCAAGTCCCTTGTTGTGTGCATCCAGCTTCAAAGTGAGCTAGTCGTGAGGTCCTGTGAACCTGTATGACAAGAAAGAGAGTCAATACATGTATAAAAACAGAATGATCACTTACCTGTTACACAGCTGCATACGAACAGTCACCCTCATACAGTTGCAGATTGATAGAAAGTCAGCCAACCAGCCATAGTTGTAAATGAAGATGAAGATGTAAAGAACCTTGTTAATCCACCTTCAGAGAGGGAGTTGATCTTGGGGTCCTGCGAACCTGTATGACAAGAAAGAGAGTCAATACATGTATAGAAACTGAATGATCACTTAGCTGTTACACAGGTTCTGTACACTCCTTCAGAGAAGGAGTCGATCTTGGGGTCCTGCGAACCTGTATGACAAGAAAGAAAGTCAATACGTGTATAGAAACTGAATGATCACTTACCTGTTACACAACTGTATGCGAACAGTCAGCCTCATACAGTTACAGATCGACTGAAAGTCAGCCTGCCAGCCATAGTTGGAAATGAAGATGCAGATGTACAGAACCTTGTTAGTCCACCTTCAGAAAGGGATTCGATCTTGGAGTCCGGTGAACCTGTATGACAAGAAAGAGAGTCAATACATGTATAGAAACTGAATGATCACTTACCTGTTACACAGATGCATACGAACAGTCAGCCTCCTACTGTTGCAGATCTGTAGAACATCAGCCAGCCAATGTTCCAGATGGAGATGCAGACAACCACATACATTTGCAGAAGGCAAGTCTCTTGTTGTGTGCATCCAGCTTTAAAGTGAGCCAGTCGTGAGGTGCTGTTAACCTGTATGACAAGAAAGAGAGTCAATACATGTATAGAAACTGAATGATCACTTACCTGTTACACAGCTGCATACGAACAGTCACCCTCATACAGTTGCACATCGACAGAAAGTCAGCCAGCCAGCCATAGTTGTCAAAAGAGATGCAGATGTACAGAACCTTGTTAATCCACCTTCAGAAAGGGAGTCGATCTTGGGGTCCTGTGAACCTGTATGACAAGAAAGAGAGTCAATACATGTATAGAAACTGAATGATCACTTACTTGTTACACAACTGTATGCGAACAGTCAGCCTCATACAGTTACAGATTTACTGAAAGTCAGCCAGCCAGCCATAGTTGGAAACGAAGATGCAGATTTAAAGAACCTCTTTAGTCCACCTTCAGAAACGGATTCGATCTTGGGGTCCAGCGAACCTGTATGACAAGAAAGAGAGTCAATACATGTATAGAAACTGAATGATCACTTACCTGTTACAAAGCTGCATTCGAACAGTCACCCTCATACAGTTGCAGATCGACAGAAAGTCAGCCAACCAGCCATAGTTGTCAACTGAGATGCAGATGTACAGAACCTTGTTAGTCCACCTTCAGAGAGGGAGTCGATCTTGGGGTCCTGCGAACCTGTATGACAAGAAAGAGTATCAATACATGTATAGAAACTAAATGACCACTTACCTATTACACAGCTGCATACGAACAGTCACCCTCATACAGTTACAGATCGACAGAAAGTCATCCAGCCAGCCATAGTTGTAAATGAAGATGAAGATGTAAAGAACCTTGTTAATCCAACTTCAGAGAGGGAGTTGATCTTGGGGTCCTGCGAACCTGTATGACAAGAAAGAGAGTCAATACATGTATAGAAAATGAATGATCACTTACCTGTTACACAACTGTATGCGAACAGTCAGCCTAATACAGTTACAGATCGACTGAAAGTCAGCCTGCCAGCCACAGTTGTCAACTGAGATGCAGATGTACAGAACCTTGTTAATCCACCTTCAGAGAGGGAGTCGATCTTGGCGTCCTGTGAACCTGTAGGAGAAGAAAGAGAGTCAATACATGTATAGAAACTGAATGATCACTTACCTGTTACACAGCTGCATACGAACAGTCAGCCTCCTACTGTTGCAGATCATCAGACCATCAGCCAACCAATGTTCCAGATCGAGATGCAGACAACCACATACATTTGCAGAAGGCAAGTCCCTTGTTATGTGCATCCAGCTTCAAAGTGAGCCAGTCGTGAGGTCCTGTGAACCTGTATGACAAGAAAGAGATTCAATACATGTAAAAAAACAGAATGATCACTTACCTGTTACACAGCTGCATATGAACAGTCACCCTCATACAGTTGCAGATTGACAGAAAGTCAGCCAGCCAGCCGTAGTTGTAAATGAAGATGCAGATGTACAGAACCTTGTTAATCCACCTTCAGAGAGGGAGTCGATCTTGGGGTCCTGCGAACCTGTATGACAAGAAAGAGAGACAATACATCTATAGAAATTGAATGATCACTTTTCTGTTACACAGCTGCATACGAACAGTCACCCTCATATAGTTGAAGATCAACAGAAAGTCTGCCAGCCAGCGATAGTTGTCAACTGAGATGCAGATGTACAGAACCTTGTTAATCCACCTTCAGAGAGGGAGTCGATCTTGGCGTCCTGTGAACCTGTATGAGAAGAAAGAGAGTCAATACATGTATAGAAACTGAATGATCACTTACTTGTTACACAACTGTATGCGAACAGTCAGCCTCATACAGTTACAGATTTACTGAAAGTCAGCCAGCCAGCCATAGTTGGAAACGAAGATGCAGATTTAAAGAACCTTGTTAGTCCACCTTCAGAAACGGATTCGATCTTGGGGTCCAGCGAACCTGTATGACAAGAAAGAGAGTCAATACATGTATAGAAACTGAATGATCACTTACCTGTTACAAAGCTGCATTCGAACAGTCACCCTCATACAGTTGCAGATCGACAGAAAGTCAGCCAACCAGCCATAGTTGTCAACTGAGATGCAGATGTACAGAACCTTGTTAGTCCACCTTCAGAGAGGGAGTCGATCTTGGGGTCCTGCGAACCTGTATGACAAGAAAGAGTATCAATACATGTATAGAAACTAAATGACCACTTACCTATTACACAGCTGCATACGAACAGTCACCCTCATACAGTTACAGATCGACAGAAAGTCATCCAGCCAGCCATAGTTGTAAATGAAGATGAAGATGTAAAGAACCTTGTTAATCCAACTTCAGAGAGGGAGTTGATCTTGGGGTCCTGCGAACCTGTATGACAAGAAAGAGAGTCAATACATGTATAGAAAATGAATGATCACTTACCTGTTACACAACTGTATGCGAACAGTCAGCCTAATACAGTTACAGATCGACTGAAAGTCAGCCTGCCAGCCACAGTTGTCAACTGAGATGCAGATGTACAGAACCTTGTTAATCCACCTTCAGAGAGGGAGTCGATCTTGGCGTCCTGTGAACCTGTAGGAGAAGAAAGAGAGTCAATACATGTATAGAAACTGAATGATCACTTACCTGTTACACAGCTGTATGCGAACAGTCACCCTCATACAGTTGCAGATCAAAAGAAAGTCAGCCAGCCAGCCATAGTTGTCAACTGAGATGCAGATGTAACGAAACTTGTTAATCCACCTTCAGAGAGGGAGTCGATATTGGGGTCCGGCAAACCTTTATGACAGGAAAGAGAGTCAATTCATGTATAGAATCTGAAAGATCACTTACCTGTTACACAGGTGTATGCGATCAGTCAGCCTAATACAGTTGCAGATCGACAGAAAGTCAGCCAGCCAGCCATAGTTGTAAACTGAGATGCAGATGTACAGAACCTTGGAATCCACCTTCAGAGAGGGAGTCGATCTTGGGGTCCTGTGAAACTGTATAACAAGAAAGAGAGTCAATACATGTATAGAAACTGAATGATCACTTACCTGTTAAAAAGCTGCATACCAACAGTTAGCCTCCTACTGTTGCAGATCATCAGAACATCAGCCAGCCAATGTTCCAGATGGAGATGCAGACAACCACATACATCTGCAGAAGGCAAGTCCCTGGTTGTGTGCATCCAGCTTCAAAGTGAGCCAGTCATGAGGTCCTGCGAACCTGTATGACAAGAAAGAGAGTCAATACATGTATAGAAACTGAATGATCACTTACCTGTTACACAGCTGCATACAAAAAGGCACCCTCATGCAGTTGCAGATCGACAGAAAGTCAGCCAACCACCCATAGTTGTGAACTGAGATGCAGATGTACAGAACCTTGTTAATCCACCTTCAGAGAGGGAGTCGATCTTGGGGTCCTGCGATCCTGTATGACAAGAAAGAGTGTCAATACATGTATAGAAACTGAATGATCACTTACCTGTTACACAGATGCATACGAACAGTCAGCCTCCTAATGTTGCAGATCATCAGAACATCAGCCAGCCAATGTTCCAGATGGAGATGCAGACAACCACATACATTTGCAGAAGGCAAGTCCCTTGTTGTGTGCATCCAGCTTCAAAGTGAGCTAGTCGTGAGGTCCTGTGAACCTGTATGACAAGAAAGAGAGTCAATACATGTATAAAAACAGAATGATCACTTACCTGTTACACAGCTGCATACGAACAGTCACCCTCATACAGTTGCAGATTGATAGAAAGTCAGCCAACCAGCCATAGTTGTAAATGAAGATGAAGATGTAAAGAACCTTGTTAATCCACCTTCAGAGAGGGAGATGATCTTGGGGTCCTGCGAACCTGTATGACAAGAAAGAGAGTCAATACATGTATAGAAACTGAATGATCACTTAGCTGTTACACAGGTTCTGTACACTCCTTCAGAGAAGGAGTCGATCTTGGGGTCCTGCGAACCTGTATGACAAAAAAGAAAGTCAATACGTGTATAGAAACTGAATGATCACTTACCTGTTACACAACTGTATGCGAACAGTCAGCCTCATACAGTTACAGATCGACTGAAAGTCAGCCTGCCAGCCATAGTTGGAAATGAAGATGCAGATGTACAGAACCTTGTTAGTCCACCTTCAGAAAGGGATTCGATCTTGGAGTCCGGTGAACCTGTATGACAAGAAAGAGAGTCAATACATGTATAGAAACTGAATGATCACTTACCTGTTACACAGATGCATACGAACAGTCAGCCTCCTACTGTTGCAGATCTGTAGAACATCAGCCAGCCAATGTTCCAGATGGAGATGCAGACAACCACATACATTTGCAGAAGGCAAGTCTCTTGTTGTGTGCATCCAGCTTTAAAGTGAGCCAGTCGTGAGGTGCTGTTAACCTGTATGACAAGAAAGAGAGTCAATACATGTATAGAAACTGAATGATCACTTACCTGTTACACAGCTGCATACGAACAGTCAGCCTCCTACTGTTGCAGATCATCAGACCATCAGCCAACCAATGTTCCAGATCGAGATGCAGACAACCACATACATTTGCAGAAGGCAAGTCCCTTGTTATGTGCATCCAGCTTCAAAGTGAGCCAGTCGTGAGGTCCTGTGAACCTGTATGACAAGAAAGAGATTCAATACATGTAAAAAAACAGAATGATCACTTACCTGTTACACAGCTGCATACGAACAGTCACCCTCATACAGTTGCAGATTGACAGAAAGTCAGCCAGCCAGCCGTAGTTGTAAATGAAGATGCAGATGTACAGAACCTTGTTAATCCACCTTCAGAGGGGGAGTCGATCTTGGGGTCCTGCGAACTTGTATGACAAGAAAGAGTGTCAATACATGTATAGAAACTGAATGATCACTTACCTATTACACAGCTGCATATGAACAGTAACCCTCATACAGTTACAGATCGACAGAAAGTCAGCCAGCCAGCCATAGTTGTAAACGAAGATGCAGTTGTACAGAACCTTGTTAGTCCACCTTCAGAGAGGGAGTCGATCTTGGGGTCCTGCGAACCTCTATGACAAGAAAGAGAGTCAATACATGTATAGAAACTGAATGATCACTTACCTGTTACACAGCTGCATACGAACAGTCAGCCTAATACAGTTGCAGATGAATGGAAAGCCAGCCAGCCAGCCATAGTTGTAAAATGAGATGCAGATGTACAGAACCTTGTTAATCCACCTTCAGAGAGGGAGTCGATCTTGGCATCCTGCGAACCTGTATGACAAGAAAGAGAGTCAATACATGTATAGAAACTGAATGATCACTTACCTGTTACACAGGTTCTGTACACTCCTTCAGAGAAGGAGTCGATCTTGGGGTCCTGCGAACCTGTATGACAAGAAAGAGAGACAATACATCTATAGAAATTGAATGATCACTTTTCTGTTACACAGCTGCATACGAACAGTCACCCTCATATAGTTGAAGAACAACAGAAAGTCTGCCAGCCAGCGATAGTTGTCAACTGAGATGCAGATGTACAGAACCTTGTTAATCCACCTTCAGAGAGGGAGTCGATCTTGGCGTCCTGTGAACCTGTATGAGAAGAAAGAGAGTCAATTCATGTATAGAAACTGAATGATCACTTACCTGTTACACAGCTGCATACGAACAGTCACCCTCATACAGTTGCACATCGACAGAAAGTCAGCCAGCCAGCCATAGTTGTCAACAGAGATGCAGATGTACAGAACCTTGTTAATCCACCTTCAGAAAGGGAGTCGATCTTGGGGTCCTGTGAACCTGTATGACAAGAAAGAGAGTCAATACATGTATAGAAACTGAATGATCACTTACTTGTTACACAGCTGTATGCGAACAGTCACCCTCATACAGTTGCAGATCAAAAGAAAGTCAGCCAGCCAGCCATAGTTGTCAACTGAGATGCAGATGTAACGAAACTTGTTAATCCACCTTCAGAGAGGGAGTCGATATTGGGGTCCGGCAAACCTTTATGACAGGAAAGAGAGTCAATTCATGTATAGAATCTGAAAGATCACTTACCTGTTACACAGGTGTATGCGATCAGTCAGCCTAATACAGTTGCAGATCGACAGAAAGTCAGCCAGCCAGCCATAGTTGTAAACTGAGATGCAGATGTACAGAACCTTGGTAATCCACCTTCAGAGAGGGAGTCGATCTTGGGGTCCTGTGAAACTGTATAACAAGAAAGAGAGTCAATACATGTATAGAAACTCAATGATCACTTACCTGTTACACAGTTGCATACAAACAGTCACCCTCATACAGTTGCAGATCGACAGAAAGTCAGCCAGCCAGCCATAGTTGTAAATGAAGATGCAGATGTACAGAACCTTGTTAATCCACCTTCAGAGGGGGAGTCGATCTTGGGGTCCTGCGAACTTGTATGACAAGAAAGAGTGTCAATACATGTATAGAAACTGAATGATCACTTACCTATTACACAGCTGCATATGAACAGTAACCCTCATACAGTTACAGATCGACAGAAAGTCAGCCAGCCAGCCATAGTTGTAAACGAAGATGCAGTTGTACAGAACCTTGTTAGTCCACCTTCAGAGAGGGAGTCGATCTTGGGGTCCTGCGAACCTCTATGACAAGAAAGAGAGTCAATACATATATAGAAACTGAATGATCACTTACCTGTTACACAGCTGCATGTGAACAGTCACCCTCATACAGTTGCAGGTCGACAGAAAGTCAGCCAGCCAGCCATATTTGTCAACTGAGATGCGGATATACAGAACCTTGTTAATCCACCTTCAGAGAGGGAGTCGATATTGGGGTCCTGCGCACCTGTATGACAAGAGAGTCAATACATGTATAGAAACTGAATGATCACTTACCTGTTACACAGCTGCATACGAACAGTCAGCCTAATACAGTTGGAGATGAATGGAAAGCCAGCCAGCCAGCCATAGTTGTAAAATGAGATGCAGATGTACAGAACCTTGTTAATCCACCTTCAGAGAGGGAGTCGATCTTGGCATCCTGCGAACCTGTATGACAAGAAAGAGAGTCAATACATGTATAGAAACTGAATGATCACTTACCTGTTACACAGGTTCTGTACACTCCTTCAGAGAAGGAGTCGATCTTGGGGTCCTGCGAACCTGTATGACAAGAAAGAGAGACAATACATCTATAGAAATTGAATGATCACTTTTCTGTTACACAGCTGCATACGAACAGTCACCCTCATATAGTTGAAGAACAACAGAAAGTCTGCCAGCCAGCGATAGTTGTCAACTGAGATGCAGATGTACAGAACCTTGTTAATCCACCTTCAGAGAGGGAGTCGATCTTGGCGTCCTGTGAACCTGTATGAGAAGAAAGAGAGTCAATTCATGTATAGAAACTGAATGATCACTTACCTGTTACACAGCTGCATACGAACAGTCACCCTCATACAGTTGCACATCGACAGAAAGTCAGCCAGCCAGCCATAGTTGTCAACAGAGATGCAGATGTACAGAACCTTGTTAATCCACCTTCAGAAAGGGAGTCGATCTTGGGGTCCTGTGAACCTGTATGACAAGAAAGAGAGTCAATACATGTATAGAAACTGAATGATCACTTACTTGTTACACAGCTGTATGCGAACAGTCACCCTCATACAGTTGCAGATCAAAAGAAAGTCAGCCAGCCAGCCATAGTTGTCAACTGAGATGCAGATGTAACGAAACTTGTTAATCCACCTTCAGAGAGGGAGTCGATATTGGGGTCCGGCAAACCTTTATGACAGGAAAGAGAGTCAATTCATGTATAGAATCTGAAAGATCACTTACCTGTTACACAGGTGTATGCGATCAGTCAGCCTAATACAGTTGCACATCGACAGAAAGTCAGCCAGCCAGCCATAGTTGTAAACTGAGATGCAGATGTACAGAACCTTGGTAATCCACCTTCAGAGAGGGAGTCGATCTTGGGGTCCTGTGAAACTGTATAACAAGAAAGAGAGTCAATACATGTATAGAAACTCAATGATCACTTACCTGTTACACAGTTGCATACAAACAGTCACCCTCATACAGTTGCAGATCGACAGAAAGTCAGCCAGCCAGCCATAGTTGTAAATGAAGATGCAGATGTACAGAACCTTGTTAATCCACCTTCAGAGGGGGAGTCGATCTTGGGGTCCTGCGAACCTCTATGACAAGAAAGAGAGTCAATACATATATAGAAACTGAATGATCACTTACCTGTTACACAGCTGCATGTGAACAGTCACCCTCATACAGTTGCAGGTCGACAGAAAGTCAGCCAGCCAGCCATATTTGTCAACTGAGATGCGGATATACAGAACCTTGTTAATCCACCTTCAGAGAGGGAGTCGATATTGGGGTCCTGCGCACCTGTATGACAAGAGAGTCAATACATGTATAGAAACTGAATGATCACTTACCTGTTACACAGCTGCATACGAACAGTCAGCCTAATACAGTTGGAGATGAATGGAAAGCCAGCCAGCCAGCCATAGTTGTAAAATGAGATGCAGATGTACAGAACCTTGTTAATCCACCTTCAGAGAGGGAGTCGATCTTGGCATCCTGCGAACCTGTATGACAAGAAAGAGAGTCAATACATGTATAGAAACTGAATGATCACTTACCTGTTACACAGGTTCTGTACACTCCTTCAGAGAAGGAGTCGATCTTGGGGTCCTGCGAACCTGTATGACAAGAAAGAGAGACAATACATCTATAGAAATTGAATGATCACTTTTCTGTTACACAGCTGCATACGAACAGTCACCCTCATATAGTTGAAGAACAACAGAAAGTCTGCCAGCCAGCGATAGTTGTCAACTGAGATGCAGATGTACAGAACCTTGTTAATCCACCTTCAGAGAGGGAGTCGATCTTGGCGTCCTGTGAACCTGTATGAGAAGAAAGAGAGTCAATTCATGTATAGAAACTGAATGATCACTTACCTGTTACACAGCTGCATACGAACAGTCACCCTCATACAGTTGCACATCGACAGAAAGTCAGCCAGCCAGCCATAGTTGTCAACAGAGATGCAGATGTACAGAACCTTGTTAATCCACCTTCAGAAAGGGAGTCGATCTTGGGGTCCTGTGAACCTGTATGACAAGAAAGAGAGTCAATACATGTATAGAAACTGAATGATCACTTACCTGTTAAAAAGCTGCATACCAACAGTTAGCCTCCTACTGTTGCAGATCATCAGAACATCAGCCAGCCAATGTTCCAGATGGAGATGCAGACAACCACATACATCTGCAGAAGGCAAGTCCCTGGTTGTGTGCATCCAGCTTCAAAGTGAGCCAGTCATGAGGTCCTGCGAACCTGTATGACAAGAAAGAGAGTCAATACATGTATAGAAACTGAATGATCACTTACCTGTTACACAGCTGCATACAAAAAGGCACCCTCATGCAGTTGCAGATCGACAGAAAGTCAGCCAACCACCCATAGTTGTGAACTGAGATGCAGATGTACAGAACCTTGTTAATCCACCTTCAGAGAGGGAGTCGATCTTGGGGTCCTGCGATCCTGTATGACAAGAAAGAGTGTCAATACATGTATAGAAACTGAATGATCACTTACCTGTTACACAGATGCATACGAACAGTCAGCCTCCTAATGTTGCAGATCATCAGAACATCAGCCAGCCAATGTTCCAGATGGAGATGCAGACAACCACATACATTTGCAGAAGGCAAGTCCCTTGTTGTGTGCATCCAGCTTCAAAGTGAGCTAGTCGTGAGGTCCTGTGAACCTGTATGACAAGAAAGAGAGTCAATACATGTATAAAAACAGAATGATCACTTACCTGTTACACAGCTGCATACGAACAGTCACCCTCATACAGTTGCAGATTGATAGAAAGTCAGCCAACCAGCCATAGTTGTAAATGAAGATGAAGATGTAAAGAACCTTGTTAATCCACCTTCAGAGAGGGAGTTGATCTTGGGGTCCTGCGAACCTGTATGACAAGAAAGAGAGTCAATACATGTATAGAAACTGAA